>NC_135505.1:117299238-117599238 GCF_052857255.1 Amblyomma americanum | reverse complement strand
TTCGTTATAACGAGTTTCGACTGTATGACAACTGGCCGCGGTGTATTATCGGAAAAGGCAAGAAGTTCAACTTCATTAGCAGGAATTCTGGACAGCTCCCAGCCCGTGACGCTGAGCCTAACAGTCTAGCATGTTCTGTTGTGAAGCCACGCGGCCATTATCTTTCTAACGTCACGGAAGATGTCAACGTGCTATTTTTTATTTTCGAAGCCATGCGTCACAGGGTGACACCCAAGGGAACTAAAAGCACGTGTCCTATGTTCCTGGTGTGGCTTCATTTAAACCTCTTTTGGGCCAGTTGGTGTAATCAATCTTGTAAAACATTTTAGCGCAAACAGACAAAGACCGCGAGAAAGACGACGCACAGTGCTAGCGCTTGTATGTGTGTGTGTGAGTCGTCTTTCTCGTGTTGTGTCTGTCTGCGCTAAAACGTTTTGCAAGACTGGTATGGGTTTACGTGGGATAAATGCTTCAGTGCGCGGGAATAGGGAAATAGCTGGCTGGGCCGAAATTTAGCGGGAAGAGCAAACAATGCCTGCTTCGCTTCTAGAAAGGTAAGTTCCTGATTCTTTTTTCCCTTTACTCTCGTTCTTTGTATCCATGAAAAATATTAGGCAGTTTAAAAGTAACGGCATTACTTGTCGGAAGTAACTGTGAAGTCATTTCTTTGGTGAACAGAAAGTAATTGGTGATGTTATTTTATTTTTTCCAAAATTAATTTTGCCGTGTATGCTACCGGGGTAGTCCCATGTGAGGGCAGCCTGTGGCGTACTGACGGAAGCAAAAGTGGTATACTCCATGCAACGGGAGCCGGAGCAACTGAAAACTGCATCTTAACGCCATCTAAAGCACGAAACATTGAAACGAATCAAGCGACATGCCTGCACATTATAAATGAGTCCCATTGGCTGTCTCGATTCCAGGTGCCGCCTGTAGATGGCGCTGCGGGGTAGTTGATAACATTGAGAACATTGAGAACACATCATTCTAAAATGTGATGCTTTCCATCCCGATGTCGATGCAGGCACAGTCACCCTTCCTGAGGCCTTAGGGTTTAGAGATAACAATAGTCATGTAAGTAAATCTGCGGTGGAAATTAGCAAAAAGCGATTGGAGGATTGGTGGCTCGAAAGCAGAGAGATGACGTAAGTTTTAAACTGTAGGAAGACGTATTTTAAAGGAAATGGCGAATTTTATTAACGACTTAAAGCAGAGTCAAACAAAAATAAAGGGAAAAAATCTGAGCATGGTGGCAACTACCACTGCCCCGCTTCAAAGGGGCGCTCCTACCTTCCATCCATCCATCCATCCATCCATTCATCCATCCATTCATCCATCCATCCATCCGTTTAGTTTCCGTTGCTCCGGCTCCCGCTGCGTGGAGTATACCATCCTTTTCCTCGATAGTACATCGGAAATCGTCCAGTACAATCACAGCGTTTGCTTCACATGTTATATTTTCATTGACGTGACAGTGTTTCGGACTGCAGCGCAGGTATACGCGTGCATGCGCCGTGAATTATGTCCTCTGGGGCGCGCGCGCGCAGAGATCTGCCTGCTGCCCAAGGACATCGGACCGTGCCGTGGCTACTTCCCGCGCTGGTACTACGACTCGACCAAGCGCATGTGCCTGCAGTTCGTCTACGGCGGATGTCGCGGCAACAGGAACCGCTTCGAGAGATACGCGGAGTGCAACAAAATGTGCGAGGTCACAATATCACGTGAGCCCTCCTGAGCACAGCACTTTGCCTCTTCTTCGCCTACCTGTCCACTTTCATCTTTGTTTATTTTTGTCTGTAACTTGGAGCACTAGTCTCGTATTTTCCGCCCTAAAGAATGTTTACTTCACTCTAAACTCAAATACGCCTATACTGCGAGTAAAATGGGAGTTAGCTCTCAACTAGGACACTCCTTACTTCCTCTTTATTCCTTGGAGTTTAGAGTGTATCCGGCCTGGGCCCGAGAAATATCCTTGAAGGGGCCCACGCTGGAACACGGACTGCGTTGGAAGTACAGTTTCTTACTTACACAGGCTTTAACAAGAATTCACATAGACATCTAGTTAGCTTAAGTTTCGGCAATGCGATAGCACCTAATTAGATGCTGTTCATGTTTTTACCGGAAGTGACATTCCTTCTGGTCTGGTAACGTCACTTTCCTTCAGCCCATGGCAATTTCCTGGTACGGTGATGTTGACGATATATTTTTTTCCTGATGCGACTATTAATGGTATCGCAATAAAGCGGAAAACTCTGCGGAAAACTCTGCGGCCGGCGCCGCGACATATGTGAGGACAAAGGAAGGTACGGAGGGCACTTGCGTTAACTATTGAATGAGCTTTGCTTGTTCGAACTACTGAACTTGCGGAACAGCTGCGTTTTGCTAAACAACAGCGTCTGTCAGACTCTGGCTACAGAGTTTTTAGCGTGCGTAGCAAAAGCCACTCGCTGCTCACTCTGTGGTAAAGAGGCGGGAAAACATTAAATAAAATAAAATAAAGGTACAGTCGTCCGTGGCAGTCAGTTCACATTGAGATATATTTAGCTAACATGCCACGGTTCAGCGAGCTAACTGCAGTGTAGACTGGAAAGCACCACAAGTTTTCGATATTTAACACCTCACGAACGCACGTCACAACTGGGATTAAACGTAGCCAGGGGCTATATATGTCATCAGGGCTGAACCCCTGAGAGTCCTCTGCAATACCGTCAGTGTTATCTTAGTCGAATCGTTTGTTTACTCTTCTTTTCTTCTATTTTCTCCAACACCGCAAGTTGACCAAAAGCCTACAGTTTCCAAGGCTAGTACAAATGATCCAGTACATTGTTAGCAGAGCGAACAGCTTTGTAGAACCGAGTCCCCACACAGAAACTTCCACGAGCTCCTGCATTTGTTCTCACCTAGTTCTTGGTCGCCATTTAATGTTTTCTCTTTCAAGGTTGCACGGCATAAAGCTTTAAGCCTCCCGTAGGCATGCCCGCAAGCGGTTGACGTTAAATACCCATTCGATCGAAGCTCTCTGTACGCAGACAACTACATGACAAGCAAATACTTCGCCCACCGGGAATGACACTCCCCTGAAAACCACCTTTTCGCTGCGTTTGCGCCGAGAAAATTAAGTTTCTTTCTACTGTAGACGGATGAAGTAAAATATTCGAGATACATCAGCGTCGGCATTTGGTTCTTTTTTTTGTTTGTTTAAACGTTGGCGTTGTGGTCGGGGATTCAGCTGGAGTACACCACTCAGGAGAAAAACAGTTAGATTATTAAATTTGCGCCTTTATTGTTTTAGTCACTCCCAACAAGCTTTTTTTTTGTCTTGCGGAACGTAAAGTGACGGATGAGCGCCCTGTCTGAACGCACATTGGATGATGTGTCGCGCGGAATATTTCGCCCACTACGCGGCTGGAACGCGTAATTTTATCCGACAGAAATCCCCCAGAGAGCTCTTAAGAGTATGTCCCAGAGCATTTTAAGAGGAGCATTTATATTCTTTCTCTTCAATTTTTGCTGGTATCCTTACATACTTTGCCTCATGTTTTGTTTTGTTTTTTTCATTCCTTTGTCGCGCTAAAACATTCTTCCAGTTTCCGCACAAGCTTCAGAGTTCCCGCAGGCGTGCGATGTGACGGTTGAATATCGCAGTGTCTCTTGGAAGAATGGAAGAAGAAGGGTACTAGCATTATGTCAGAGCTAGATAAACCTCTTCTTTTTGTTTGTTTTTGTTCCTTTTTTGTACCACCGCAGCATTTGAAAAATCGCTGCCGTGGTGCAGCAGGTGTTCATTTTCACAATTCAGTTGGAACGAGGCTTACAATGCGCACTTTTTCTTACGGAACATTAGCATTTGGAAAGCAGTCAGAAATGAACTGGCGCAGTGGGATGTACGTATTTTCACTGGCCTCAAGACAACGTGCGTAAGGCTCTTAAGCAACCGCTCGTACGCATGAGCTCCAGTGGGCAGCCAGCACTGAAGTGTACAGGTCCCTCCAATGTGAAAGGGAACAATCCGTTTGTGAAAAAGGCGGGTTTTTGTTGGTTATTTCTCTACCAAAGTCGAAATTGATTTTTGGTTAGTATAAGCCAAGAAGTAAAATAGTTAGTAAACGGGAAAAGGTGTGCTTGTCACGTATAATTGTACAGTAATCATTAACTGAATGCTCGAACTGCTTCCTTTTATATTGAAGGCACCTGTACACAGTTTGCATTGAACTAGCACCAAACAAACGTTAAGATTTTTACAGACAACAAATTTCAGGTAGATCATAGTTCGCAACCACTCGAATAGTAAAGTAATGTTGCTGTGGAAAAATCACCAAGGCCAGACCACCCGCTCATGAAATTAAAAGGTGTTTCGGGTTCTGTGCGGAATCTTGTTCACAGTGGAAGCTTGAAAGGGCGGTACGAAAAACTTTCACGTATCTATTGTGAACAAGTCTCCAGTGGCGGTGCCGAAACGTCTTTTAATTATTAACTAATAATCATGGCTTGACTTGTTCCTGCCATAATTACCACCGAAGAGACCAATTTTGTGTAAAACGCTCGATTTCAACCATTTAGCTTTACGTCGCGAACGAGCAGCTCGTATTATCAATGCACAACCCCCCCCCCCCCCCCCACTTACTACATAAGTTATCGAAGTCACTGTTGTTGCACTGTGCATGACTTTTAAGCTGAAATTGCCTTGAGAAGTTAAAAATTCCTGAACGCTACCACGAAGTAAAATTACTAGTGTGACATGACAACGCTTTCCCTTTCTCTGAAACACGGCACACGCGAGTGTTCTAGGTCGATCTATTGTAAAGCATCTGCATCGTGCAAGAAGTTCATTAGCACCACGTTTTCAAAAACGCAATATAGGTATATTGCCAACCCGCCGCGGTGGCTCAGTGGTTAGAGCGCTCGACTACTGATCCGGAGTTCCCGGGTTCGAACCCGACCGCGGCGGCTGCGTTTTTATGGAGGAAAAACGCTAAGGCGCCCGTGTGTTGTGCGATGTCTGTGCACGTTAAAGATCCCCAGGTGGTTGAAATTATTCCGGAGCCCTCCACTACGGCACCTCTTCTTCCTTTCTTCTTTCACTCCCTCCTTTATCCCTCTCCTTACGGCGCGGTTCAGGTGTCCAGCGATATATGAGACAGATACTGCGCCATTTCCTTTCCCCCAAAACCTATTATTATTATTATTATTATTATTATTATTATTATTATTATTATTATTATTATTATTATTATTATTATTATTATTATTATTATTATTATTATTATTATTATTATTATTATTATTATATTGCCAATACGCACCGAGGCTTTCACTTGTGCGATTTGCATGTACACAGACTGCAAACACGGTTCGCTCAGGTATATAGATACAGACACGAACACTGTTTTGTAATTCACGCATTAACGATGCATGCATATGTACTTTCAACCGCAGCTCAAACGCTTACAGCCGTGCTCTATGCGACAAGTTCAGTTTGTATGTGCGTTTCACTTATGCTGGCCGGTTTGCTTTTGCGCCTGCCTTGAATCACGAAGTGGGGAGTAAAATAACTGAAGTGGAAACAACGCTTATATCGTACTGTTCAGTCGGAACCAAATGGATAACTCTGACATGCTCGTCAGTGGTTCGCGTTGCACGAAAGCTCTTCTCGTTACGCGAGCCTTTCTGCTGCGCATTTCTGTAAAATAAATTTATCTGCGTGGCTCCAACCTGCTACAGTCGATTACAACTTAAGAACGCAGCGTCTTATCTCCGCCAGATGATCCCCTTCCAGCAAATGGCCTCGGCCGACTGTCCACGCCGCCGCGGTGGCTCAGTGGTTATGGAGCTCGGCTGCTGACCCGCAAGACGCGGGTTCCATCCCGGCCGGAGCGGTCGAATTTCGATGGAGGTGAAATTCTAGATGTCCGTGTACTGTGCGATGTCAGTGCACGTCAAGAACCCCAGGCAGTCGAAATTTCCGGAGACCTTCACTACGGCGTCCCTCGTAGCCTGAGTCGCTTTGGAACATAAAACCCTTATGAATCAAATCAAATCTACTCTCATGACCCTGCTAGTGTGACAAAGCAGGGAGTAGTAGATTAGAAGGGATAATCGCTTTCCTCTACGGTCAGGGTTAAAAACCTCTCCTCATTGTGGCGCCGCTCCCTGCATTGTCACGCTAGCAAGGTCATGAGAACCGGCCGACGCCATTGGCAGGAAGGGGGTACTTCGACGGGTAAAATACATACAGTCGTGAGCAGTTTTAGAGGGAACAAAGTTTTAGCATTCATTTAATTGATTATTCCTTAAATAGGTATGCCAAGCACATATTTTTCTCTTCTCTAGCTGGTTTTCCACTAACCTTAAATATCAAAAACTCATTCTGAAATTTCTTGGAGAGACAACCAGAAAATTATAATTTCTGTGCGAAACGTTTGATACCTCTCAAACTGCTCATGACAGCACCATCAGCGCCAAATGAAACGCTAGCAAGAGATCTGACCTGTCAACACAAAAACATCAATTAAGCTCCCATAGAAGATATACAGACGCGGTCGATTAGCACTTCTAAAGAACAGACTTCGCCCCTTTGATGTGAAATTAATTTGTGCCGGTACTGAGTTTTCGCTGCTTCAAGTAGTCGCATTTTGCAGTTCGTTTATCAGATGACTTGTTCTCGTTTAATTTGACGCCAAAGACGGCGCCATGATCTTCATCAAATTTTTGGAAGACATCATGCCGCAGTAGCATTGCTGCTCGCAAGGATAAAAATTACAAAATAAACAAAAGACAGCGGCTGCCTTCACATACTCGCTGACCTACGAGGGTCTGATGAGGGCTGAAGGAAGCACCAAGCATTTTTATTTTTATTAGAGGCTGCAAATTTTTATAAGGGCCTCGCCTCCACTTGGCACCGTCATCGGATAGCACGTACCAGATATTAAGGAAAGGTGGCAACGAAAAAGTATGGGATTAATAGTGGAAAAAAACTTACCAAAGGTGCGCAAGAAATTTTCATTTTTCTATTTATAGCAACTAATACCAGTGTGCAGATTTTATTTTGGCAATTACTGAATAGTGGAAAATACTGAACGCTTGGAAATACTGACCAGCCCCAAAAACACTTAACTGTGCATGCGTTTTAGACCATTCCTGTTTCGGCTGAGCACAAAGTCTTCATTTTAGGCTGCTTTTTATCACTGGGTCGCTCTTCGCTTCCTGCTACGGCCGTTGTGCGAACAGGAAGAAGTGTCCGTATATTTTTTATTTGAACAAATGCATTCCCGTGGCACTACTAAAAAGTACTGCAATGAAAAAAAAATCATAAAGCCACGTGCCTTTTAGCCCACCTAAGGCGACGAGTGCTTCGAGCTTTCGTGCATGCTGTAAGTGACATTATTCACACCATCGAAATTATGTGCCGTTTTCTAAGGGCAGCAAAGTGTCTTGCTGGTGGAAGATTTCTGCTTTCTTTCGCTGTCATATTGTGATTATTGTGCGGACTAACAAATAAATTACAGGGCATAGAGGAATTCAAAGTGATCCCGTACCCTATGGCACAGTTGCCTTTTTGTGAAGTCGCTAAATTGGGGTTGTTTCGTTCTTCGAACTGAGCCTATCAGTTCAACGTGCTTACTGTTAGGATCACTTGCCTTCTAGAAGGACGTCGGTCTCTTTAAAGGGACACTGAGGAGAATTTGAAGTTGGCTTGTATTGATAGAATAGCAGCTCCTGATCACAAAAACGCCACTCTTACTGAAAACAAAGCTCTTGTAATGTAGAAAATAGCAAGAACCAAAATACAGGTGTCGCCGCCACAGGCCAATTTCGCAAGTACAAGCGTGATGACTTCCTAGGACAAGAGGCGCCACCTTGGAGGAATTTTCCTTACTTCATGGAAGCCCCGAATCTCTGAGGCTTGGAAAGGAAGGTTGCGCACCGCACCGCTAGCCGTCAGAAATCACGGAGTCTGCGTTCACGTCACGTAACACGTCACTCCGTTCTGGGACGTCATAAGAGTTGCCGTGGCGTCATAAGAGTTCCCTGAGTTTGAATCAGAGCGGCGGGAAAAACTTTTTCATCTTCGAATCCAAATTTCATTGAAATAAATGCATCTTTCGCTCCCGGACAAGCGGCAACAAAGCCATGAAATGCCGAACTATCAGATTTTGCTAACAAAAAAAAAATGATAGAGTTCTCCTCATTGTCCCTTTAAGACCGTGCAGATTACAACTCGTGAGAGTATTTAAGTGTTCGTTTGCCTAGCTTTTGGTTTTGCGTGCTTTCTATAAAGCTCAGCAGCTTGTAGTTCCTGCTGTGCTCGTATGTCCACCTCAGATCTAAGCCATTATTCAACCCCGTGTCGGATATTTGCACCTTATGTCTCTTGCAAGTGTCTGTTGTTAGTCCGCACTGTCGTCGCACCCCGATTTCGCAGCGGCTTTACAAGCCAAGAGCTTGGCTGGGCTTTGCTTCGCTTGACCGCTAAGCCAGGCTTTTCTTGCTATCGCCATCTGCCGGTCTTGCTTTCCCTTCCCCTTCTTTTTTTCAATTTTCCTTTGCCGCCTTTCCTCAACTGTCGCGCGCTGTTGCTCTACGCTCTGCCTGCCTGTTGCGTGTGCTTTGACGCAGACATAACGCAAGGGCTCCTGTCTCCTTCGGCTCTGGGCCAAAGCTACGCCATGAAGGACACCACTCTGCACGTGGAAAAGGGCCTTGTCTGTGGTCTGTCCACTAATCTATGTCGCAGCTGCCGCCTCGAGGGTGCCGCGAACCGCGCGGCACGCGCTTCTGACCTGACCTAATGTCCGCGCTTAAACGCCTGTACATGGACGCGTAGCTACACCGGTAGCAGACGTCGGCTACCGTTATTCGTGGTTAGGCCGCAACGCAGATGCATGCTGAAGAATTCAGAAGGTGATGAATAAGGAGGGGGGGGGGGGGTTATAGCTGATGACTGACAAAGCGTTTGGAACAGTTACTATAAAGAACCCCCCAGACTCCAAGCCCTGCCAAGAGGCTAAGATGTGACAGCGTTAGCCTAATCACGCCTGCCCCCGCTAGCCATAACTGCTCCGTCTGGAGGATCACATAAATACAACTGGCAGATCCTCGACAGGACCCACACCACGTTAAACGTGTTCTTATGGCTCAGGCACTACTAGACGGCATCTTTTTTCCCAGAAAGTGAACGCTGTTGTTGACGGTTACGCCTCACCTATATTGTACTTTATGTACGCATAGCTGTGTATGTCGGAAGTAGCGACCTGTACAACAATGATTGTAGAAGCAACATTCAGAATAACGGCTCAGATGTCATAGGTCAGGAACACGCATTTGCAGGGCAAGCGCATGCATAGCAAAAGTAGTCATAGGTTCCCTGATAGGCGTTCAAGCAATTTGAGGAACAAACCCTTCGATTTAATGTCGCACTCTGTGCCAAGCTCGCTTCCTTGTATTCAAGCTTGCGCTTGAATATGTGTGTTTGAATTCTACATGTTCTATGAGGACATAAGTTTTTTTCTTTATGTAAAGGCGCCCGCACTGTCATTATTGCGCAATTATGCGAACGCCATAAAAAAGTATTTAAGCGGTTGTTTAAACCCATTTCTGACAAAAAGAAGGGCGAACTCTGGAGTCTTACCAGTGCCATATTGCCATGTTTATGGTGAGTGTTTCTTTTAACGTCATCGACTTGTACTCTACACGGGTTTAGCTGGCGTACCGGCGTTTATAAATCAAGCCACGAGCTCTGCCCTTAAGCTTAATGAGAAGCACTTGCGCATTGCCCGAATGGTACAGTCTACCTAATCATATCGCTGTAACTATGTATTTGAAGTCTTCTTTTGTTCTCTTAAACGACGGTCAGGCACGAGGAAGTCATTCTGACCCAATCCCGTACGACGCCGCGTTTTTTTTCCCTTAACCGACCCGCGCAGCGCCTATCGGCAAGCTAAACGGCCTGTCAGCAGTGAACGTGCTTCCGACGACAAGCGACGAGCCGACCTCTCCGGTCATCGACTGCGTGCTGACGCCGTGGTCACAGTGGGGTCCCTGCTCCAAGACGTGCGGCAACGGACGCCGGGAACGGCGACGCATGATCAAGCTGAACCCGCAGAACGGCGGAAAGCCGTGCCCCAAGCGACTGGTCCAGAGACGAAAGTGCAAGGAGAACCCACCATGCCGTAAGTGGAAGCCTAGTTTTCGGATTGAGTAAATTGGGGATAGTCGAAAGCGCGTCTTGAAACTGAAGTTCCGAAGGGCCGGAGAAGGGGTACCAACATAAAAGGCCGTTCACGCGTTTTACGTACACTTTAGTCGATAGAATCCAAGAAGACCCGCCGCGGCGGCTCAGTGGTTAGGGCGCTCGGCTACTGATCCGGAGTTCCCGGGTTCGAACCCGACCGCGGCGGCTGCGTTTTTATGGAGCCAAAACGCTAAGGCGCCTGTTTGCTGTGCGATGTCACTGCGCGTTAAAGATCCCCAGGTGGTCGGAATTATTCCGGAGCCCTCCACTACGGCACCTCTTTCTTCCTTTCTTCTTTCACTCCCTCCTTTATTCCTTCCCTTACGGCGCGGTTCAGGTGTCCAACGATATATGAGACAGATACGGCGCCATTTCCTTTTCCCCCAAGAAAACAATTATTATTATTATTATTATTATTAATCCAAGAAGAAAGCGGTAAACACCACTCGACGGAGGAACTCTAACCAGTGGCGTCGAATAATTTTCATGATACCGCGTTCAATCCGATTAAGTCGTGGTGTGCCTCCTTTTCATTTGCCACATCTTCCGACGTCATGCTAGTAGCTCCAAGGGGATTAACCACGACCTGGTGAGAATCGGTCGACGCCGTTGGCTGGAGGGCCTCCTCTGAGGGGCATTTGCCGCTTTGTTCGAGTGGTATTCGATTATTACTGATGAAGACTGAATTTCAAATGGTCGGCTCTCTGAAACCAGGCGGGAAAACGTGGTCATGCCCAACAATTATGGACAAAAGCTTATTTGAGCGAGAAAGGGTTTATTGACCGAATTTTTTTTTCATATATTTTAAGCTATGACAATCTATATATCGCAATAACAATCAATATAACCCCAGATCTCCAGTCGGCAGGCTTGCATTTCTTTGCTATTAACGTTTTTTCTATTGTCAAAAGCGTTCCCTATTGGTTTTATATTGCAGTTTCAACTGCTTGATCCGAGCGTTGGAAAAACTTTACAACAAAGATCTGGCTACGCATCGGAAAATTGAACCATTACCTTCAAGATTTCTGCAACAGTGCCTTACAATTTTTCAATATTCCAGATTTTTGTCCAAGAATGTTGGGCGTAGGAATCACGACGAATTTCTCAAAAAGAATTAGTGTACTTTATGTATGAATTAGTGTATGCACGCGATTTTATAGATGCAATGAGAGCTGTTCTTTTTTATTGTTTTTATTGTATGTGGGAACAAAACTGAGTGGCACTGTTTCTTTAATTTCATCGCTGCCTCAGCGGATACAAAGGAATCGAGAAAAGGTATGCCTGTGTGGTCGATGTGGTGTCCAGAGCTTATTCTCTGTTATAATGCCAATTTATCCGACATGCCTGCAGGGAAAAAAGACCGGAACAAAGGTGAGCATACGGTTCCCAATGGTAATTATCTTTCCTCACGAACGTACTTCAGCGTTTCAATTTAAAACCTTTCGTTTTCTACATAATCTGTCTTTGCTGGACATTGGCGTGCCATATTTTGTTTAGTTTGTTTATTGCAGATAGTCTGGGCTTTAGAAAAATTAACATAATCATATAAAGGGTGCAGTAAAACTGCAAAACTGCACTGATAACCCAATGGTATATGCAAGAAATGTTATCTGGACAAATCGTCACAAGGTTGAAAGGACGGGCACGATATGAAGATAGTTGCGGGATTCCTGACGATGCTATACTGTAATGCGATGCTTAACAAGCAAAACTATACGTGAAGACACCCCTACATTCCCTACATACCAGGAATTATGAACTTGTGAGACACCAACCATCATGCTACACAGCGCAAGGCAATTTGTACATACAGTCGAACCTCGTTATAACGAAATGATGGATATAACGAAGGAATGACGATTGTCCTTGGAAGTTTGGTCAACGCGGGCTATAACGAAGCTATTAACGAAGTAATCACCGAGCCCCTTCAGCTTCTTTGTAACGACGTTCAACTGTACATTCAAAGCACTGCTTGTTAAGTGGTGTAGCAAGAGAAACAAAAAAAATGTGCTCCTTAGCAAGTGTCTAATTCACTTATATGACACGTGAGCACCGCCATATAAGCTGGTCAATCCATTTAGAAATAGTGCCGACGGGAAAGCGATGACTTATGCGTCACTTTGAGTGCTACTACTCAATCACTAGATGCTTCCCCGCAAACGTAGACCGTTGTAACAACAGGTCAGCCAACATAAACATCATATCATAGCTCGCCTATCGCTGACTCGGGCGTCCAGCTTTCTTTCACGGGTCGCACTGCAGTATCCCGCTTTACTTCATTCTATGTATATATGTTATTTCACCATACCTAAGTTTGCGCGGTCTTTTTTTACCAGAGGAGGTTTTATAGGTTGTTCTTGACGGATGATGTCGCGCAAGCACCATGAACTTTTTTTAAACATAATTCGCCGGAAAAAAATGTGTGTGAGAAAGAGGCTAAATGTCCCCTCCATTTAAGTCCGGGCCGCTGCTTACATAACACGGTGGGGTATTGGCCAGTGTGCCTTGCAAGCTCAAACAGGAGGGCATCGCTTGCTTAGATAAGTTAGCCATAAATTTGTTAACCTTTACCTTTCAAAATAATACATCAGTGCTACCAATAAACAACCATCCTCTTTTTCATTGATGTTCATGTCCTAATCTATTCTGAAGCTTTTCAGTCCTTTCTACCAGAGCCCCATGGCCTTGTGCACAGTAGTAGTACACCCTAGCCCTTTAACTGCCAAATTAATTGCCGAAAAACGTATCAAAATCTTCAAATTCTTTTAAAGATTCTCGCCAAAAATGACTGTTCGGCTTACAACACGTGCTGAAGGCGCAAAGCGCCCCTCATGGACACGTACCGCCGTCTGGAGTTTAAAATTGCAAACAACGCAACTGCCTACCAAGTTTCGTCTCTGTCGGTGAGAGCAACTCAGAACTGGTCCTGACGAGCATGACTCGTCATAGGCGGTATTGGTACCGTCTCCCATGACGAGTACAGCTTGGGGTTAATGGTCAAAAGGCTGGACCCTAGTAGGCTTACATGGGAGTAGAAAGGCAGTAAGCTGTCCTCTTGCGCACTCTCTTTTATAAAAGGGAGTGCACTCGAGGACAGCTGACTGCCTTACTCCTCTGGCGGTGGGAGCAACTCAGAACTGGTCCTGACGAGCATGACTCGTCATAGGCGGTATTGGTACCGTCTCCCATGACGAGTACAGCTTGGGGTTAATGGTCAAAAGGCTGGACCCTAGTAGGCTTACATGGGAGTAGAAAGGCAGTAAGCTGTCCTCTAGCGCACTCTCTTTTGTAAAAGGGAGTGCACTCGAGGACAGCTGACTGCCTTACTCCTCTGGCGGTGGGAGCAACTCAAAACTGGTCCTGACGAGTATGACTCGTCATAGGCGGTATTGGTACCGTCTCCCATGACGAGTACAGCTTGGGGTTAATGGTCAAAAGGCTGGACCCTAGTAGGCTTACATGGGAGTAGAAAGGCAGTAAGCTGTCCTCTTGCGCACTCTCTTTTATAAAAGGGAGCGCACTCGAGGACAGCTGACTGCCTTACTCCTTTCTGTTTAGAGTGTAGCCTAAAGAAAGCTGCGTCGGGATCTCCTCTATGCCTTTTATATGCTGAAGTTCTCCCTCTCTCTCTTTCTCATATTATTATTGCTGGCAGCGGTGGACTGCATGCTGACGCCGTGGAGCGAGTGGCGTCCCTGTTCCAAGACGTGCGGACCAGGCGCCGTGCAAGAGCGGCACCGCACCATCAAGCGGCACCCGAAGAACGGAGGTTCCAGCTGTGACGCCACCTTCGAGCGGCGCTACTGCACGCTGCCACCATGCGACTACCGCTAGCCTGGGACAGCCCTGGTGGGGCCCCCGTAAGCGGGACGGCGCACTTACCTGGTTAGTGCAAGGTCGAGCCTGCAATGGGGTTCGTTTGCACGAACCCCATTGCACGAACCCGGCGCGAACGGGTCCAGTCAGAAGTCTGCCCCGAAATGACTCGTGGCGGATACTGTCATGTTAGGCGAAGGCGTACCCAACAATTCTGGACAAAAGCTATTTTGAGGCGAAAAAAGTTTATGAGCGCAATTTTTTTATATATTGTAAGTTTTCACTATCACAATCACTATATATGCAGATCTCCCGTCGGCAGGCTTGCATTTTTGTTGCTTTTAACGTTTTTTTTTTATCGCTAAAAACGTTCCCCATTTTTTCTTTATGGCAGTCTTAACTTCTCGATGCGAGGGATAAAAAACTTTCAAAGAAATATTTTGCTATATAGCGGAAGAATTGAATCTTACCTTAAATGCTGCTATACCAGCATCTTAGTTTTTTTTTATTTCAAAATTTTGTCCACGGATGTTGGGCACAATAGAGCTCAAGGCAATGTCGGAAAATTGGAATAAAGTAGACGGATTCAAATAAGTTTCCTAATACTTTAGCCAATTCGGCTGCCTTAGCGTGGCAAGTGAATACGCAAGTAAGATGTCTGACGCCAGAAAACTAGGAGAAGCGCTATGAGCCCATGCAGCGAGTGTCTATCACCGTTCCTGCGTTTATCATTGGTGTGGCTTTGAGGTAGAGGCATGCACCTAGAAATAACAGCGCGAAAAATTTGCAGGCACACAGTGCTTTTGATACGGTGGAGTCTGCGCTAGCAGTGCGATTCAGGAGCTGTTCTCTTCTCTAGTTGCTCACTATCCACATCCTGCACTCTTGAATGCGCTATCCTCCTCCTCACTCTATCTCGCCGCTACCTTCTGATTGGCGTTGCACTTTCCTCCTCTACACCCTCTTCCCAGCAGTGCGATTCAGGCGCTGTGCTTTTTCTATCCACATCGTATGCTCTGACTGTGCTATCCTCCTCCTCACTCCTCTTCGCCGCTACCTTCTGATTGGCGCTGCACTTTCCTCCTTTCTACTGTCCTCCCTGCTGACTCTTTTTGGCCGCTACAGTTTTCTCCTCCCCACTCAAGCATCCTCTCCACTCTCATCTTAACGCTTTTTTCCTCTCCGCATTCCTCAGTCCTCATATACCAGCGATGTGGATTTTTTTGCGAAATGGTATACTGCTGCTCCTAGAGCAGTAAATGACGTGAGACTAGATGAAAGACACACTAGAGCCTGTCTTGTGCTTTATTCTTTTACTTCCACGTCCATCTACACTTTTCATTCAATATACGCTGTGTTTCACCTAAGACTGCCCAATTTTTAAATATAAGCTTTTTGAATTTGAAGAGCGATTTTTTTGGCAGAGCAGTGTCAGCGGCGTAGTACGTGAGAATACAGCAAAGACGTGCTAACTAGCAGGCTGATTAACTAATATTGAACAGTTAACTTTTTAATTATTACTGTTAGGCTCCTCAATTATTAATAGCCGTGTAGCCCACCATAAGTAATATCCGTATCAGTTTTTAGAATTTCAGAAGCGCGGTTCCCCTCGGCGCTGTTGCCCAACAAATCTCGGCAACGTCTCGCCAAAACACATGCGCTTTCGAGAAGCTCGCAGGCAAGTTAACCTCTCCAGTTCACGTAACACAACACGTCTCGCCAAAACACATGCGCTTTCGAGAAGCTCGCAGGCAAGTTAACCTCTCCAGTTCACGTAACACAACGAAACAGCACAAATTTGTTGGGCGACAGCCCTGAGGGTAACCGCGTTTTCGAGATTCTAAAAACTGAACATTACTTACGGTGGGCTACACGCTTTTCAATAACTAAAGAGCCTAACAGTAATAGTTAGCAGTTACCTATTCAGTATTATTTAACCAGACTGCTAGTTAGCACTTTTTTGCTGTGTTCTGATGTGCTACACTACTAGCAATGCTATGTCGAAAAAAGCGCTTTTCTCACTCAAAAAGCGTATTTTTAGAAATTACTGATAATCTTCCGCGAAATGAGCTCTTTCAGCGCTGTGTTTTGTCCCTTCCTCGTTTGGCTTCCAGCCATCGCGCTGTTTTATAAGAAAAAGAGCCCTAATGAGCCAGACCAACTCGCCTAGGTCTCTAGGAAGGTTTCCCTCCACTGTCTCTAGCAAAAGAAAGTAGGCGCATAACTTGAAATTGTTCGCAACTGGCAAGAGCTCCTTCAAGGGGTAAAAAGTGAATTTGCAGATGTCATGCCCCGCCGCGGTGGCTGCGCTCGACTACTGATCCGGAGTTCCCGGGTTCGAACCCGACCGCGGCGGCTGCGTTTTTATGAAGGAAAAACGCTAAGGCGCCCGTGTGCTGTGCGATGTCAGTGCACGTTAAAGATCCCCAGGTGGTCGGAATTATTCCGGAGCCCTCCACTACGGGACCTCATTCTTCCTTTCTTCTCTCACTCCCTCCTTTATCCCTTCCCTTACGGCGCGGTTCAGGTGTCCAACGATATATGAGACAGATACTGCGCCATTTCCTTTCCCCCCAAAACCAATTATTATTATTATTATCTCATGCAGTTTACTCACCTATTTGAAAGTCTTGACGCTGCCCAGCTCTACGTTAATACCCCAACTTCCATCATGGCACGCCCTTTATGAAACGCTCAGACAGACACGCGTTCTTTTCTTTGCAGTGCCAAACTGAAAGTGGCCCGGTACGAGTACTTCAAGACGCCACCCGACACGACTGCACAACACATATCGCCTGGACATTCGACCTATCCAGTTTTTTCCTCGACTACTGCGCACATTTCACGCATCGACTACCGCCATTGCTACCGCGCTTCTGCGTAGCATCGCTAGAACGCTGCTCCTAGTCCGCGGAAACACCGTAGGCTTGCTCGCATTCAGTTGCTCCCTTGAAGATGCATCTCTCAACGCTGGTTAGCGCCCTCTATCGATGATAGTGCGAAACGGTGCTGAAAAAAAAAAAAGGCCTGCTCCATGGCATCAAAGCTCCTCTCGTCGGCTGGGCGACAGCTCACCTGCGAGGCACCACGTCACAGCTCCACGTGACCTCTGCTCCGAACACTTTGCTCGTTCATCGCTTCGTTGTTTTTTTTTGTCGTTTGCCGTAATCGGCCCTGCACTGTAGACATATGCTTGTAGGGCACGAACGCATCTTACGACTTGTGGAACGCATAACAGAAATGCAGTTAGAAGTATGCCGCTGAATGAGTGCGGCAAGTTCGCAGAGTTAAGCTATAGCTAAGAAGGTCTGCGATGACAAAGGGTTGCCTCATTATGGAGGCCCGTAACGACCACGTTCGCGGCTGAAGGTACTCATTTTCAGTGACTGCAAACTGTTATGTCAACAGTCGCATGTCTATACGACAGTGTGTATACTATTGTAAAAACAGTCCCGAAGGAACAACGTCTTTTGGTCAGTCAGACATGTATTGATGTGGTTGATAGCTTGTGCATTGTGTCGTTAAGCATTAGCAGCGCTTGAAGCGTACGTTGTAAATCTGCCTGTTGTGAATCTGCTAATACTAAGGAGGAATAAATGCATTACAGACTTCTCGGTAAGCATGGCAGTTGAGCTTAACTAGCCTTCTGTCAAACACTTCAAGCGCAACGTGTACCCTAATATTACCTTCATATGCCGAGTCTGTATCTTTATAGCTGGTGTTCCGAAGAAATTATTCCGCCACTCCAGGTTAAGATTACCAAAAAGGTCAATACTGTCATGCACTGATAAAGATCACAACTTCTACTGCAGCTCCAAAATGGCTACGTTGAATTTCTCTCAGTTAATGAAGCAGCAATCTACAAAGGTCTCCGTTTTTAAACACGATTCACCAAGCGTTCACTATTTACTCTGCGTCACTACTCCTTACTCACCATAGAACAGGATAAGTGTTCACGCACTGAGTTTGAATCCACAAAATTATTAAAAACTTGTGAGTATGGTGAAGTGCAAAGCATACAAACTTTGTGCTGATGATGGTTTTTGAGTTCCTCACGGAACTCAGCGGCACTCATGGTACCACTTCTAGGACTTCTTAAGATCCACTGTCCTGCACACAAACGTCTTGGACGATGATGCGGGCGGAATTAAGTCAAAGTACTCTGTCATCTACTATCGACTGTGTTACAATGAGTTTTTACGCGCCAGTAGCGAGAAGCTTCTAGATGTTTCCTACAGCATGATACTACATGTCTGCAAACACGACATGCAGACACACAACTTCCCCACAGCCTATACATTAAGGTGTTCTAGTAGTAATGCACCTCAAACAATACGCTTGTTACTAACGATACAAATTTGCAAGTTAATCGCCTTAATAATACAACATTTTTGGACACTCTTGTCCCCGAAGCATTCAAATGTTTAACGCAACTAAATGAATGGTTGTCAAAATTATAGCACGCCAGGGCACTCCATTATGCGCGAGTTACTTCCTATTGTCAATACACATTTGACCATGCACAATTGGAGTTAAGGACTAAACAACCAGTTTGACATGAAGATTACTGAAGACTCGCATTGTTTGGAGCCCTGAAAACAATACTGCCGTCACTACAACGTGCGACGCGGTCAGAAAGTGTATTAGAGACTCAGTTTTTTAACACGCTCAATGCTTGATATGTGACCCATTTCAACCGCTGAATTGTAGCTTTAAAAATGCATTCAGAGACTCTGCTGACCACTTGAAAGGCTGGTGCCATTAGCCCGCAGTTGTTCCTCTACGTGCGTCTTAAGTTTTGGAACACAGTAAAGCCCCAATGTTCTGTATCTTATACTGCGCCCTGCCCTTATCGGGCAGTGTCCTGGCATTTACAGGTAACGTAGCCTCGCTTTCTGCCAGCACTTTGATCCACTTCCACGTCTTCCGAAATAAGCCTTTATACGCGACAACGGCTGTTTTTAAAGTGACCCACAAAAGCAGCCAAGAACAAACGCTTTCTCAGGCGTTTTGCATCTCAGTATTTCTCTCTCTCTCTGCATGTTTAGCCTGTAAACACAACTGAACATAGGTGGTGCCTTTATGAAAATGGAACAAAAAAATACATCCTTGTTATGTTTCGGTTCCTGGACTTCCTTCTATTAGTGGTGTCGTTGAAGTCGCGAAAGGACGTCTCAGAATTGCACATTATGAAGAGTAGATGAGATTGGACGCTTGCTATGTCATGCAATGCGAAGAGATGTTATATATGCTGGCCTGTCGAAAGCTAACAGCCGGTGAAACATGCTTCAACGTACTTCATACCAAACAAACAATCCACGGAGATCGAGGTGTGGTGGCTGCAAATCAAGTGCGATCATTTTTGAAATGAAAGCTATGCCTCTCGCAAAAATATTAACGCTTGCGCGAGTCACCGCTTAATAAGCGCGACAGTAATGTGTACCTCGAAATTTCGACACAGTAATTAATGCGCACCTTCTGAGGTTGCAGGAAGTGTTGCAAGAAAAGTTGCTCTGTGTTCAAGCCGATCTCCATGGATCTTAGTGGTGTGAAGCATTTGTTTGTTTGTGTGTGGTGTATAGTCACTTTAGTCAGAAGCGATCATAGCAGATGAGTGTTGTCGTTTTGCGTAGCCTTTCGAAGTCTGTCACTGTTCTCCTGTTGTGAAGCAAAAATATTTTCTTGTTCGTTCCCGGGCGCTCAAAACATGTGTATATCTCGTTGCGCGCCTTCCTAACGACGACATTGAAAACAAGTCGAGGAGCAGTTGTTTTTTTTCCTCATAGAGCAGCTCAGGCCAAAGAGCATGTGAAGAATGCGCTCGAAGTGGGTATGATAAAATAAAATTCCCACTTCTCGGAAAAGCTAATTTAAGTTAAACAGACTCAGGCGAGCTGCATGATCAAAACCAGACATGTTAACACGTGTACTAGACGTATGAACTGCGCCAATAAAAACACCGAAATTTGAGGGCGTCTAAATCTCTAGTTTGAGTGTTTTGCATCAAAGACAAGTGCGATAAGTGCAATAATTGAAAAGTAATATGTAGAAAATAACCGGCAAAAATGATGCCGAAGAAATCCTTCCGTTGACTTGTACACGCTTTAACTGCATTAGCTTGGTCATGAATTACACAGTTTAAAGTAACTTCAGCTGAAATCCGCCAAAAAAAAAATCTGCCTTCCGACCTTCCCAACAAGAAAACCGAGTGTTTTGTTCCAGCCTATGCTTGAAACTGGTGGTTGTGCCCATGTTTTTATGTTGTTCCTTGTCGTCCTGTCCGCCCAGCCAGAGTGACTGTACAGCTAGATCATTGTTAATCAGATGCAATATTTCATAAAATAAACAACTGTCTCTTCAGGGTGAAGTGTGTCATTCCTTCGCGCTATATTCTCAAGGATGCTTTGGGACTCGCGGTTGCAGCTCGCAAATATGCCATTGGGAACGGCATTTAGGGTTGCTCAACGGCCACAATTCTAGCAGTCGCTACGTAGCAACGTATATCGTGCAAAGAAATACGTCACCCTTAATCTGACGTTTATTGTTATCCTCTCTAACACTGAGCTCTGATCCGCTGCATCAGTACAGTTGAACCTCGTTATAGCGAAATTGAGGAGGCCAAAAGAGCTACAACTGGGGCTAGTTGGAAATGCATCCTTGAAGGTATTGGTGAGCGCTTCGTTATAGCCGAAGCTTCGTTATAGCCAGTGTTTACAGAGCTTCGAAGGGGAATCGTCATTTCTTCGTTATATCCATTATTTCGTTATAAACTGGTTCGTCATAACAAGGTTTGACTGTACCTAATGCCTCCACTAGAGCTTAGCGCTTACAGCTACTACTTTTGAACGCCCGGTACACTGAGAGAGTAATGTCTCACTACAGATCTTCCAGACCAAAGACCTCCAGAAGTCAGGCTTTGGCTAGATTTTTTGTTCACTGCCCTTGCAGTCTTGTGGGTGCATTACACTGCACCGCAGCGTTTCGCTGTTCAATAATACGCTGTATTAAGAAGATATTGCACGTTGCGTACGGCACTGAAATTAGTAGAGCTTGGACTAGCCTAAAGACGCGTTTTGTGTGCGTTAATGCTGAAATAGCTGAAAGGTGCGCCGTGGTACCGACTGACTCAACTGCACTGTTGCCGAATTCGTAAGGCTACATTTGGCATAAAGGTCTAACGATCTCCACAGTGGCTACCTTCGCGAATAATTAAGACAAAATCCACTGCATTACACATTACACGAGGTTTCAGGTCAAAGCACGTCTTATTTCTGGTGGCTGTGATTGCACGCCATAGTCAAATAATTAGGCTTAAAATCATCTGACGAGAGAACAAAGAAACGAAGAAAAGCGGTTCTAAACCTATAATAAACTCGCAACGCACAAACGGGTCACATGTCTCAATTGAAAAGAAGACGGCAGGGGAGTGTTAGTGATAGTTTCACACGCGAAGTCTTGAATCTTCATCATCAACGTCGACGTTGGCGAGCGCGTTCTTGGGGACGACGGAGTAGCGACGCTTGACAGTCTTGGACGCCGCGAGTCGCTCGGCTTCCATAGGTTCACCCGTGTTCTTTTCGCCCAAACCTTGGTTCACCGGGGTCCTAGGCGTCCTGGGGGTAGCGGTCGCGGTCGAAGGGCCTCCGGAAGAAGCCTTGGACGCAGCTAGGACGTAGTCATCACCGCCAGCAAAAGGGATATCGCAGCGACCGTCGAGCGATTTGGCTTCCCTCGCGTCTCGCTTGGCTGCCGGGTCTCGTTCCATGTGCACCGAGGCCTGTGAGAACGACGGCAGGCCACGGGTTCGTGTCACGCTTTGCACCTCAGTGGAGGCGAAACGCGAAAACGCTCATATATTGAGATTCCTGATGGACAAAAATCGGTCCGCAGCCCCCTCAGCGGCCGGCCTCATTGCCTATAGTGCAGCTCGAATTCGTCTGCGTCTGTGCTCCTTGAAAGCCGCCATTTTGAATACCTCAAGAAGTGTAGCGGTAAACGCTGCAACTGTACCACTTGTCGCAAAGCTATGCTGACCAGGACAAAACGATTGGAGCAGGTAGATCGTATTGTTGAGCAGGAACAACAACGTGAAATGATGAGCAGTCTTTCATTACACAACGTAGCATCAGCAAATCGGCTTCGAGAAGACAGAGTCTTGGTCACGTCATGGCAGGCTTATGTACGGATAGATATACTCTGTCACGCAGAGGGATATAGCATAAGTTGAATCCAAAATGACCAAGGAAAGGTTCAGTCTGGAATGCAGAGCACCAAAGGTCATGGTACCGACCGACCAGGATGGCGTACAAACAAGTTCTGGAAAAGAGCTAAGCAATGAGCCATTATTCCAGAGGAAAGTTTTTAGTCTGAGAATTAAAGCGCACTTTTGCATGGAAAGGTGCCTAGGGATCCGTTCGTTAATGGATAGACGACGTAGACACGTGCGTCCAAAACGCAAGCATAACAATTAGCGGACACCTAGACAACGCCCAGCCTGGGTAGCGATAGCACAAGGAAACCGTCGATGCTATGTCGTATCCGGCTCGGGAACGTCACATCCGTTTTGGTGACGCATTCCCTGTCGTCGTTCTCCGCTTTTGTGGCGCCATGACCACGAATCACGTGTCATGCTTAGTAATGCACGTCATCATACACACTCACCATGTGTGACATCTGAAGACATGAAAACGGCTCGACGGGCTCCTTATGCCTCGCCTAACAATCAACGCTAACAATCAACAATCAACGATAACAATCAACAGCGTTACCAGCTTGTAGTCCTTGACGATGTCCCGCAGAAGGGCGCAGAAGGCGAACGTGGTAACCAAAAGCATAGACAGGCCGCACACGATCAGCTCTAGCGCCAGCATCGGCATAACTGCGCAAAGAACGTTTGCGTGGGCCTGTAGGGAT
This sequence comes from Amblyomma americanum, assembly GCF_052857255.1. Lineage (NCBI taxonomy): Eukaryota > Metazoa > Arthropoda > Arachnida > Ixodida > Ixodidae > Amblyomma > Amblyomma americanum. The sequence continues at coordinate 117,576,278 of NC_135505.1, read as the reverse complement.
GTTTGCATTCGGGGTTTACGCGTAACCAGTGAACTCTAATCAAGGGCGTCCTCCTCGCTTACGGCATGTGCTTCCGTAGAAGAGATGCTCGTCGTCGTAGTCTAAGCAATTGGCCACTCCATCGCAGATGAAACCGTCCCAGATGCAAATGCCGGACACAGCGCAGAAGAATGAACCGTTCTTACATTGCCCCATGGAGTCTGAAACATGAAAGGTCATCATGTAATAGCAAAGGCTTGATACCAAGGTTTGAAAGACTGGTTGCGGAAAGTGATAAAGGCATTCCACTTTTCGGCAACATTCTCGTGCCATTTATAGACGGTAACGACTGTGTCTTAGCCTTTTTTGTTTGTAACGATAATTTAAAAACGAACTTCCTCCGCCGTAAACAGCCGCGGAAACATAGTTCCGAGACTTCTTACCAACTACGTGGCCAGTAAGGAACAGCTGCAGCTGCAAAGCCATCAACGAAGAAAATGTGATGTTTTATGTACTATCGCGGGCAAAAGTAACAGCCCCGCCCCCCCCCCCCCCACCCCCACCTCCAAGTTCCCACCCACGCCACTCTGCGTGGGGGCGCCACCTGACAAAGCACTTGTAGTGTCGAGACCGGCGCAGTTAGCCTTTCTCGAAACCAGAAGTACTTTTTCAGGTGGCGCCCCCATGCAGTGTGCTACGGGTTGGAACTTGGAGGTGGGGTGGCGGGGTGTTTCTTTTGCTCACGGTAGTAAGGCACAGCGTGTAGCGTCTAATAGGGCTCAGCGTGAGGCATGTATATATAAATGGTTTTAAATAGAATTAAGGATGCCTCACTACAAACGCTGCGACAGCTCTTGTGTTTCTAGCACGAGTGTTTCTAGCGTACCTGAGGCAGGTACGCTCCACTTCGGAGAGAAACTTTCCAATGGTTGCACGCTCGCATTATGGCGTTTCATTCGTCATCGGCTACGCCACCTGCAGGCACTTGTTGTAGGCACTTTGAACTTGGACCTTGATTTCAAGTGCATTTGCATACACTTCAGGAAAGAAATCAAAAGGCACGATGCCTGACAAGGGCCTCCCTCCCTGTAGTAAGCAGGTTGCATTAGGCGCATACGTACAAAAGAAACAAATGCAATTAGCGTAGCACACAGGCTCGACACTTGTCATAGTGAAGAAAACGGTTAAATCCACAAACAACAACGACAAAAAAAAACCGCGTTGAAGAAACAGAACAATGCCTGAGCTTTAAGTATTTTGCACGCAAAAAAAATACAGAACCGTCACATACCATAAGTCCTGATACTGCAACCTAAGATAAACGTATAAAAAAAGGAAAACTGCACGGTACTTGCTACACTAGCTGCAGATTTGTTAAGCAAAAGCAAGCTGTCACAATACATGGAGCTCTGGACGGAAAACAAGCAGGCTTATTTAGATAGCACTCGTCACTATTACAAATCTTGCAGTGGATCACACGATGTAGAAAACACTCATGCAGTCAACACTACAGTCACTTTTTTCTTGTATATTCCTTGACATTTAAATTAGTACAGGAGGTCATGGATGTTTCTGTTTTTATTCAAAAGCGTAGTCATTTGGTATCCATTGGTTTTAAACCCGCAATTTTTCTTGCTTTTGGTGCTGTAACTGCAATGTTGCGATGGTGATACGGCTTTCCTGGTACCTCCGTTGTTGCAAAAAAAAAACTTAGGTTTACGATGAACTTTGTTAAATGTCTCAAGAGCTATCCGAAGAGTTTTTAAGTCAAATATGGTTAATAGCCCCGGTACATGTACTGCCCGAAATGATCTTATAGGAACTTTTCAACACAGGCAGAAAATGCATACTTTCACTTTTCCTTCGTCAATATCATCATCATCAGTCTGACTACGCCCACTGCAGGGCAAAGGCCTCTCCCACGCCTCTCCAATTAAGCCTGTCCTTTGCCAGCTGCGCCCACCCTATGCCTGCAAACTTCTTAATATCATCTGCCCACCTAGCCTTCTGCCATCCCCTGCTACGCTTTCCTTCTCTTGGAATCCACTGCATTACCATTAAGAACCAGCGGTTATCTTGCCTTCGCACGACACTGCAAAGCAGATTTCTGCTTTGGAGTGCACTGTACGTGCACGAGGAAAAGCATCATCCAGACACCAAATCAACGGCGGGTGAAGACAAAGACAGCAAACCTACCGGGAAGAGACGCAGCTGTCACGTACAGCACGACCAGAGCACTGGCAGACTCCATCGTCCACGTAGGGTTCAAGTGAAGCGTGAAGTTCACACTGTGCGGATAGACATCGACACTCTTTGTATCGTCGCCGCAAACCCAGATCGGCGCACGGTCCCGGTGACTGATCTGCACGTTTTCAGAAGCGACAGTTGTACAGTGAAGAGTTATTGTGGTATAGGAAGGCGAGCGACGGCGTTGTATTGTCGTGGCGCAGTGACACGACGCGCCACAGTGCGGAAGCCTCCAATCACACGCACATTTACCGTCCCACACAACTTCAGTCGCTGACCCGCCGCGGTGGCTCAGTGGTTAGTGCGCTCGACTACTGATCCGGAGTTCCCGGGTTCGAACCCGACCGCGGCGGCTGCGTTTTTATGGAGGAAAAACACTAAGGAGCCCGTGTGCTGTGCGATGTCAGTGCACCTTAAAGATCCCCAGGTGGTCGAAATTATTCCGGAGCCCTCCACTACGGCCCCTCTCTCTTCCTTTCTTCTTTCACTCCCTCCTTTACCCTTCCCTAACGGCGCGGTTCAGGTGTCCAACGATATATGAGACAGATACTGCGCAATTTCCTTTCCCCAAAAAACCAATTATTATTATTAGTGCCGTTATTAGCAGGTTACCAATATCTACCGAGAGAAAAGTGTACAACAGCTGTATTTTACCGATACTCACCTACGGGGCAGAAACGTGGAGGCTAACGAAAAGGGTTCAGCTCAAGTTAAGGACAACACAGGGAGCCATCGAAAGAAAAATGATAGGTGTAACGTTAAGAGACCAGAAGCGGGCGGAGTTGGTGAGAGAACAAACGCGTGTCAATGACATCCTTGTCAAAATCAACAGGAAGAAATGGGCTTGGGCAGGGCATGTAATGCGAAGGCAAGATAACCGCTGCTCCTTAAGGGTAACGGAGTGAATTCCAAGAGAAGGTAAGCGTAGCAGGGGGCGGCAGAAGGATAGGTGGGCAGATGAGATTAGGAAGTTTGCAGGCATAGGGTGGGCGCAGCTGGCAAAGGACAGGGTTGATTGGAGAGACATGGGAGAGACCTTCGCCCTGCAGTGGGTGTAGCAAACGCCTATAAGCGCCTGTCCGGAGAGCTCGAATGTGCACTGGCGACATTAATCGTTGCCCGCTGGGCTGCAGAAAGGTTTTCGAGACGTGAAAAGTAAAGGCTGTGATTTGGGCAAGTTGGTATTGATTCATTTTAAACAGCGCGGGAAGACAGGACTGACGAAATAAAGAACACGCAATAGAAGCGGTTGTGTTGCGTGTTATTTCGTATGTCTTCCCTTTAAAAAATTTCTTTAGATAGTCGATAGACTGGTCATAGAGTTTTCTCTAAAAAGTCTACAGACCTCCTATAGACAAATCCTATAGACTTTCTATAGGCAATAAAAATCATTTAGACCAGTCGATGGACAATCTATAGATTTATGGGCATACTCTTTCAATAGGTTTGGTTTATGTGGGTTTAATGTCCCAAAGCGACCCAGGCTTTGAGGGACGGGTTCCCGAAATTTCGACCGCCTAGAATTTACTGACTTTGCACAGAACACAGGTGTCTAAAATCGCGCCGCCATCGAAATTCTAACGCCGCGGCCAGGATTCAACTCGCGTCTTTTGTCTATAGACATTCTATAGATTATGAGTAGACAGAAATATCTACAGGAAGGCAATAGAGCCTATAAGAAGTCTATAAACAGCCTATACACCATTTTCGTAAGAGCTGTCTTTCCGAGCTGTTTAACTAAGGGAGAGAAGAAAACCAACGTCCCCACTGGTTCACACGAAAGTGCATGCAAACATTTTTCTAGTCCCTTGCCGCTTGTGCATGACGCCGGCAGGCTGTGCGGTGCGCCATTCGTGCGCTGTAGACAAGTTTGTGCAGCACTGTGTGAGATAATTCTGTAAGACCTTCAATATCCCAGTTTTTCTAACACATCGCGTTTCATTATACTCGAATGCCGTCATCGAGGATGGAGCGTTACCTCAGCCATAGCTTAATAATAACAATTGGTTTTGTGGGAAAGGAAATGGCGCAGTATCTGTCTCATATATCGTTGGACACCTGAACCGCGCCGTAAGGGAAGGGATAAAGGAGGGAGTGAAAGAAGAAAGGAAGAGAGAGGTGCCGTAGTGGAGGGCTCCGGAATAATTTCGACCACCTGGGGATCTTTAACGTGCACTGACATCGCACAGCACACGGGCGCCTTAGCGTTTTTCCTCCATAAAAACGCCGCCGCCGTGGTCAGATTCGAACCCGGGGACTCCGGATCAGTAGTCGAGCGCCCTAACCACTGATCAGCCATACTAATAATAATAATAATTACTTTCAGGCAGGCTGAGGGCAACAAAATAAATCTCCCGGCAGATAGTGGCACCATACTGGCAGTTGAGCTGTGGTTGGTACAGCATTTTGCAGTGTCTGTGCTATACCTCCGTCATCTTTTTGCGCTATACTTTTTCAAGATTATAGTCTTAGCTAATTCCACTTACAAACCATACTCTTTTCTCTCTCGGTTCCGCATGGTTTCTTGGAGCTATTGCCTGAGCACGGCTACTCGATTGAAATTAGCTTTGAAATAAACTAAAACGTTCGATGTTCGTGAGCTGCCAGAACAATAGCACAAATAGAAAGATCTTTAATGTTTTACAAGAAATTGTCCAAAATGAAAAGGTTGGACGTTTATGAGGTAACATAGCGATGTAGCAATTCCTTAAAATAAAAAAATATTAACTGCAGTTTTAAAAAATGCGCTCCCGAGAAGATTCCTGTTGCACGGGTTCGACATTTATAGCGTATGCTCAGTGACTAGTCGGCCCAAGATTTAAGGACTACTGCATAGCTCAACACAAAGCACACATCACACCATGCTAGACTGGACAACCGCTCTCCCGTCTACCTTTATGCGTTGTGTGCTTTGTGTTTCGTTATGCACTAGACATTCGACATCTTGCATTTTACCAATCCGCTGTTAGTTCATACACACGTGGCGACTTTTGTACTAGCCATTATCAAGTGTCCCACTTCACATATATGTTTATTTTCCTCGAAACATCAAATACAAAAGCACTCCTTTTTTCTTTGCACCAAGCTTACAGTGCATTTCAAACGCTGATAGAAAGAGAAATCCGCTAATCGCTGCAATGCGGCTGCTTGAAAACATTCACCGAGCCTAGAGGGACACATTGCCTAGCAAGGATATACAACTTAAATCATGACTTTCAATCTTGGAGAAAAAGCTATCAGTATGCACGCTTCGGTAAGCCACTTTCTTGAAGCAAACAGCCTCACCTTGCAGGTATTTAGAGCTTCAGGAGTGTCACAACAGTTCCGTACAACACGCCTCAAAACCAAACTATACGGCCTGAAGACTTTTGATGGAGGCTGTAGAGAATGCAGAAGTTCGACACAGTGCGATTTCGAGCGCGCACATATAGTTGAACCTTGTTATAACTAAGTCGCAGGGGCCCAGGGATTACTTCTTTATATCCGTAGTTTAGTTAAGACCCGTATTGACCGAGCTTCCAACTGGAATCGTCATTCCTTCGTTATATCCATTATTTCGTTATAAACCGTTTCGCAGTAACGAGCTTCCAGTGTACCTTCACGTAGTCGAGGCATATCTCGGAAAATAGGCTGCGCCTGAGGCCGTGAGAAGCGTAACCGACGACGACCGTCTGATTGGCGCCCGTTGTGGTCACTGTCCACCTGCAGTCCCGCATAGGGTCGTGATTGCGACTCGTTTCCCAGCATCACAGCCGACCGAAAGCTCGCCAGCGGCCAGCCTGACCGTATTGCCGCACAGATGGACGATGTCATCTGTCGATCGAAGAACGGAATTATTTAGCGGCACGTCGGTGTAACGAGTGAGGGGGGCAACAGTCAGCGTTTAATGGTTAATGGGATTTACTAGCGAAAGAAGCGCTGTGTCCTACGAGGCTACACTCCGCAGTGGACGGCTCTGGGCTGATTTCGACGGCTTGTGTTTATTTAATGTCCACTGGGATCTAGGTACAGGAGCTCTTTTCGTATTTCGCCAGCAGTGGAAAGCGCATCCGAGGTAAAGAGAACGACCTATACGATAGCACATGCATTTTGTGGTTTTTGCGCTAGACATTTTAGCGTTGCTCTATTTAAAGCGATTCTCGATTTTAAGAATAGTTTGGCAGTCCGTATCGCCTCTGTTGAACCAGGCTTCGACTTGTACCTGCTGACTTTTCGAGCAGGGTTATCCATTGGCAGCTGTCTACTAAGTACCACATACCAAAGTACAATTAACCTGTGCAGTGGCCGGATTCAAACCAAACCTGCTTTGAATTCGTGTTGTTGCAGAACACTATATATATATATATATATATATATATATATATATATATATATATATATATATATATATATATATATATATATATATATATATATATATATATATGGTCACGGACTGCAGATGTCAGGCTTGAGGAGGGAGATAGCCTATAGGATACTTAAACCCTGACAATATAAATTGTCTGGCTTATATTTTTAATAGTTCGATCTCAGAAAATATTATGAATAAAACTAAGAGTGAATTAACTGTTAAAGTTTACTCATGCTCTGAGTCAGACGCGAAGTGAACCCGCACCGGCGGGGAATACAGAAGACAATGAACCTACTTGCAAAAAAATCATAATATAGCAGTAACCACAGGACTGAACTGGCAACTCAACGAAGCATGCCATGGTGTTGCTGAGTAAAACTGGCCGTTAACGGGATAACGCCAGCTGTCTGCTGAGAACAAATTTATCCGCGGCTGTTATCACGTCTACTTCTACGCTCCAATCTGTTAACGCACACAGAGGCACTCATCTTTGAGAAAATGCCCAGTGTTAAGATTATCAGGCAGTCCTAACTGCGGGAACTGTTGACTCTCAATGCTAAGTTCGTTATTAAGGGCTCTAAGTGCTACCATCTCTTGAAAGCCGAGGCACATGGCAGAAGGCGTGCTGAGTCAAGCGTGCCGGTTTTTAGGCAAGTATCATTTGCCTAACATGTTGCTCTTTCTCTCATGGTACACAATTGAGCAGCTTTGTTGCTGTTACATAACCAACAAGCGGGATATTGAGTTCCGCAACGAACTGAATTCAAAAACTTAGAGCACAAGGGTACAATGTTTACTCCATACACAGTTCCACGGTGACCGCTTTCCACCAAAATGATTTTTTCAGACCCTGCATTACCCGCCGCGGTGGCTCAATGGTTAGAGCGCTCGGCTACTTGTCCAGAGTTCCCGGGTTCGAACCCGACCGCGGCGGCTGCGTTTTTATGGAGGCAAAACGGTAAGGCGCCCGCGTGCTGTGCGATGTCAGTGCACGTTAAAGATCACCAGGTCGTCGAAATTATCCCGGAGCCCTCCACTACGGCACCTCTCTCTTCCTTTCTTCTTTCACTCCCTCCATTCCCCCTTCCCTTACGGCGCGGTTCAGGTGTCCGCCGATATATGAGACAGATACTGTGCCATTTCCTTTCCCCAAAAACCAATTATCACTATTATTATTTTTATCAGATCCTGTATTGTTACTTACTTTTTACGTATTCGTTTGGCGGCGACATGAGAGATCTGTTTCTCAACGCTGAGTTTTCGCTGCAAACAGCGAATAAGGGCAGGCTGATCAAAATTGATGCTCTCATTTTCTGTGGCTTCTTTTTCTTCGCCACGTCCATGGGCACATCTGCAACTTAACCGGCCGTTTCTGAGGTTTCCGTATGTGTCGGCAAGCTGCGTTCATAAAATTTCGTCCACATTTTTTTTTTTCGCAAGCAACGTTTTTGAACCTCGATACGTGCATGTCTATGAGAAGTGCACGGGCAGATATCTCGAATGTTATAGATTTCACTTCGATGCGATAAGATGGTCCACGCCGCGCCGCAAGAGGTCACCGATACGCCAGCGCGAAAAACAAATCCATCGATGCGGTGTTCGAAGATGTTCGTGAGTTTTACTAGAGCTGCTTATGCATTGCAGCATAAGACCGCCGCGGTGGCTCAGTGGTTATGGCGCTCAACTGCTGATCCGAAAGACGTGGGTTTGATTCCTGCCGCGGCGGTAGAATTTCGATGGAGTCGAAATTCTAGAGGCTCGGGTACTGTGCGATGTCAGTGCATGCTAAAAGCCCCATGGCCTTAGATCAACCAAGCGCCCAGCCAAGACCAAAAGACCAGCCAACCAAGACCAAAAAATTCAAGGGAACTTAGGGTAAATGTGAAAAAAGATGATTTTTCTTTTACCTGAGGGGAATCGCGCATCGAGTATTCGTACCCCCTGGACAGACGTGAAATTAGTAGTGTTACTTGCAGGTTTTTGACTTGACTTAAGGAGCCCGTGCCAACAAAACCCCCGGAATTGTAGCGATCGGGTGCCTGCGTCTCCATCACGACAATGTCCTGGCTCAGACAGCTGTGTCTGTAACTTGGTATTTGGCTTCCCGGGGTTCACTGTTGTCCGCCCCATCAACGCGCGGAACCGGCAACCCCTCACCGCGACATCGCTGCCGATAGCGGCTCACGATATGATCTTGCATGCGATTGCCTTTGATTGCATTTTGCCTCAAGTGCTTTCGCACGTCCTACTCGGTTTTACTACATTAAAACTATTACCATTTTTTTCCTGGCGCGTGTTTAACGGCTCGCGGTTAAGGCTTAAGCCTTAAAGGAGTATACATATTATTTTGGGTGGGTCTTTTCTTGTTTATAACGATGCGTAAAGCACTAGTATATATGGACTACAACATACTATTCGCCTACGACTCCTACGTAATTTATAATCGAATTTCTCTCTCCTGCTGTTCCGGCTTCAACAGCCGAAAGATGGCCGTAACGTCAGCGTTGAATAAGTCACGCGATCGAGGCATGAAAAAACTTTTATATAATCGATACTTCGTTATTTAGTTCACTACAACGCCGCAGTCAGCCTGCCTCAACACCCGTAATGATAACGAATGAACAAGCAGCGATTGTACAGCAGTTTTTTCATGCCTCGCATGACCTATACAGAACTTTGACGCCGCGGAGCTATCGAAACCGAAACAGCGTAAGGCATGAGAGAAAAATCGATTATGCATTATTTAGCGGCCGTATGCGAATAATGTCTCACGCCCCGCTGTAAGGAACTGCCACTAAAATTGGGTGGTCTATACTCTTTTAAGATTTATCTTATGGCAATTACCGAGCACACAGAATTTGGCGCGAAGACACACCGCGGCGAAATCTTTCCGCAGCGCTTGCTTGGCGCTCCAAGCCTCGAAGCAGGGTCATGTGCCTCGCTCAGCTGTTTTCAAATTCGTCACTGACCGTTCAGTTTCTTCATTTATGGTTTTGTGGTTCAGTTCACGATCCATATGAGGCAGGCATTAGGTGTTCTGCAACTAAACGTCACGGAAAGAGCGATGCCCACCGAGTGCGGTTGTCCAAGTGAGTTTTCTTCCAGCTACAGCAAACCAACATTCCCCAGCCGCCATTCAGAGCAACACTGTAGCTGCTACGCCACCACTCATGAGGTAAGCGATCACTGAATACAGAGTGAAAATATTTGTTCCGCGGCAGGTACGGAGCTGCGCCGAACACTAACGCATATACCGATGCCATTTTAATACCGACCAGTCGGTCTCGGTTAGTGACGACAGATCCGCGCGGCGCCGTACAAATGGCCTCTTCAACTATTTTAAAAATTGAGTAGGGGGTGGGAATGATGTGGAGCAATCTCTAAACGCTTGTACTCTCAGGAGCGGCGACTCCTGGAGATGGCACCTGGGGGAACCATCCTATTTACTCAATGCATTTCATGAACTATCTGCTCCGAAAAAATGAAGTTTCGCATGGTTTTCCCATAGAAAATTTCTCTCTCCGGGGGTTAGGCCGGCCACCCCCCCCCCCCCTTTCTCTAAATTCCGTCAATGTATATTCTGTAAAGTTGTGCTTCAGTAGGCTGCTTCACACATCGCCAACTGAATAAGCAAAATCTTGCTACTGAATTGCTTTCTGCACACTCTACAATGTGTACTCGCTTTTCTTCCCATCCTCAGCTCAATTATCCACGCTTCTTGCAGCTTTCTTTCGGATGGAAAATAAATGAAGCTTACACCGGGTTCCGTCAAATACATCCGGCATTGTGGAGCTCAGATATAACCACCACAGCGGAACAGTAATTAAACCTGTTTCTGTCACCACCACTATAAGAGGTAAAGTTGTAAATTATGGGGTTTAACGTCCCGAAGCGACACATGGGCCAGGAGGGATAGTGCAGGGATAGTGCTGTGGTTCTTTAAAGTGCACCGGCATCACACAGAACACAGAGGTTCTTGCATTTCGCCTCCATCAAATTGCGGCTCTGCGGCCAGGACAGAACTCACAACCTTGGGATCAGCAGCAGAACGGTAAAGCCCCTCGGACACCACGGCGGGTCACTACAATGATCAAAATGCACGAAGCAGGCACTAACAAGTAAAAATAGCAAGAGTAAAGGGACCTGCATCTGCAAACGCAAAAATTCTGTACAGCTCCCACCACTTCCATTTTGGAGCAAGTCCTATGATCCTACCTCACACATAACATCGACGCTAGTGCCGTTCGCTCCATTGGCAAAGCTCTCCTGCAATTCAGCATATTGTCCTCAGGATTTATTTCTAAGCTACGCGTGTTTCCCCTTGTCGCCTCTTGCACGCGTGTCACTTTTGGCGATTTCCCAAACATTCCTGCCATGTTTTTTGCAGCTAAAGGTAGCTGCCACATTGGCAACATCCAGCAGGAAATACCTAGCCTTCCTCAAACGGTAGCACCTGAAACCATATTACATACGTATGCCTACAAAATATGCTTAACTATAACTGCTTATATACATTTTATATACCCTGAATATATATAAAACAAATTTACCTTCAATGGCATCAAAACAACAGATGAAATAAATGTGTGTGGAAAGGGTGGGTCATTTAGAGGTGTCACGGCATGAAGAAAATATAGCTTTTGAACAAAGTATGAAGTGCCAATGCTAAAAATGGCGCACTGCAACTACACTACTTGAAACAAAGTGAGCATAATTCATGCAAGTATGAACTTCTATGGTTGACTCATCAGGTAAAGGTGCAATGCTGTGTGTGTTCTTAGGAAATTGTTTTATTGACATTGCAGGTACATTGTATCACAAGCTCCTTTATTCATAAGCTCCTTTAATCTGCTAACAGATTAAATCAGAAAAAGCTCTGACCAGCCTGAAAGAATTCCAAACCTGAATCCTCCCTTTGCCTCATGTTCTCTTCACAAACAGTGGTTTAGAGCTGCAAGTAAGGGAGGATTTATGTGGGTTTATTGTCCCAAAACAACTCGGGCTATGAGGGACTTTTCAACTCAAAACAAAAAAAGACAGCAAAGGTTACACAGCTTACCCAACTCATTCAAGTTCATAAGACAGCTGCAAAACTGCTCACAGTCCAGACTCAAAATACATCCTACCTTTTAAAATATCAACCACTCCTTCCACAAGAGTGCTTGCTAGTACTCACTCATTGCCATTATCTTATAGCAAAAAGATAGGTCCCTCAAAATTTGTTCTTAAACACTTATGAAACAACAGGAATGATCATACAAAAATCCTGCAATAGCACAGCCGCCAAGTACTATACTTAGCAACCAGGCTATTTTGAAGTGAACAGTGCAGCCAATGAAGACAAGGACATGGACAAGAGAAGACCACTCTTGGTTGCCCTTTATCTACCACAACTGTTAATGAGTGAGTTAGCAATTAGCCCACCCTTCTCTGCTTTACATTAGCAAGCAGGCATTTCACTGAGGGAGGCATAACGTTTTGTTGTGTAATGGAAAAGCTGGCGCTCAATGTCGCCCAGTAGTCCACTTGCACCAATGCGGAACAGATCAGGTTTCAGCCAGTCATCTCCAAGTTCCTCCTTCATAAGGAACTGCCACAGCAAAGCATCTTTCGCTGTTCTGATGCCACCTGCAGGTTTGAAGCCGACCTGGGATACCAAAAAGAACAGAGATTTTGTAAAGGAGCTTGAACTGCAAATGAGAGAGAGAACTGTACAGTGAGCTTCCAAACATCCGTCTATCGCGCAGCTCTCAAGCAGCCCTGTCATTATAAAAATATGCAAATACCAAGGCAAACCTGCACCATGCAGGTCCCCGCAGTGATCCAAAAAGTTTATGAACTCAACCTAAAAATTGCTATTTTTTAAAGACTACATAAAGGCACAGAAACACCCTAGTGTTGAGCACTAGCATGACACCAGAAGACAGCACAAGTCACCTCATCCAATTCTACCCAAACAACACATATTCAAACTGGTGGTAAGTAGGTATTTTAAATATGAAGTGGCATAAGTTACTGTTCAGTTTTAGTGCATTCGAAAGATGCAGCAGCTTTAACGTGCACATTCAATGTTCTTACACTTCAAAACATTTTGCACATAAAGTTTCAGTCCCTAAATATAAGTGACTATCACAATTAGAGGGGAGGACAGCAAACTTTGTCACACAGTTGGTTGTTCATTTTGTATCCTCCACTCTCTTTTAGTTTATATAACATGTTATTAATACTACTGATAAAAGACTACTGACAATCTCATACACTTTGTATGGGTACTACATGAGCAAGGTGACATGTACGAACATTATTCTATCGCAACAGATAGTGTTTATGCCCCAGTCAACAACTTTCAATGAAGCACAAACCTTGATTTTGGTGTCTGTGTAGTAATCCCATATTGCCCTTGCCATAGTGATTCCAACCGGCAGAATGGCATTCACTGCCTCTTTTCCAGTTGATGTCTTTATGAAATCAGCTCCTGAATAAAGAATCATAAAATTCATTGCACATGTAAACGTGCCAGTCATGAATCTCTACTGTGACAGCAGTGCCTCGCTCACACCAGCTGATACCACTTTTGCAGGCCATTTCTCACTCATAACTTTTCACTGCCTCTGTCTTAAGATTACCTTCAACTCTCTCCTTGCCCTTCACTTACAGCCGTGCCTAAATGCCACATCACTCAGGCTATATTAGCAACTCTTACAGGCCGTGGTCAAGCTGTGCTTGCAAGGAATGCAGTCAAAGGGACACTGAGGACATTGAGAACAAACTGAACTTGGTCTGTACCATCTGGTTACCATGTTCTAATGACAAAGAAGTGACTTTTGTTGTTTTCATTTGTGTTTACTTAAAATACTTGTGGTAGCAGGAGTTGGCAACAACTGCTGCTTGTTTTAGAGCCAAGAATATTCAGGGTATGGGAGCTGGTGAGGTGCGTTGTACACATTTGCTACCATTCCTTTCCCTTTTCTTTGTAGGAACAATAAAAAAAATAATTAAAGTGAAATTTTAAAAAATTCATCAAGTTTTGATAAGGTACAAGCGGTAAAAAAATACAGGTGTTGACACCACCACTCGGTTTCTCAAGCAGACTGTAGTGATGCCAAGACAGTTTTTTACATGCAGATCTTTGAGACTAGGCTACACTGCCATTCATTCCCAAATAGTGGTCTTAGAGTCCTTTTCGGCCTGGACATCATGAGTTTGAAACAAGTGCCTGGAAATAGAAGCTCCATGATAAGCCCAATTTCTCCACAAGTTCGTCTTTCCTGCCAGACAAACATCAGAATAGCCAGGAAGAGACATTACGCTGATTTTTACTAGAAACAAAAATTAGACAAAGTTGTCCTCAGTGTCCCTTTAATCCTTGTTGGCAAATGCTCTCAGGCATTCAGTATAAAGTAGCAAACCAGTAGGTCATTCGCTGAAGGTTAGCACTGATGAGAATCCCCTCCATCTTCCATAAGTTACTTCCAGTGTTTGACTGAAAAACTTCACCAACTCGTTTCCTATCATACCATACAGCTCCTGTTCCTCTTGTCATGCACAGGCAGCTGGGAACAGCATGCATCCTCTCAGAACCCGCAAAGCGACCATCAAGCCCTTCAGTAACATTACATACCAACATGTTTAGTACGTGGCAATAACACGGTGCCAAACTTGCTACCGCAAAGTCTGTAGTATCACATTGCTAGCAATATTGTGTGCCAACTTCCTCTTCTTCCTTAGAAAGTCTGTTTGCTCTCGCTTTGATATGAAGCTCTAGGCACAAAGGCTGAGTGAAATAGATTAGGTGACACCTCGAATTCTTGCATAACTCACACTGACTTCATAAGCATTGTGTTAGCCAGCAAGGATTATGCACCACCACATGAACTGCAATGGTACATATATAAATGTGTCTTTTTTAATGAACTCAATCAAGCACGAGTTTCTCATTTGCAGCAACTGTAGTGCTATGCAACCTGTTATGAGATAGGCATTAAAATTCTAATTATTTGGCCCATTTCATTTTTGCAGTTTTACATAAGGAAAGATATGTGCTAAATTATCATTACACAATGATTTCACTTAGTTTTGGCTTCTGAATTTGGCTGATTTCGAAAAATAAACCCTCCTGAAATGTAACCTATTTCTAGTTATTAATGGCTACAAAAATAAGCAGCTTGCAAAGAAAATAAGTGGCAATCAGCACACCACTAATCAAACAATAAATGACAGCAAACCATCAATAAGTACAAGAACTTTCATGAAGTTTCAGTTCATCATGAAAACATGAACAAAACTGCTGCTCTCAACCACTTCCTTCAGTTACAACCATGAAGGCATCCTTTTGCAGTTTCACTGAATAACACAGCAAAAAATCACTTTAAAATGAAAATTATGGCTGCAAAATCCACTCACTGCCTCGTGTCTGTAGGCAAAGCAGTAACACACTACTTCCTTTACGTGAGCATCTGTATTAGACAGGAAACTATTGAGAGACTCAAAGTAACCCTGATTTTTAAAGTATTCAAGCAGAGCTAAACAACATAGCAGAGCAAGGTTTCACTCAACTGCGCTATGCTATATTAGGCATGCAGGATACAATGGTCTGACTGACAACATACCGGCCATCATGCAGACCATGCTGGCAGCATAAACGTTCCGAAGCGATCCCAGCTCTCCAGTTGCTAGAATTGTCTTAAGATGTGCTTCACCACATGCTTTCTTCATGTCACAAACTTCATTGTAAACAGCTGTAAGACAAGAAAAGTGAGCATGCCATGTAGATCCACAGCACTAAATTTTTGCTTTGCTGCAATGAAACAACAAAGCATTTAAACAAATGGCAGAGTCAAATACACCTAAAAAGACATCAAGGTAGTTTCAGTTGCCTTTATGAAAAGTTTCATCTACTTTGCATGCCTTCTTTCCATAACACCACAGCAGCTATGGGCAGTACTACACTTTAGCACCAGATTTTACCGCTGAGCACAGCATTTTCATCGCATAATACCTTCATCTCATCTTACACAGTTTAGGAGAGTTATGCAGTCTCTTTGACGAACAGGCAAACCATTGAGCCAAAGCAACTACGAATTGTAAATTGTTGGGTTTAATGCCCAGAAGCATGGGCTGAAGGGCACTACAGTGGAGCGCTCTAGATTAATTTGACCACTTATAATTTTTTAATGTGCACAGAAACCATACAGCACACGGGTGCCTTTAGTGTTTCACCTCCACACAAACGTGGCTACCCCAGCCGGTATTGAATCGGCGACCTTGGGAGCGCCACAGTGAGTGCTTTCACATTAGTTAATACATAACAATGCTAATGAGGCAGCGTAATTTAGAACTGCACAATGTGCACCAGCCTACACCAAGGCCTCAGATATTTTTTTTTTAGGACCTCCTGTAGCCACATGCAAGACCGATATTGTTTTTAAGCTCAAGCAGCTGCAGGCCAGCTGCAACAAGTAAGTACTTCAGCAATGTCAGAGTCAGTGTCAGCAATGTTCAGTGTCAATGTCGGAGTATTTTTTTGTGCAAAAGGCGAAAATGCAGCACACTGAAGTGATTAACTGAACATGCAACCATTTTAGAGGTGCGATTTCTACAGAAACAGACTGAATTCATGCATGAAAATCCCAGCCTTACTTGGCTCTTTAATTTTTATGCACCGTATTTCAACTTTGGTAGATTTCGACTTAATGATGCATTGTGTAACAAACCATGAAAATCAACAAAGCTGCTTGCCATCTCCAGTGTCAAAGGAACATTGGTGTAGGTAGGGAAAAAGTTGCAGAATACAAAACTCAGTAGTTTGTTTTGTATCTACCTACTTCCACACCCCCAACATGAGTTTATAATCTAAAAAAAATAGTATGTCAAGCCACTTAAGGGAAAGTATAGATCTTAGTGCTGCAGTGAAAACTGCAACATAATTACTTACCTGTGAAACATAAACAGGGGTTTACTTTTCAGTTTAAACTAATAAAAACTATAAAATAAATCTGAATTTATTTTCAAATTCAGTTTACCCAAAATAAGGGTAAGTTAAATGGCATGCACACAACAGCTAGCTGGCTGTTAAGCAGGTGTAGCACTTAAGGTAGCCAATCAGGGGTATGACAAGACCATGCTACCTTTGGATTGAGTAATGTAGTCCTGCAATTTGAGGTACCGCTCCACTACCTCACACACTTTTGCATGTGGGAGGGCTTCACGTACCTCCTTGCCAAGTGTAGTATGCTACCATAGTGGTGTTCACTGTCATAACCTACCTAGGCTAGTTACTAGATTAAATAGATTTCTCCACTGCATATAAAGGCACTGATGCAAAACCGTGCATAAATGTCATGAGACTGTGTCATGTTCTGGCTATGACGACTGTTAAGTGGCAGTCCAGTCACTGCTGTCAACACAGACTACATGATCTCGCTCAACCCAGAGCAAAAATTTAAAGATGTCACGACAACTCACATTTTAGAAACTCAACTTCAACTTTTTGTCAGATGATTGCATCATTTAACTTCCATTACTTTTGTTAAAAAAAGTGTGACTATTTTTTCACTGAATAGTTGCAAACTGAGTGCTTGGGCTGGTAAAAAGGCTAAGATAAAGACATAGGTGACATTAACCACACTGGAATAGCATATTACATAACTGAAAGAGCTGGCAATTCATTCAAAGAAAAGAATATCCCCCCCCCCCTATAAAAAAGAGAGATAATTGTATTCTGAAATAAACCCAAAGAAAAGTCTGCCAAATTTTTCAGAAAAAAAAGCCAAAAAGTCCAACCCCTACACATGAGACATCCCCATCAGTTCTGAAAAAGTTGTATAGATGACTTCCCATTAAAAGCTCAGTTACATGATGGAAACCTAAATTACAACTCCACAAAAATTTGTGCCATTATTAGTTTGTCACAGTTACATGCGACTACTGGTTCACAGTATGCTTCGTCACTTAAATAAGGCTTAATTTGCAAAGGAAAACAATTAACGCACAATCCACTTGTGCAGTTCACTGCACAACATTGCTTCACTATGCAACATAAGTGGGAATATTGAACATAACCACACAGTATAGATTTATGTTAAGAATACTTCAGCAGTTGTTCACAGCTACTCAAACTGCCCTATTTCTGCAACAAAAGCAAAACAAATAGTGTTATAGAAAAGAAAAATCATTTACAACTACTTCAAAACACTGCATAATTCGGACCTACTTTTAATTGATTGGCAATGCAATCAAGAACGCATTGCAGTATCACTATATTTATGAGCTTAAAATGAGCTGCGCTACTACTGAATTACAAACGAGGCTGGCAATCATAAAGACTCCCCCCAATATACAACTGGTAGGAGATATGAACTTACTTTCCCAGTCACCCGTCAGTGCTGCCGTGCGATTGATAACAATGTCGATTTCACTCGCACCAGACTCGACTGCATACTCTATTTCCTGAAGTCTTGACGACAGGGCATACTGGCCCGATGGAAATCCTGTTGCCACTGCAGCTATGGGAATCTTCCTTGATGGCTGAATTGCTTTGAATGACTTAACACAATCAGCAACTCTAGCAGGGTAGACGCACACAGCTCCTGTTGTGACATCTGCACAAAAGGTGTTAAACGAACTAAGCTCAGTTATGAATGGATTAAAAACACTTCAGAACAAACACCGCTGCATTATGACAAAATGGGTTAAGGAAGGTTACAGCATCGCTTTCCTAACATAAGGAAAGGAAGATTGGCAGGTACTATGCATGCTACCTGTAATTGTAAATTGTCGCAATGTGAGCCCATCTCTGCCATTGTTTTATTCTTCAAAGGAAGCGGCAAGATGAAAAGGCAAGAGAAATATAGCCAGCAGTCGTAAAGGGTAATGGACAGGATTTCAAGAGAAGGCTAAAATAGCAGTGGAGGCAGAAACTGAGGTGGTCGGACAAGCATGGGAAGTTTGCAGGGACAAGGTGGCTGCAACATACACAGGACAAAGTTGATTGGAGAGGCATGGGAAAGGCCTTCGCACTGCAGTGGATGTAGCAGTTAGGCTGATGATGATTCTGCAGATGTCCCTAGGCTCTATAGAAATCCTTGGTAGTTATATGCACTGAATCAAGCAGAATAAAAAAGCTGTAATGCCCTGCCTGTAAATCGCTACACTTTCAACCTCCATTATTAAATATTTAGACACTTTGGATCACTTCGCTCTCCTACTGTCACAAGTTTAAAAATACATGGAGGGTGACAAACAACTGTATTTTAGATCACATTCCAGAACCTCACAAGCTGTGTGTTTTGTTTACGCCACTGCCTTATATTTGTCAGAACATTGCTTTTGATATGGCACTGTTGACTCAACCAAACTCGCAAACATACAGCATATGGTACATTAGCAAGTTATAAACATATAGAAATTTTACACATCAGCAGTTCACAGTAATACAAGCAGGGCAACATTTTTCAGTTTTTGGCTCAGAGCATGAATAAGTCCTTAATTCATCAAGTTTCAAATGTGAAATCAATATTGCAAAGCAGCAGAAATCGGGCATAACAAGATCATTACTTTATCCTGCAATACTACTGGCAACAATACAGAGCAAGCATTCTTTATATGCAGGTCACGCTGTATCGCACGGAATGCTATGAAAGAAAAGCTCTTTTTATGCCATGAGAGCCTTTTCAATCTTGCAGATTCATAATTTCAAAAATTTGGTTTTCTTACGGTCACTTTTTTATTCCCAAAACATGCAATGCCTGCCTGAAGCCAGTTATTATTCCAGCGCAGAAATGACAGTGCCGTTCTTGTGCTGGGAACAGCACTGTCAGACAATGCCCAAAATTATAAATGATAACTATTACAACAATTTCAAATTTACACTATTACAACAATTTCAAATTTACACTTTCATCGAGACTACTACTGGCATCATAAACCACGTAAAACAGCTTATCTCATGCAGGCTGCTGTGGAAACCAGCACTGGATCAGGATCGGTAATTTATGTTCTAGGCTCCAAAGACGGATATTTATTACGACAACTGGGTTAGTATTTTAACTATGAAAGATAGAAATAGGGAGTAAACTTTTATCCTACATTGTGCCTGCCTGCAGAACAAAATGGTAGGAAATGCTTGCTGTTGAAGAACGGAAGACTAGAAAATGGTGGAGCATATTTTAATGTATTAAAAACCAGGCCAGCCCAAAAGAGATTAGGTTACAATGAAGAGGAGACCGCAGCGGTGGCCAAGTGGTTGAGCATCCGCCTCGCATGCGGGAGGTGCGGGGTTCGATCCCCAGTGCCACCGGGTACCCACCGGTGATACAATGGGTACAAGCTTTCCCCTCGTCTGGTGCTCGGATTATTTAGGGTGAAATGCTTGGGAAATGGGTCTTCGACCCCACCTTGAGAATTTGAAAAATACCTTGTGCCATGGCGCTCTTTGGCCATAGATGCCCTTGCGCCATAAAAATCCATCATCATCACAATGAAGAGGAGAAACTTTTAGAATATAGAAAAAAGAAAAGCAAGGCACAGTTGCTTGGTAGGAAGGTGTAAATAAGATGATTTAAATTAGACGACCAATTACGAACAATGAGACTGTTTCACAAAGAAAAATGGTAATCAGCGCAGGCTTTGGAATAAGCATACTGGATTTTTCACTTTAACAAAGAAACCAACAAACACCTGTGGTTGCCACAGGAAAAAGTCTACATCGTGCATAATTCAGACATATGATTATAACACGTCTGAATAAATGCAAAGCAGAATCCTATTCTGCAAACACTGACTTACACTGGTTAAACATCATTCAAACCTTACAGATTTGGAAGAATTGGCAAAAGCAGTTCCTCCAAAATCTGTTGAGAGTGCAAACACGCAGCCACAAGCAGTGAAACGGGGGCAGAAATTTGTTATCCAGGTAAACTATCCCAAGTGCTGCTGGAAGTAAGATATTTCGTTGCATGTTTTAGTGATGGGACACCTAAGAAGCACTGTTCCACATGGTCTGCACATAACTTCTTACGTGACACAATGCGCTTGTTTAATTTTGGTGATAGCTACAGGTTTAGTTACCTTCTTTAGGTACATCAAGAGCTTCCAGGATGTCCTCCCTCAGAGGATGAGCCGCTTTCGAGCACAGCCGGTACACATTGCTGTAAGTGTCGTCTCCCGACAATGTAGTCAGATCGATGCACGTGATCGCCCGCAACAGCCAGCCTGCCTGGAATTCAGTTCAATATTAGGTATTACAACTTTGAACTTGACAAACACGGCAAAGCGCTCACCTGAAACTGCTTCTTTACACATCGACGCATACCCAAAATAGCTGCCCGTTCTTGTGCAGCCGGCAGATTCACCTCGACTCCGCTGTACAATTCAGGATCTGAATAGGGAACTCTCCAATAGTGAAATGAACTTGTTGAGGTAAAACGCAGAGCTTACCAAATTTGCGCCCTTCGTTTCGAGCTCCCATTTTGGCGCGAAGTTATGACGTCCGTTCCCGTACTGGCCCTCAAAAAGAAGGATCCCTTAATACAGCGCAACTTCACTGCTCGATGCTGCGAAAACTGAGAGCAGCAACAGCAGCTATGCGATAAGAAATGAAATCGCCTGCAGCCGAGGACGAATGCCGGCTTCACGTCCTCACGTGTGTTGTAAAACCGCACGGTATGTTGTTCAGCGCCCGCTGGGCATGTGGCGCCATCTCAAGCGCTTGTAAGAAACTTTTCTGACAACTCGGAGATTAGTCAGCAGAGGCCGCGGACGTAGTTCACGATATTGAGGTAATACGTCGGCGCTGACATCAGTGGCGATTTTAAATGTGTTGTATGGCTGGTTTTCCAAAATTCTTGTGTACGTTACTGCATATGTGCAAGTTTGGAGTCTTCTCCACGTTGTTTCCTCTCCTTTGTCTAGTTCTGGATCAGACCTGCACATAAGCTGACCTCCTGAACCCTGGGGCCCTGATCCAGGCCTTAGGAATGGTGTATTCTGTTGAACAAAATTAAGTTTACTCTATCTGTCTGTGTGCACGTTACTGCAATCGTGGACGCATGTAATCAAATGACAATAGAGACAAACAAGCGAGCTCTTAAGGAATTGTGTGTAAAGTTATGAAGTCTGTAGGTGCAACAAATATGTACTCGTTTGGGAGTAGTGGCGCGTTCGAACCCGGCCGCGGCGGCTGCGTTTTTATGGAGGAAAACGCTAAGGCGCCCGTGTGCTGTGCGATGTCAGTGCACGTTAAAGATCCCCAGGCGGTCGAAATTATTCCGGAGCCCTCCACTACGGCACCTCCTTCTTCCTTTCTTCTTTCACTGCCTCCTTTATTCCTTCAATTACGGCGAGGTTCAGGTGTCCAACGATATATGAGACAGATACTGCGCCATTTCCTTTCCCCCAAAAACCAATTATTATAATAGTGTGCGCCGTGTGCGGATTTTGACCTTGAGCCGAGGAGAAACCACGTGACATCTAACAAGTCGCTCAGCCGCCGCCGCCGAAATCGAGCGCTCGGCTCTGTGTTAATCTTTTTTTGGCAGAATGTTATTTCAGTGTGCTTGATGTCCCCTTTTCTAACATTTTAGTAATGTTACTTATAAACGCTAGAATAACATGCCCCGAACATTAATGTTCAAGAACATTTATGAACATGAAATATTCATTTTCCAATAGCTGAATGGGTTAGTTTTCACCAACAGCATATAAGAGACTGGTTATCACACAGACGCTTTCTCACACCGCTACAGCAGTGTTAAAAGCAAATAAAGTGCCGAGATCTTTTGCGATCTATGTCAGAGTATCCAAAAGGACCCCCTAAACACCTCTGCCAGTCATGAGAAACAGCCTTCAATTAGGAGGGGCGCCTTACTAGTAATGCTTAAAAAAATATATCGTGCAGTAACAGCAGGTAAACGAAAGGCACAGCAATTGGCTTTAATTTACCGTTTCAATACTTGAAATCTGCCCTCTCTTATTTCTACGCTTCTGGCTCCAGGAATGATGCCTTGTCTGCCATAGCCATTGTTTGCTCACCTTTGCCAGTCATAAGCCTGCTGCTGCTCGAGCAGTGGTGCAGGGACCGATGTCGTGCCGGTGGCTGTATGGTGGCCACACTGCAGATGCAACAACGCACTGCAAGAAATGCCTCAGGCTTCACTTCGCGCTCTAAGCACTACGTACCACTAAGCTGGATATTATGACCCAAATGGTTAGTCCATGAACAAGGTCATCTTCCTTCAGAAATATGGCACCACTTCTTATTTCTGATCGGCTTGAAGCATTGCAAGTAACAATAATAAACAACAATAATAATTCGTTTATTTTCAATCACAATCCAACTTGAGCGTGTGGATATATATAGCAGAACACGTTCACGGCATGAGCAATATTGTCGGCTGGGAAGAGCTCGGAGTCGCGATACAGGCACACATATTGGCAGCGGATTCCACGGCGCTGGAGTTTTTGCAGTGCACTGTCACCCTCCGAGCCCACCAGCCGCGACAGTTCATACGAAAATATGTAGCGCTGCTCTTCCAGACACGCAACGTTAAAGCTCACATTGTCTGAAATTGTCACCGGTAGCCAGGCCGGTTTCCATAGGTTTTCACCGGCCAGCTGTCTCGTCCGCAAGAGTTCTTGCTCGTCCTGCTGCCGAACGCGAGTCCAGTCAAAGCGTACGCCAGCTGGAAACCTTGGGTCATCTCGAGCGGGCGTTCGCCGACTGTGTCGCAGCATGCTCGCGTTCCCGGCGGGAACGTGAGGGTCGCCACCGTGCACAGCGCGAGCAGATCGGTAAAACGCGGCGCCAGAATCCGCAGCCGGTGAGCCGCTACAGAACGCCTCCCGCCCACGTCTGCCAACTCTACCTGCATAACGTGGTCTGTCACGGCGACCACATGGGCGGGAAGCCAAGTCTTCGAGCACAATTCGGCGCAGTAGAGACCGGGTTCCACGTCGAACAGTGGACCAAAGGCCACTGACCCATAGAAGTGATCTATGGTCACCCTCAGAAGGGTCAGCGACGACTCGCTCCCCGGGGTCAACAGAGCCATCGTCAGTACGGCGGGGCTGTCGGTCACTTGCACAGAGGACAGGACGGGCAGAAATTCGGGAGGGAGTAACACGGCGCCTGAATAGACGCCCGGGTGTAGGATGAAATCTGCCGAAGAGTCGAGCTTCTGCACGCATAACAGCCGGGACCAGCGGCGCACCAGCTGTGTGGATCTCGAGGTCGGCGTACGGCCACGCTCACGTGCGTACGCCTCGGTGAAGAGCGACATGTAAATGCACTCCGGGTACTCCGCCAACACAGCGAAGATGGCTTGCGGTAGGCCTGTCGCATTGTTTGCCGCCAGTCGGACCCTCACCTGGCAGTCTTCCAGCGGGGCGAAGTCGTACTGCTCAACATCGAGCGACATACCGAAGCACCGATAGTACGCGTCCCTGAGCACGCGCTCGTGCACATCATCTTCGCCCACGAGCTTGAGTATGTTCTCCAGCGCGGCTTCCGGAAGCTGCGAAGTGCTATGTCGTTCCCGTGGTGGACGCGCTGCAGGACGTCGGGCGGGCTCGCGAGCCTCCTGGGCTTGGACCAGCGTCTGTACATGGCGAACGCTTTCGTAGAGCTTTGTGCTGATGAGCACGTCTTCCCCAGTGCGCTGCATGTCCACGGTGTCAGCGAGGCTTACAGGAAAGGTCAGGCAGTCTGGATAACCAAACCTGATGTAAGGCATCGGGCGGCACTCCTGTGTACGGTAGTCCTTCACTGGTAGGGCCGCTGATGACAAGCAAGGCGCGGATCACACACTTCACGTCACCAAGTCCCTTCGCACGGTCCCCTGTGGCTCTAGTAGCCGCAGTGATTCGCACACAAACAACACGCCGCGTCTGGAACTTTCTTGCGGAGCACGTGAGAACGCAACGCTCAAGAACGCAGTTCGTCAGGATGCCATTTGAGTGACTTATAAACCAACTGGACTGCCGGACAGCGCTGACAATGCGTTCGACGCGCGTGAAACGCGGACGTAGACGTGGAGCACGGTGAAGTCAAGATGCCAAGCCAGTGCCTTCTGAAGAAGAAGACGCACAAAGCGACCCCTGGATATTCTATCCTGCACGTGCTTGACTAGCCTGCCGCCGCACAACACTGGGCTTCGCTTTCGATACAAGAGATGCGTGGTGAGTGGCGTCCGATTATGGCGTTCGGCACTTTTGTCCGCGTAAATGAAATGACATTTTTTTTGAGGCAGGGAAATGGCGCAGTAACTCTCACTCTCTTGGTGGATAACCGAATCGCGCCGTAAGGGAAGGGGTAAAGGAGCGATTCAAAGAAAGGAAGAAAGAACTGCCGTAGTGGACGGCCCAGATTAATAATAATAATAATAATAATAATAATAATAATAATAATAATAATAATAATAATAATTGGTTTCTGGGGAGAGGAAATAGCGTTACAAAAATGAAAAAAAATGAAAATTGTTTTTTCGGGAAAGGAAATGGCGCAGTATCCGTCTCGCATTTCGGCGGACACCTGAACCGCGCCGTAAGGGGAGGGATAAAGCAGGGATGGATGGATGGATGGAAAACATTATTTGCTCCTGCAAGTAGTGATAATTAACCACTAAGCGGGCCGCTGCCACGTCCGGACTGGGAGGCCAAGCCTCGCTGCCACGTCGTGAGCCTGCTGGACAGCCCAGAACTGTACTGGGAGTGAAAGTAGAAACTAAGAAAGAGTTGCCGTAGTGGAGAATTCCGGAATAATTTCGACCGCCTGGGGATCTTTAACGTGCAAGTTATGACGTCCGTTCCCGTACTGTCCTTCATAAAGAAGGATTCCTCAATACAGCGCAACTTCACTGCTCGATGCTGCGAAAACTGAGAGCAGCGGCAGCGGCGATGCGATAAGAAATCAAATCGCCTGCAGCCGAGGACGAAAGTCCGCTTGACGTCCTTACGGGTTCACGTCACTTGTCCGTGCTGTAAAAACCGCACGGTGTTGTTGAGCGCCCACTGGACACGTGGCGCCATCTCAAGTGCTTGTAAGAAACGTTTTTGACAACTCGGAGATTTTATCAGCAGAGGACATGGACGTAGTTCACGATATTGAGGTAACACGAGGGTTCTGACATGAGTGGGGATTTGAAAGTGTTGTATGGCTGGTTTTTCAAAATTTTTGAGTACGTTACTACATATGTGTTTGGAGTCTTCTCCATGTTGTTTCTTCTCCTTTGTCTAGTTCTGGATCAGGCCTGCACCCAAGCTGACCGCTTAATCGCGCTCTATTCTGTTGGACAAAATGAAGTTTACTCTCTCTCGCTCTGTGCGTGTGTGTGTACGTTACTGCAATGCTGGACGCATGCAATCAAATGACAATACAGATAACCAAAGCGAGCTCTAATGAATTGTTTGTAAGGTTACGAATTCCCTAGGTGCAACAAATACTTGCTTGGGAGTATAGTAACCAACGTTTATAGAACTTTATATCTGTATCTATATACTTATATCTATAAGTATATATATAAACGTATGTAGTAACTACTCCCCTGCATAGCTGCTCCGCCGTGTGAGTGATTTTTCTCCTTAACCGAGAAACCACGCGACAGCTATTGCGTATTTCAGCGGCCGCCGCCGAAACAGAGCGCTCGGCTCTGTGTTAATAATAATAATAATAATAATAATAATAATAATAATAATAATAATAATAATAATAATAATTGGTTTTTGGGAAAGGAAATGGCGCAGTATCTGTCTCATATATCGTTGGACACCTAAACCGCGCCGTAAGGGAAGGGATAAAGGAGGGAGTGAAAGAAGAAAGGAAGAGAGAAGTGCCGTAGTGGAGGGCTCCGGTCTAATTTCGACTACCTGGGGATTTTTAACGTGCACTGACATCGTACAGCACACGGGCGCCTTAGCGTTTCTCCTCCATAAAAACGCAGCCGCCGCGGTAGGGTTCGAACCCGGGAACTCCGGATCAGTAGACGAGCGCCCTAACCACTGAGCCACCGCGGTGGGTTTCTCTGCGTTAATTTTTTGTTTTCGTCAAATGTTATATCAGTGCGCTGGGTGTCCGTTTTTCTAGGTAACTCTGCAGAAAGTCCGTCGACTGGTTATGAGCCGCACACAGGCGCAGCGCAGAGTAACGTTGCATATACTCGCTACAATAACATGGCCCGAACAATAACGTTCCTGAAAATTAATGAACATGAAATATTCATTTTCCAATAGCTGAATATGTTAGTTTTTAAGAACAACATATAACAGGAGGCTGGTTACCAAACAGACGCTATCCCACACAGCTATAGGACTGTTAAAAGCCAATAAAGTGCAGAATTAAATCTCCGATCTATGCTAGAGTGTCTAAAAGGACCCCTAAACACCTCTGCAAGTCATGAGAAACAGCCTTCAGTTAGGCGGGGTGCTTTACTAGTTATGCTTAAAAAATGTATCATGCAGCAAAAGCAAGTAAATGAAAGGCGCAGAAATTGGCTTTTGCCGTTTCAATCTCTGAAATCTGCCCTCCCTTATTTCTACGCTTACTGCTTCAGGAGTGATGCCTTGTCTACAGTGCATAGCCACGCTTGCTCGCCGTTGCCAGTCATAAGCCTGCTTCTGCTCGAGCAGTGGTGCAGGGACCGATGTCGTGCCGGTGGCTCTATGATGGCAGCGCTGCAGATGCAACAACGCACTGCAAGAAATGCATCAGGTTTCACTTCGCACTCTAAGCACTACGTGCCTCTAAGCTGGACTTTATGACCCAAATGGCTAATCCATGAACAAGGTCATGTCCCTTCAGAAATATGGCACCACTTCTTCTGATCGGCTTGAAGCATTGCAAGTAACAATAAAAAATAATAATGATTCGTTTATTTTAAATCACAATGCCAAGTTGAGCGTGCGGATAGCAGAGCACGTTCACTGCATCAGCAATATTGTCGGCTGGGAAGAGCTCGGAGTCGCGATACAGGCACACACATTGGCAGCGGATTCCACGGCGCTGGAGATTTTGTAGTGCACTGTCGCCCTCCGAGCCTATCAGCCGCGACAGTTCATACGAAAATATGTAGCGCTGCTCTTCCAGACACACAACGTTAAAGCTCACTTTGTCTGAAATTGTCACCGGTAGCCAGGCCGGTTTCCATAGGTTTTCACCGGCCAGCTGTCTCGTCAGCAAGAGTCCTTGATCGTCCTGCTGCCGAACGCGAGTCCAGTCAAAGCGTACGCCAGCTGGAAACCTTGGGTCATCTCGAGCGGGCGTTCGCCGACTGTGTCGCAGCATGCTCGCGTTCCCGGCGGCAACGTGAGGGTCGCCACCGTGCACAGCGCGAGCATATCGGTAAAACGCGGCGCCAGAATCCGAAGCCGGTGAGCCGCTACAGAACGCCTCCCGCCCACGTCTGCCAACTCTACCTGCATGACGTGGTCTGTCACGGCGACCACATGGGCGGGAAGCCAAGTCTTCGAGCACAATTCGGCGCAGTAGAGACCGGGTTCCACGTCGAACAGTGGACCAAAGGCCACTGGCCCATAGAAGTGATCTATGGTCACCCTCAGAAGGGTCAGCGACGACTCGCTCCCCGGGGTCAACAGAGCCATCGTCGGTACGGCGGGGCTGTCGGTCACATGTACAGAGGACAGGACGGGCAGAAATTCGGGAGGGAGTAACACGGCGGCTGAATAGATGCCCGGGTGTGGGATGAAATCTCCCGAAGAGTCGAGCATCTGCACGTAGAATAATCGGGACCAGCGGCGCACCAGCTGTGTGGATCTCGAGGTAGGCGTACGGCCACGCTCACGTGCGTACGCGTCGGTGAACAGCGACATATTAATGCACTCCGGGTACACCGCTAACACAGCGACGATGGCTTGAGGTAGGCCTGTCGCATTGTTTGCCGCCAGTCTGACCCGCGCCAGGCAGTCTTCCAGCGGGGCGAAGTCGTACTGCTCAACATCGAGGGACAAACCAAAGCACCGATAGTACGCGTCCCTGAGCACACGCTCGTGCACATCGTCTTCGCCCACGAGCTTGAGTATGTTCTCCAGCACGGCTTCCGGAAGCTGCAAAGCGCTGGGCCGTTCCCGTGCTGGACGCGCTGCAGGACGCCGGGCGGGCTCGCGAGCCTCCTGGGCTTGGACCAGCGTCTGTACATGGCGAACGCTTTCGTAGAGCTTTGTGCTGATGAGCACGTCGTCCCCAGTGCGCTGCATGTCCACGGTGTCTGCGAGGCTTACAAGAAAGCTCAGGCAGTCTGGATAACCAAACCTGATGTAAGGCATCGGGCGACACTCCTGTGTACGGTAGTCTTTCAATGGTACGGCCGCTGATGGCAAGCAAGGCGCGGATCACACACTTCACGTCACCAGGTTCTTTCGCACGGTCCCCTGTGGCTTTCGTAGCCGCAGTGATTCGCACACAAACAACACGCCGCGTCTGGAACTTTCTTGCGGGGCACGTCAGAACACAACGCTCAAGAACGCAGTTCGTCAGGATGCCATTTGAGTGACTGATGAACCAACTGGACTGCCGGACAGCGCTGACAATGCGTTCGACGCGCGTGGAACGCGGACGTAGACGTGGAGCACGGTGAAGTCAAGATGCCAAGTCAGTGTCTTCTGAAGAAGAAGACGCACAAAGCGACCCCTGGATGTTCTATCCTGCACGTGCTTGACTGGCCTGCCGCCGCACAACACTGGGCTTCGGTTTCCATACTAGAGATGCGTGGTGAGTGGCGTCCGATTATGGCGTTCGGCACTTTTTTCCGCGTACATGAAATTACATTTATTTTAGGCAGGGAAATGGCGCAGTAACTCTCACTTCTCGATGTACACCCTAACTGCGCCGTAAGGGAAGGGATAAAGAAGCGGTTGAAAGAAAGGAAGAATGAAGTGCCGTAGTGGAGGGCTCCAGAATAATTACACACCACCTGGGGATTTTTAGCGTGCACTGACATCGCACAGCACACGAGTGCATTTTTCGTTTCTCCCCCATCGAAACGCGGCCACCGCGGTTGGTTGCCCCGCCGCGGTGGCTCAGTGGTTAGGGCGCTCGACTACTGATCCGGAGTTCCCGGGTTCGAACCCGACCGCGGCGGCTGCGTTTTTATGGAGGAAAAACGCTAAGGCGCCCGTGTGCTGTGCGATGTCAGTGCACGTTAAAGATCCCCAGGTGGTCGAAATTATTCCGGAGCCCTCCACTACGGCACCTCTCACTTCCTTTCTTCTTTCACTCCCTCCTTTATCCCTTCCCTTACGGCGCGGTTCAGGTGTCCAACGATATATGAGACAGATACTGCGCCATTTCCTTTCCCCAAAAACCAATTATTATTATTCACCGCGGTTGGGTTCGAACCCGGGTACTCCGGCTTAGTAGCCCTACGCGCTAACCACTGAGCCACCGCAGCGGGTTTTGTTCGCGTTCTAAAAAACTTGGAAGTTCGCAACAAAATAAGTATCTGTCTGCACACTGTGCGCTTGTATTGTAGCTGCTGCCATTGAGTACAAAAAAGCGTTTATGGACCAGAAAAGAGGAAAAAATTATCCATGGCTTAGCTCTGCTATGTCTAGTATACGTAGCGAAAGCTGCCGCAACGAGCAACGCTTTTCTTGCATGGCTTGCCACTGACGACCTAGCGGATTGCCTGCCGCATTCATTCGACCCAATGCGCATGCGCAGCAAGGCGCATATCTAGTCGTGGCGTCAACGCGCAGCGGGTGAGGAAAAGAGGTGGCGGAGTCGCCGAGGGTCGTGGCGCTGGCGCAGCTGTGACGTCACGCGCGGCGCACCTGTTGCGAAACTCGCGCTTGGCAAAACTAGCAGATGGCCAAGAGGGCCGAAATCGCTCCGGCTAGCGTAGTGTAGCTTTCGCTATGAATGAGGATGATGATGGAATGAAGGCAAGCTTCGTGGATATCTGCACGCATAAACTGAAATAATTTATGATAGGGAAAGTAGTAGTAAGCGTTAATATAAAATAAAAAAAGGTAAAATATTTCTGAGAACCCCGGCATCTGCCAAACACTACGGCGGCGACACAGTGCTGTGCGCGTGTGTGATTTAATTCCTCTAAAATGAACTAATCACGCGCACAACCTGGACACATTTCTTATTGTGTAAATAGTTTGTACATATTACTTCTCCCCCTATCCTCTCTTCCTGTCCCCTCACCTCTTTCATTTCATTTCATTTCTCCATGCTGCCTGCTATTCTTTATTTCCCCTGCCCCAGCTCAGGTGCTTCAGTATCGATGGCAGATGCCGGGGCTAGCAAAAAATCTTTTCCTTCCTTTTTACTATTATTTTTAAGAAAACCACTACCCCCACCACCTGTGCTGGGCCAGCTGAAATAAAGGATAGCAGGCAGTATATAGAGAAAAAGAAAATTGTTTTCTTTTCAGGAAAGGAAATGGTGCAGTAACTGCCTCACATATCTCGGTGGACACCCGAACCGCGCCGTAAGAAGGAATAAGGGAGGGTGCGAAATAAGAAAGGAAGAAAGGAGTCGTGGAAAGGAAAGTAACTGTCTCACATATATATGTGGACACCCGAACCACATCGTTTCATTTCTCATCGTGCAACCTGCGTCTAGGCCGGGCGCTCACGAAGAGACAATAATGCTTTCGTCTTCACAGCACGTAAGCAGTCGTAAGTGGCCTCTGAATTTTTGCTGCGAAAGGACTACTTCATGGGGTCAAACCGGCTGACTGGTTTGTATGGTATAGGAGGGCTTAACGTCCCAGAGCGACTAAGGCTACGTGGACGCCGTAATGAAGGGCTCCGGAAATTTCGACCTTATGGGGGTTCTTTAACGTGCACTGACATCACAGAATACACGGCCATTAGAATTTTGCCTCCATTGAAATTCGACTGCCGCGTCCGAGATCGAATCAGCGTCTTTCAGGTCAAAAGCGGAGCGCCATGACAACTGAGCCACCACGAGGGCGCCGTCTGTGTGAAGCATGACCCTGAGGGTGACCGTAGCAAAACCATAAGTACTTAAAACAAATGATGCCGCCGCTGGGATTCGAACCCGCAGATGCGCGAACGGCAGAGCTTCGCTGGCCACTGCTCGAGAGCCCTATACTATCGCGGCAGCCGATCACGCCTCGCGTTAAACTGCTACACTCTCGTGCTGTGCGCTGCCCATGTCTTCATCATCAACTAATACTGCTATCAAACTAATATTCACGCTTGAATCTATGTGGCGGTAGTGACAGAGAGATGGCGCTGCATGCGTTGTCCTGGACAACGTTGTGGCAAGAACGCGGCACCATACAGAACAATACGCGTCGGCGTTGACAACATTGCTGCATAAGCGCGCCACTGGAGCATAAAATTGAAGTTTAAAATTGAAAATTGGTTTTGAGGTAAGGAAATGACGTATGAACTGTCTCACACATCTCGGTGGACACCTGAACCGCGCCGCAAGGGAATGGATAAAGGAGGGAATTAAAGAAGAAAGGAAATAGGTGTCGTTGTGGAGGTCTGCATTCTACCTATTTCTACCACCTGGGGATCTTTAACGTACCCGCCGCGGTGGCTCAGTGGTTAGGCGCTCGGCTAATGATCCGGAGATCCCGGGTTCGAACCCAACCGCGGCAGCTGTTTCGATGGAGGCGATACGCTAAGGCCCCCATGTGCTGTGCGATGTCAGTGCACGTTAAAGATCCCCAGATGGTCGAAATTGTTCCGGAGGCCTCCTGTGCGGCACCTATTTCTTCTTTCACTCCCTCCTTTATCAATTTCCTTACGGCGGAGTTCAGGTGTCCAACAATATAGAGGACATACTGCGCCATTTTCCTTTCCCCAAAAACCAATTAATATTATTATTATTATTATTATTATTATTATTATTATTATTATTATTATTATTATTATTATTATTATCTTTAGCGTGAACTTACACCGCACAGTGCACGTTAAAGATTCATTTACGATGAGAAAGAATACGCGCATAATTGGCTCCCTAGGTAAGTGGGCACCTCAATCGCGCTTTCCTGTGCGTGGTGGGGGTGTCCACCTGCAAAAAACTGGGCTTTCGAACAATGTTTCGTGCTTAGCAATGCTAAACAATCAACATTTTTTTTTATTTGCTGGGAACTTCAAGCCATGCATTCGTGAGACTCGACTAGCATGTGCGCTCTTAACGCGGAAATTTTAACCGCCCGTTGCTGTTGACTGCCTTTGTCCTGAACAAGAAAATCCACCTAATGGGGCCCGCCGTATAACCCTCGCAGTTAAGGGTGCCGTCCGATACTTGTTGAGTATGGCGATGTTCCAAGGGACCACGGACCTCGACGAGGACTCCGCGATTCGTTCTATTTTCGACGCCAACAGTATCGCACTTCGGGCAACACTGAGTACGCCTTCTAAAAATTGCAGAGCTACCCACCGCGGTGACTCAGTGGTTAAGGCGCTCCTCTACTGAGCCGGAGTACCCGGGTTCGAACCTTACCACGGCGGCCGCGTTTCGATGGAGGCGAAACGCTAAGGCGCCCGTGTGCTGTGCGACGTCAGTGCACGTTAAAGATCCCCAGGTGGTCGAAATTATTCCGGAGACCTCCAGCACGGCACCACTTTCTTCCTTTCATCTTTGACTACCACTTGGGAGGCTTCGGCGACCCTACTGCGCTCCGAGGACCTGGCCACGCAAGCCGTCGCCAAAGGCCGGGCTACCAGCGTCTTGAGCCTCCGGGACATGAATGTTTGAGTGCAGTGGGGCTGTGCGGGGGCCCAAGGACCTGCGTGTCCTAAACTCCCCTGAGATATTAATAATAAAAATAATAATAATAATTGGTTTTTGGGGAAAGGAAATGGCGCAGTACCTGTCTCATATATCGTTGCACACCTGAACCGCGCCGTAAGGGAGGGGATAAAGGAAGGGGTGAAAGAAGACAGGAAGAAAGAGGTGCCGTAGTGGAGGGCTCCGGAATAATTTCAACAACCTGGGGATCTTTAACGCGCACTGAAATCGCACAGCACACGGGCGCCTTAGCGTTTTTCTTGCATAAAAACGCAGCCGCCGCGGTTGGGTTTGAGCCCGGGAACTCCGGATCAGTAGCCTAGCGCCCTAACCACTGAGCCATCACGGCGGGTAAACTTCCCTGTGTCCGTTAAAGTTTTCACCACGACCACCACCTCTTTTATCCCTTCACTTACGGTGCGGTTCGGTGTCCACCGATATATGTTAGACAGTTACTGCGATATTTCCTTTCCTCAAAAACCAATTTTTCATTTTTTTCAGAGCGTTCTGCTCCCTATCGAACACGCTCCCGCTCCTACAGGCCGACGCCACTGGGGTTCTGTACTAGGGACTCACATCTAGTGTTTGTGAGGGCCGGTCCAATCATACCTCCCTGCGCCATTTTTCGAGGCAATAAAAGTCTTTCAACACCACCAGCTAAGTGGATAAAAGTATTACTTCACGAGAATCACTGCGTAAGTATTGTTGGACTGAAAACTGAACGCGCCAAAATCCGTTTTGAGGGTGCAATGTCGGCCCCTAGCCTACCCGAGAGGGAAGCATGGCGGGACTGTCAAGGCCACGCCAAGAATTTGTTTCCTGGTGACCTCACTCTAAACACGAATACGCCTATGTGTGAGTAAAAAGCACGTAAGCTGTCCTCTAGAGTACTCCGTTTTATGAAAGAGAGTGGCAGTGGAGGACAACTTACTCCCTTTTTACTCCTTTCTGTTTTGATGGAGACCACTCGTAATGAGGTACCAAGGACCGAAGAGTCCATGAAGACCTGCAAGGTCGGTGAATTTAACCAGAGATATTTTTGTGCATGCTGGTCCACGAAGTCCTAATTTCGGAGGCATGCTACTTCACTGTGCTCTGCAATGCAATTCACACACGCGCAATTCTGTCACCTCTTTTAAGGAAACCTAACGGTGCACGGTTGTCTTCCAACCGCTGGATAACTAATACACATAAGAAAGCAAGGCAGTACCAGTCGGAGCCTAAATACATCGCTAAGGCCTACGCCATCTCCTCTGGGATGGTTACATGCATCACTGCGCGCCTTTCATTAGGCGCGTCCCCCCAAAGGAAGAAATCTGCGTTTTGGCTGCCTTACCCGCCGCGCTGGCTCAGTAGTTAAGGCGCTCGACTACTGATCCGGAGTTCCCGGGTTCGAACCCGACCGCGGCGGCTGCGTTTTTATGGAGGAAAAACGCTAAGGCGCCCGTGTGCTGTGCGATGTCAGTGCACGTTAAAGATCCCCAGGTGGTCGAAATTATTCCGGAGCCCTCCACTACGGCACCTCCTTCTTCCTTTCTTCTTTCAGTCCCTCCCTCGTCCCTTCCCTTACGGCGCGGTTCAGGTGTCCAACGATATATGAGACAGATACTGCGCCATTTCCTTTCCCCAAAAAATACAATTATATATATATTTGGCTGCCATCCACTTGCTCATATAGGCACTTAGTGAAGAGGCAGACTTGCCAGCATCCAGAGCTCCCCACCTCTCTATTAGACATATATCTAACCTGGCAGGCGTAGAACCAGGGTTTATTTATCTGAGAACACCATATCAGGCACCGCTGATGCACTCACTTTGCGGGAAGGGGTGTTGCTTAAGTCACTCCATATGAAACTGCAACTAATACTGCTCTCCGAATGACACAGGGCCTGAGTTTCTTCATAATGGCAACATCGCGGTCATTATGGGTAATCTTTGTGCTCTATAGGTCACCGTCAACCGCATCGCTTATATTTCACTGCCACAATGAACAGGACTGTTTAATTTTTTTTGTGGGGGGGGGGGTGAGGGTGGAAAGAGGGCGGCCCTGGCTTTGATGGATTACCTGAAACTCACTTTATTTAGCGGGAACTATCTCATCTATGCTGAATGTGTTATGAACTGCGCCTTCTCAAAGAAGACTTATCATGCAGAAAGTCAGGGAAAAGAACTCTTTATTAAATGCACACTGAGTTATACTTGGCGGGCGTAGCTGCGCGTTCTCAGCATCGCGTTAATAGCAACAAGCGTACAACAGAAAACGATGGCGCTGCATGTATAATATAGCTGGGTAGCATTCTTATAAAAGCGAACAGTAGACATTGCACATCAACAAAATAACTTCGTTGCTATTGTAGCACTTGGCAGCAACGTGGCGTTGTAAACACTTAGAATCTTGTGCGCGTGCAGGGCAAGGGAGGAAATTATACAAAGCGTTAGCAAAGCAAGGTCAACACTTCATGTTATATGAAGTTAACGTTGAGGACGAAACATTTCTTTCATGCAAGGCATAGTACAATGCCACGTATCTCTCTGCGATGGCTACATACGGAGTTTTTTGTTGGTCGAGTAAGCCTGAGGCAACTGTGCAGATAGACAGAACAAACAAAGCTGTCGCCACGTACATGGAGCTCGCTGGCGCGCAAACAGGTTGACAAACACAGCAAGTAAAAGAGGAATGATTACGTAACACATTGAATATACCTGGGAACATTTGGCCCCGTATCATGGCGCTTAAATAAATATAGGCGATTAAAGTTCTTAAATACTGCATCGCTTGATGATGAGTTGTGATCGTTTGGAAGTGAAAAGGTTGCTGCAAAAAGAAAGCAAGGTTCTAGCGCGTTTTGGCTGCTGATATTTGACATCTTCTTTCTCCTTTCTAGGTATAAAAGATCGTTGCATTCCCCTAAATTTTTGCAAGTTTTAAAAGACGTGCTGCCATTCTCTAAGATTAAATAAGTATGGCGGGCCTCGAATGAGATTTTGCTAACTTCAAGAAACTTTGTCAAATCGTGCTGAGACTTCCTTCCTGAGGATTATCCTTGATAACACTCGACTCTCCTTATCTTAGTTCCCGGCTTCGCATGACACACAGGATGTCATCGAATGTGGAACTCCAGAATAGGGCTCTGAAAAAATGCAATAAGAAAGAGATTTCGGAGGAGAAAATAACAAAGGAGAGAGAGAGAGAGAGAGAGAGAGAGAGAGAGAGAGAGAGAGAGAGAGAGAGAGAGAAAGGAGAAGATTTCGCAACAGAATACATCAATGCACATTGAACAGTCGGGGACGTGGAGTTATGTTGGCGCAATAAATACAACCGTGTGTATAGTGGTATCGATGACGTCGGCTTGGTAATGAGTTAAGCTCAGCCGGCTTCTCGAGACGATCACCGGGCCAGGTCATCCGTCCAGTTGGTGTCGCAAAGAGAGACATAAAGAGGGAGGTATCTGCAACGAGAACACGTGACCAGACGCTTAGGTTACGAGCACTCTCCAAAGAGAAATAATTAATGGCATATAGAATCAAAGATCCGCTGCAGGAGCAACGCTCTCGCTCACAAATTCCTCTACCAAGATCCTGCTGTCGTTAAACAGTCTGTGGTTGATATCATTGTGAACGTTTATTGTGCGTGAGCTTATTGAATCCTGGCTCAAATTATGAACACTTTCATATTTGTCGAGAACTATATAACTTCCTAAATATACGATTAAGAATCTGTTGCTGGAGCAAAGCTCGCACTCACAAAAGCCTCTGTCAAGATCCTGTTGCCGTTAAACAGACTTTGGTTGATATAATTGTGAAAGTTTATTGAATGTGAGCTTATTAAACACAGGCTCAAACTATGAAAACTTTCATACTTATCGAGAAATATATAACTTCCGACATATCAGATAAAGGATCTGTTGCCAGTGCAATGCTCACACTCACGCCACTCTTTGTCAACGTTTTGTTGAACTTGTATGGTCTTTGGCTGATTTTGTTCTGAAAGTTTATTGAGCGGGAGCGTAATTTTTTGCTAGAGAAAACCTTGGTGCTCTCGGGGCTATATTTCGCTTTCGTGATCCAGAGCACGATTTTTAAAAAATGCGGGAGAGGTACAGGCACTTCTCTTACTGAATCTCGCTTGCTCCTAACTTTTCCGAATTGCAGGGTGGCAGCATTAAAGCTCATAAAATTACGCTCAGAGAGCTTAAGAATTTTCTCGCCAATTGCACCTGGTGTGCCTCTGTATATTGTTACATAAAGATTTTAATATGCGACACTTAAGAAGAAACTTAAATTAGGTCGCTACCTCCGAGAGCACCCCAGAAGGCTGCAGTGTTCTTCGTGAGCAGCAAATAACCATGTATGCTCCCCAGATGTGTCCATCCGACTTCAGTTGACGATAAGATTATGCTCCAAGTAACAGATAGAGAGATAAAGGTTTTATACCATGCAAGGTGAAGGGGTCGGCCGGGTTAACGTGTCTCTAACCTGATACTCCTGTCTGGGAAAAGGGGAGGATGGCTAGAGGAGGAGAGTAAAGATTGAAAGCAACAAAGCCATGCACAATGAGCTATGTCAGATGTCCAAGTCGTAATGCACTAAACCACGCTTACATGAACCCGCACATGTCACATAAAGTCTTAACCTTTGTCTTAGGGACGGGGTCTAACGACAAAGCGCCCTTCCTGTAGACATAACACGTGTAACACATAGTCCTAGCAAAAATAATGTGCGTTTGAGTGTCAGCAAACTTCTGGAAAGGACTCTAAGCTGAACTCGCAATTCTTCTTTCCACTAAACTGTAAGTTGGAAAAAAATGCTTACAAAAGTTCTTTTGATTGGAACGTTATCAGAAAGGAAGCAGATGGGATATTGCACTGAAATTTTTCCAATCTTTGCGTTAACCTCCAAAATCTTCGAATTGGGTGTTGGAAACGTAGGAGCGTAAGTACAACAGCAAATTATCTGGACAAAATGCCAAACTTTAACAGCTGTTGGAGATGAAATTTCACCGGCCCGGGTTGGCATGGGTAGACGGCGGCAACTCACCCATGTAAGGATGGCGGGAAAACGCGGTGACTCGAAGATTCGCTCCGTGCTAGACGACGCACGGTAGCTGCGTGTAGCGTAAGGAGAAGCCGTACTGTCCATTTGCAGCGTTGTCGCTCGAGGCATGGTTGCTCTTTACCTTCAGCGTGAAGGGCTTGCTGTTCGCTGCAATGACACAACATGAGCACTGTTGAAGCAGTGTTGCCTAATTACATCATGTGTTGGCAAATCCATTAGAGGCTGTTGATGCCTTCACCGAGAGTGATGTCACTTCCAGTCTTGTGGCGTCATTTCCCTCCAGCAAATCAGCGAATGTTGTGAGGGGCTATTTTTTTCCGATGAGGCTTTTAATTAAACTATGTTATGGATGGCATTAAAACTGCCATCCATAACATAGTGGCACGCCCGGAATTGTCACGCACTACTTATAGCTGCTGCAAACACGAACAAAGGTAATTGTAGCAATATTGCACTAGCTCAAAATCTGTTCAAAGCTAGCTGTAGTAAAGCGGTCAGTTTGGAAGGTTGAATCAGTGTTCATGTTTATGCGCATGCAGGAACACTAGGCCTGAAACACTGTGCGTTACATGACCAGACGTTGCAAGGAAGGAACCAACTAAGCAGCTGAAAAGCAGATCACATTAACATTATCCGCAACACTCAGCTGGAGAAATATATGGAATCTCGCAGCTGGAGTGCTTTAATGCTTGGTGAACTGCATTCCTTCAACAAATGGTTCACACGCACTATATTTCTAAGTGGGAAATAATCACAGACTTTAGTCTCAGTAACTAGCAGTACTTTGTGTTCTCCTTGTGTCCGACCTTTTGTGAAACATCTGTATTGAAAGTTCACTGGTCTCAAACTAAACAGGGATCAGTACCACATCCTCAATAGTCAAAGTATGCGAGACTGAATTACAACGAGCACTGCACAAAGCAAATAGTTGACGCTCGCTTAAGGGCATTCGAGCACTCATCTATGTCGACTACTGGATGTAAGCTACCATCCCCTCTTCCAAGCCCTGCTCAACTAAATATGCTTTCCGAAATAAACGTGTCTGTCTTCATTGTTTATGCAAGGTGGGCACTGCGCATGGTTCTACTCGTTAATGGCGCTAGCAAAGATCGCGCCGTAGCGGCCGCTGCTCACATATGATGACGTTCTCTTCGCCAAGGCTGGTTCCGCAGAAACGATCTTGCCCTGGCCCCAAGCCCAGCGTCGAGCCCTGGTCTATGCCGATGAAGTCGTCCATGTTACAAATGGTCCCGTTGGCGCCTCGGTCGATGGGCTTGCCCCATGAGAACGATGAGTTGGACTCGGTCTCCCACTTTATCGAGCAGTAGTTCTCCTCCATGCGGATACAGATGGAGTAGCGAAGGTTGCTCAGGTAGCGGACCCGGTGTTCCACCATAGCGCCGTAGTTGAAGCTTCTTACTATGGCGCTTGGGCTTCGGTAGTACAGCAGACAACCGGCCGGAGCTGGACCCGAGAAGAAATATGTGCTTAACATGAGGTCCTGCTTGCTAAAGTGTGAAAATTCGGCATGGTTTTGGCGACCACACTGCAGTTGAACATTTTCGTTAACACTAGGGCTAGGCCTAGGGAGTTAATTCAGCTTATGAACCAGCAGCGAAAGGGTGCCCATTATTTTCAATTTTTTTTTAGACGACTTGTAGGCTGTGTTAATAACATGTTCCGCAGATCACTGCTATTAGAAAGAACCGTTCTTGCTCAATTTCTCTAGATTCAGGCACTGAATTCGTTGACAACTGCGTCTAAGGTCACATCCTCAGAGGTGTCAAAATAGTTGCCATAGGGCGTGAGTAGCTCACTTGTTATCGTTCTGAACAGAATCAAAATCCTAACGTCGTCCAGAAAAGAAGGCCATGCACTGCTCAAAACAACCAAATTATCGGTCCCAACCCCTCCTTTATAGCTGTGATCCTTATTGGCTCTATCACATTTAGAGACGGTTACACTCATGCTCATAGTAAGCATGGATATGAGTAGGTAGCACAACTCGGAGGTCATATTAGTTCACCGGTGTGAACTGAACATGAGGACAGCTAAATTGTTATTCTTTCTTTAGTGACGAGAAAAGGCCATCTTGCTCGGACTTCTGCCGATGTGACCCATATCTACTGCGCTGAGCTACACTCACTGCAAAAAAAAATCGCATGCCTAGTTTAGCATGCACACCGTTTAGTATTCGCGTTTGATGATGACCGTTGCGCAGTGATCTCGAAATGAGATGGCATATGCAGAGCGAATGTACGCGTACATAACGTAACTTCATAAATCAGACTTTTCTGCAGCCGTTTGTAACTCTTGGTATGTAACGATAACGCTAAGCCCTGACCGATAAAGCAGCAATCAGACATAGACTTAAACGAACACGTTGTTTCTCTGGACACTCCTGTCAATCATGTGCTCAGTTAATACTTTTTTGCCTCATCAAAGGCCTAAGTAAGGGGGTAGATCTGATGTCAATAGGTGAAAAAATTATTGTGTAGTTTCCATTAAATTATTTGCATCAGAGGTCTAGAAGGACGCGAAATAATTATACCCTTATCGCAGAGTCCTTGGCATGGACTTACCAATGTCGAGGCTGTTACACTGCACCATGCTGATCTTGATACGCCATCTTCTTGTCATCTTGTCCCCATTACTAACCACGCTTAGCACAACCGGATTTCCTGAACTTCTGCCCATGTCCACATACACTGCGAAAACAGATGCAGTGTCTTTTCAGTCACGCGCATGCAAACGGGAGGAAAATTCAACGGCCAGCCGCTGTAAGAATGCACACAATGCATGAACAGAAAAACAACTAAATTACTAAATTTTAAAAATTTTATGTTAAGTTTCTTCTGTAAATACTGCGCCGCTTTTCGCACTGGTAGCGTGAAAACCTATAAAACACGCAGGCAGAGTATAACAGGCAAACTTTGCATTTTTGCAGAATTCATGACATGCCGTGGCAGAAAGTTCTAACTGGCTTGTTTATTTCATGTTGTCTTCAAGGTAAAATATTACAGATAATCGTATTAAAAAAATGTTGCGTCGGACGTTACCGGACGGCCATTATTCCTTATCTAAGAGACACTGGATTAAGTAAACTATTTACCGAGCAGCAGGCGGAAACTTCAATGCAAGAGAGCTTTTAGCGTCATGGTCTTTTACTGGCAACTCCACATGCCGTCTGCACCGCCTCGACCCCTTACTTCAACTCAGTCCTCCGTCCGGCCTCTCCTGCTGCGATGCTACGCTGTTGTGTCGCCTGTGGCTGGGAGTGGCGTTCACAAATGCCTACTCCCACTTAATCGCAAAGGCAGACTCTACTGCGTGTGAGATCTGTGGGTGCGACGAAACTATAGAACACATTCTTTGCAACTGCCCTCGGTTTCAGCGTGAGCGTGCACTCCTGGCTGCAACACTCCGCCGTTTAGATCCTCGGCCCCTTACTGAAGCAAATATTCTGGGTCCTTGGAGTAAGCCTTCATCGCAGAGTACAGCCTTGAAGGCACTTTTAAAGTTCTTGAAGGACTCAGGACTGAGTGCAAGGTTGTGAGTTATCAGTGTGTGCCCTGTGTACCCTGCAAGTAATGGCCAACGGACATGTGCAAAAGTGATCATCTCCCTTTGTCCTCTCCCCTTTCTATCTCTCCCTCCGTTCCCCTTCCCACGTGTAGGGTAGC
The DNA here is from genome assembly GCF_052857255.1 of Amblyomma americanum. Classification (NCBI taxonomy): domain Eukaryota; kingdom Metazoa; phylum Arthropoda; class Arachnida; order Ixodida; family Ixodidae; genus Amblyomma; species Amblyomma americanum. Next base: position 117,534,229 of record NC_135505.1, on the reverse strand, counting down.
ATACCGGGCGCTGTCTAGTTATAACCTCCCTGCCTTTCCGTTTGCCTTTCTCTCTCTCACTCTCAGTATGTGTGGTTCCTTAATGGATGACTTGCGTGGTAACCTCGAGCCACGACTTCTAGCCATAGTGAATAAGACTTTAAACGATGTTAAACCATGGCAGTCTTCAGCTAGAAAACAGGGGGAAAAGAGAGAGGAGAATAAAGTTTCACCGGTATCTTCAGGGAAGTGAACACAGACAGATACGAAAATAACGAAACAAAGAAAAGACCTACGGGGATATGGAGAAGGTATTAGGAGGAGGTCACTCACAGTGCAGTCCCGCGTTCTCTCCGCAGAGAATGGGCAGGCGCTCTCCGACCGTGGTGCGCACCATAAAGGAGTCGGTGATGCACTGTCCGTTCTCGTCGGGCTGGGCCAGGCTGAACTCGAGGAAGTCGAGCCTCAGCTGGCACACGTTGTTCTGCTTCTCGATCGTCACCTGGCAGGTGTCCGTACCGTTCTCGCCGTTCGGATAATTGGGGTTCACGAATTCCGTCTCGTTGTCGCTCGTCGACTTACCGCACGTGAAGCTCACTGCACAAGGGGAGGAACAAAGTGACGTTGAAAGATGACAACTATATCAGCTCAATGACTTACGAAGAATCTTGGGGGACTCTGCCCAGAAGGAGTGCTAGCTACATGGATGACTAGATGGATGACAGTATGAAGTGCTAGGCCTAAACACGTGAAGTTATAAATGGTTATCGAGAGATGGTGTTGGTGATGTAACACGTTTATTAAGGTGGCCTTTATGTTAGGCGTTTAACAGGTTCTGGGCCAAGGTGATGAGGGCGCGTTGCAGGTTCAGGCCCCGGTAGCCGAGCTAGATGGGCCACGGTGTGGAAGGGGGGGGGGGTGGCAAATGATAGGCGCTGAACTGGAAGGCTGAGTGGCACTGTGTAAGGGGACCGTAACAAAGCCGACAGTGAGTTGAAAGCGTCGCAGTATACTGAAGAACGACCGGTTTGTCATTTTTGTTCAGTGACTCTTTCGCTGCCAGAGAACAATGCAGAACCTAGCAAAATGAACATGCGCGATCTAATCATCTTTCGGGACCTTTTGTGAAAGCTCTATTATGTGGCTCCTGTTTTTGCTGTGTTGTGGTATGGAAGAAGGTGTTCACTGACGTCTCTTCTGAGTGATAACAATACAGTAATTATTGAAGCCAATTTTAGTGTTTGACTTTCGCGCTGTGTGGTCGTGTCAAGATTTCCGGTGCCTTACCGTAACAGCAAACGCCAAAGCCGTTTGCACATCTGTTAACTTCAGTGCCTTTTCGGTCGATGCAATCTTGCTCGCTGACGCACGTTCCATTCTGGTTGTTTCGGCCTTCGCATGGTTGGTTCTGGTAACGCAGCAGGTTAATAATGCCAGCTGCATGGGCGAACAAAAAATGATACAATAATTTTATGTCAGCTAAGAATGGAATACAATTTCTTTAAGCAAAGCTCTGTATACGCGGAAAATTCTGCGGCTGCATAAGTTTATAAGAGGGTAGGCTTATCGGGGCTGCTTTTCACTGACAATCCAGTGAAAAAAAAAGAGAACTTAAGAAAGTTTGGTCGCTTTAAGAGCTTCAGTCTTTCACTTCTGAATGCGCTTAGCATAGACAAGTCTTGAATCAGTTAAGTAGCAAACTTACTCTAAGTGCATTCGCTGACTGAGCGTGGAATGTGAAATATGGGGAAGCGTTGCCGCACTTTCATTATAGAATGCGGCCCTGCACGTAAACTTTATTTACACAACTTTGTTTTTCGTGCACCTAAACGACGACCTTTCTTTTGACGTTGTCGTGTCACTGGTAAATATTTCTCATCCTAATATCTATGGTTGTTTATTGCTGCCTGCTTTTGAATGGCAACGCCTCTGGCTGTTTGTTTCGAACGTTAAGCTGAAGTGCGTTGAAATACGGATGCCGTTGTCCGCTGGCATCTGCAAACCCTCGGTGCAGCGTTGTCATGAGCCGTGACGTAAACAAGCACTGGAGTTCTTACTGATGCTTTGAGGTCTTCCTGGTCGACTTGGTGGCAGTTGTCCGCCGAAGATTCCTTGGCCGACTGCCGTCGCCAGCAGTGCGGCCAGGATTGTTAGAACGATCATGCCATTGTGAGAAGTCATGGTCTGGCACCTGCAGGACAAAGACAGTGAGCTTGGATATCAGTCCGATGAACAATGCTGCAGAACCGACCAGTTAAACTACGTGCTGATAGTTGTCATGAGTGATGTGTGCAAAATTGCATCACTACGACAGTGTGAAATCCTTCCGAAGCGGAAGTGCAGCGTATAATGCGAATATTTATGTTAATATAAAAAGGGATATGCGCGCAAATAATTTTCACATGAGCCCCTCTCAAGCAAACTCTCATAACTTCTGCGCCGAGAACAAAGGACTGAGCCTGTGAAGAAACCCTTGTGCCCACAAGCCTTACGTCTTCATTGTGAACTAGAAAGAATATAGTGCCAAAAAAGCTGCATAAGCTGCAACTCTACAGGATTTCCTTTTTGTTGACCACTTCTATAATTAGATGCAGACCTCATACCTAGTCTCCCATAATGGGCGAGCGATTTGCGATGCCAATTATGCAGTAGCCTTCTGCAATAAATTTTAGCGGAAAAGTACTTTTATAGTCTTTAGCACAGAAATAGTCAACTGGCAGTAACCGTGCAGATTGCCTAGTTGCTTCTTTCTAACAGTGTTGTCTTTGTTGAAACGCTGCACGTTCTAACTACTCAAATGTGTCTTCTTTGCAGAATGTATGCTGATAGAAAACTGCGCCCATATTTTATTACCAAACACTAAGCTTTCGTGCCTAGTAGCTAATTTTATTTATTCGCGTGTTCATGCTAAGAAGTAAGATATACAAGAACACCGATTGTCCTGTTTCTTATATCAACGTGGACTGCTCCTACGGTATCATATCAAGATAAAGACCTCTCTTGTGCTTCCTAGCAGCTTGTTTATTTGACAGCTTTTCCGTGCAGAAGTTAACAATTGAAACAAACGGGGCCAAATATGACATGCTCTCCACGACGCAGTGTACTTGTGTACATCGAAGCTCGAGGCAAAAATTAAGCTCTTGTTGCCACACGGGCCTCATCAAAATTACCATATTCTCCACAGCTTTGCCTCAAATAACAAATCGTCGAATCCGCAAATATTCAAAAAACGGGGTATGCCTGGAGAAATACATGGGGCAATACATTGGAGAAAGCGGCTACCGTACCAGGGATGACATAACCTAAAGACACCAATGAGTTAAATCATGAATTATCGTTCCACTCGCTCCGCCAAATGATAAATGGTTAGAATATGCTAATGCAACAGTAGTTCGCTCCCAACGACTGCAGATCAAATAACTGCTCCCTACGTAATGCGCTGCCTACGCCAGCGAAGCAATCTAACAACCCTGGCCCACATCCAGACGGTACTTCCGTTTACATGCAATCAAGTACGTAATGAGCGACGGGTAATTTTCTCTCCAAGCGCGGAGATCAAAGCTGTCCTGTGTCGCAACATGCCAACGGGAGGAGCAAGAAAAACACAACCGACGAGCGATGACGAGGACGACGCGGCTAAGAACTTCAAAGGGGCAACGTACCGGAGGCCGTGGCCGTAGCAGTGCACCGTCTGGACTGCTCAAGGTCGTACGGGATATCCTAGCCCCGCGTTCGGCCGACGCGTGCGAGGATTCTGCCGCCGTTCGAGAAGCAGGCAAGGGCGAAACGGAGCTACTTCTTCGCCAGCCCGGCTGGCGAACGACTGCCGAAATCGGCGAGAAGCGAGGAGGAAGGAAGACACAGCCATCCGGTACCTGTTACCGAACCTGCTTCTTCCTCGCCCAGGGCCGGCGGCGGCGGCAGAGAAGCCGCCGCCGATCGGGCCATCGCGCGTAAAAACCGGACTTCCCGAAATTCGGGTCACCACCACAGCCACTGCTAGGGCTGGTTGTGTCGGGCGGAGGAGCGTCACCCATTAAGCCAACAATGAGCACCCTCTCTCCTAGCTCCCTCAAAAGCGGCATGGGATTCATTCTGCAGCGTCTCTCTCTCTCTCTATCTGGACAGGAAGGCCCGGTTATCAGGATGTGCCGTTAATAAAGAGGCTGCGGGCGTGGGTAGGGCGGGTTGTCTCCAAGAAGGACCTCCACTGGCGGACGCGACCCTGATGAAGGACACGGCGTGTTCCTTGCTCACCTATCGACGGTGCGATGTCCAATGGCGGCGGCTTCTGCTGCTCAGTCCCGGGGCCCGCCGTTTTTGCGCAGCGGTGCCGTAGAGACGGCGAGACGCCACTGCCGAAGTGTAGCGACGCTGGGCCCGCACGGCGAGCAAGCCCCGGACTGATCTGCTGTCCGATGACGGGAAAGCCTTAAAAGACAAGATCTCCGGCGCGACGCGGCGCGCTTTTCCACTTCCAGACATGCATACGGAAACCCGGAAGCGGAGCGCCCTTCTTCCAATGGCGGTTGACGGAGCGCCAGCCGGCAGGCCGTTGGCAGGAGCAGTCCTTCTATCGCCCTCTTGCCTCCTCGCCCGCTTACATAACATCTTGAACTTGGAAGGAAGGAAGGCAGCGGTGGAGAGGTCACCATCGTGGCGGGGTTGCTTCGAGGTGGGGGGGAGGCGATCTCCAGTCTTCATCCTCTTTCCGCTAGCCAGACTTCCCTCCTCTCAGAAGAACTGTGCGTGCATGTCCTCTCCGGTGCCCCGCTTGCCCCTCCGCCAGCCGTCTGACGTCACGGGGACATTGACCTTGCAGAGCAGGGTAACAGGTAGGCGCGCTCAAACACACACACAAGAGGAGTCTGGTTCGACTCATCCGGGGGACCTCCTTTCCTTACCCTCGGAAGTACGCCTCCCTCTCTCACCCGCGGTCCTACGCCAAAGAGGGGAGAGACGCGTTTTCCTCCAAAGCAGAGGTCGTCTTGGGGCAGCAGCGAATAGAACGGTCCTCCTCTCCCCTCAGACGTGGCTGGCGGGGCAGACAACGTTTTTGAGTTTTGCTTTCGGTTAGACCTGCTCCCCTCCCAGTAGACTTGTGTGTTTTTGCTTTATTGCTGGTTAACGGTCCCTCTTCCCCGCGTCCCCTCTTGTCCGGCAGCGGGTACTTGGCGCCCGCGAAGGTCGTGGGGGGAGGCTCAGGCGGCAACACGTGCGGACCATGCAATCTTTCCCTGTGGACGAAGACAGGCGGACGAAGTCAGCAGGGAGCAGGCCGCCTGTGTCTGTGGTCTTCCATCAAAACCGTGGGAGTCTAGCTTTCGATCACTAGAAGAAAAAAATAAGTGGACCCGCTCCTTCCCTTCCCCACGAAGAGGCGGAGAAGAGCCGGGGTGGCAGGGATGAATGACAAAGCGAACAAGATAGAAAAGCGCAGCGCGGCTCACTTGATGGTCCGAGGCTCAAGGACGTACCCCAGAAGCCACCGGCCGCAACAGGGTCCCCTCAAGCAAAAAAAAAATAGAACTCGAACGCACGAGGGGAGGGGGGGGGGGGGGGGCGCCGGCATTTGTGTGTCGTTCCTTCTGGCATGCTTCTGCCGGGTACAATGCGACGCCGGGAATCGAGGACTCTTTTTCCGGGCGGTTGCGCCACAATCTTCCTGTTCTCGCAGAGCCTGTTCTTTCTTGGCCAGGAGGATATAAAGAGGAAAAGAAGGCGTTACGCTAAGACGTGAGACGCCCTCACGGAAGACAAATGTGTCACCGATGTGCTGGAAGCTTCGTCCGGAATATAGGCGTTTCATTGTGATAGACTGATATTTTATTTTGTTCATTCCCAGTGCACTTCTTACGCGTAAGATGGGGTGAAAGAATTCTGATATCCCCCTATGTCTGGCCGCACTTTCCGCGGACTGTGGCACGTATCGTTGTTGCTGTTTAGCGTTAATTCGCCAGTATGCCTGCTGTTTATTGCACACTTGACATCAATAGATGTACTGTTGGGAACAGTGAGCTTTGTGATGTGAACCTGTAAAGAATATTCGTCATTTGCACGCAAGAGAAATATGGACGACGTCACTTTAAAAAGTTTAATAGAATCGCAAGCTTCAGAGCAGCAGGGTTTGACGTCAGTTTTGGTAGAACAGAAATAGACAATAACGTTCCGGACCACATAACTCTCGTTTTTACCATAAACGAATGGAACGCTGCCTCAAGCATTGTCACATTAATTGATTTTTTACAGTGCAAGTCTGCATTACTGAGATTTCTCTCTCACGAACTTATTACGTGACCCGTGCTTGGATATTTGTTTTTGTGATTACTTACGCTATAAAAATGCTTTTGTTTAGTAGCACTCTTTATTAGTTTTAAACTCCATTGTTTCAATTAAGAAAATGCTGCACATTATTTTTCATTAAGTGTAGCCTTGCAGGTCATGCATTCCAAAGCAAATATTTCCTTGTGCGATCAGTACGCTCTAGTTTGGAGATTTCTCACAATCACGCTGAGATTTGGGACCTCTTCTGCATGCCGATCTCGGTTGTATAGCTTCGTTTGAGCGAAATACTGCCTCCTTTTTCTGCAGTTAGCGGCTTTCATTTCGAACATGTTAATTCTTTCCTTTTTCATCAGTCATTTCGATATTAGCGTTCTGCCAGACGTTGAGTACATAAGAGAAGTTTTCTCACTGGACTCTAACTCCTTTACGGACTGGCAATGCACTAGCATTAGCAGCTGTTGATGCCTTTACCGAAAGTAACTTCAGTTCCGTTTTCATGACCACCCTTACTACCAGCCAATAGAAATGCTCTTGGTGATGTCACATTCTTGCAGCCAAAGGGCGAATTCTATGACTGACGACGCATTTCAGCCCCAGGGGACATTTAATGCTATCGCAATAATGAGAATAAGGGAACAGAAAACTGACAAATACAACCGTTCCGTTTGTCAAACACTGCTCGGTGCTTTACTGTTGAGCACGCTTTATGTAATGTCTTGTGGCTGCAACGATGCCGGTATATGAAATTTTACGTCGGTGTAACGGGGTCGTTGGTGCCGTAATAAGTTGTAGCGAGGAACTTCTATGTTAAACTACTGCTCGAACACAACTGTTATCCAAGTAACCTTCAAATGATTTACCAGTAAATGACACATGACTGCTGTCAAGAATGCGCAAATGTGGTCATGATTCATCATGGCGGGCCTTTATAGGAAAAAGGGCCTACAGGGGAGGAGGGCCAGTACAACTGATATTCCTTTCAGTTCTCCCGATGGAGGGCTAAGTGTCTGGCAATTTCTAGTTCTCGAAGTTTTTTGTTTAGAATTTCTTCAATTCTCTCATGTCTAACAATTCACGGGGCTAAACTTCAAACGCAAATGAATCGCGTTGTCGAACATACTCTAGATTAGAGGGTTTTTCTCGTGAGCATGGGGAACCTGCGCTGCCAAGGTGGCACTGCAAATGTTCCATTCGGTGACACAAAACTGCTTTTGTCAGCCGCTTGGGCCGCTGCCAACGCGAGAACACATTCTGCGCGATTAGATACCGCGTTTGGCGGACAGCATTCATTGCCTAGCTTCTCTCGGCATAGCCCAGATAGCTGACGCACGGCACGTGCGCCTTCGACAGAGCGCGGAGGCTCACGCCAATAAGCGCCTGAAGGTGGCGCGGAAAAGTACTAAGTGTGCTACCCAAAACTGCTTGCTCTTCTCGCTAGGCAGTGTGTTATGGCGCTGCAATCGGCACCGCAAACTTCAGCGCAAGTTCCTCATTGATGTGTTTAAGGCAAGGCTTTCTTCTACAGGAAGGAATGTTTTTTTTTTTTGTTCTTAACATACCCTTCGACATAACCTTATGTTTCAGTGAGGAAAATACAGAGTGCAGTAGAGTGCAGAACAGTAATGCACATCAGACATATAGCGGATATGAAAACCAACGAGAATTCTACATGGACTATTGTGATGGCAATTCGTCGCACGTCGTAACGAAAACTCTAAGAAAAATGCTCAGTTAGACGTGCGAGATCAGTCACGTGGCCTGATCAAAAGGTTTCTCAGACATCATATCGAAAGTACTTTTGTTCGATGTTAAAAACAATGCTTCAGGTCCTCAGACTTTCTGCACTCTTTCATTGTGGTGAGCACCTGGACCACGTTATTTGTAAGGAGTGCATTCACTAGGGCGCACGTCCACACTTTACTGGCCACCTGAGAAACACTGACTGAACAGCAGGCGAGCTTGAGAGTTTCTAGTTACGACAGACTGGGCTGATGGCAGGGCCGTTTTTATGACGAGGAAAAGCCATAATGCCGCTGTTCCTCCAAAAGATTTTCTTCACGGCGCAGTATTCTATTGCAGTTTCAGGATATTCAACAGCAACATTTCTCAAGTACTCGAGCGGACTCTCAGTACTTGATTGTCGGTTTCTCATTGCTGACGAGCAACGCGTAATCAAATGATTTCGTAGATTAAGAGGCACACTATGTTTCCCAGCTTTACATTATCTGGTTCATTAGCTTACCGTCAACGTCAAAACAGTGTTCCTGTAGGTGCAGACCTGTAAGTCAGAGGAAAGACACTCGGTGGAGGGCTATAGGCTGTTCAAAGCACTTCGTTTCATTCTTAATGCTCTTTATGCCGGCTTCACCTCGCCCGTTGTTATTGGCCTTGGTGTGTTCTTGAATACCGCGCTCACTGAACAACTCACAACATTCAGGTTTTAGTGCGAAAGCATTAAAACGCTCACCATCACCAAGAATCTTGTCCGTCTGATCTTTCTTATGCGGTTGCCTAGCAACAGCAACGCCATGTCAAGTTTAAAAAATCAAATAGATATGCACGACTGGCAGTCGAATCCGCAGCGGCTCGAACAGATCAGCTTCGCAGGCCGCTGCGTGAAGTGGACTATGAACAACCCTTCCATTAGCAACCTCTGCGACTACCTCAGCGCAACGGGTCTTCACTCCTTCTAACTTTCAATCCCGTGCATTCCTTCCCCCCTTCCTTTTTTCAACTTATGCCTCATGGCACACTTCTCGAATAATAAAAAAGGCCGCTGCGCGAGAGAACTAGGCAAACGCCACAGACGAACACGCCTCGTGTTAAGCAGCAACACCGTCTCGCGCTGTGCACAGCACGTCGTCTTCTTGGTCGACTAATACTACTATCGAACTAAAATTGCTGATGACCTAGCTTTGTTAGGCCTGGATATACGTAGTGAAAGCGCGGCGACTTCTGGATCGGAAGTTAATATATGAAACCCGTGCATCCACTAGATGCGCCTTTATTCATGATTATACCTTGTGCCGTCGTGGCGGAGTGGCAGCGTCTCCGCCTCAAAACGCCAAAGGCCCTGGCTCCATTGCCAGCCTCGACACAGGTTTTTTTTTTTAGTCAGTGAATGTGCGGGGATTTCAGTGGCTCCTATAGATGCCAGCACCGAATACGTTGGTTAGCGGTTAAGCGCGTAACGGCGAGTAAGGGTAAGGGCGGATAAGGTCGCCTCCGCGGCGAAGCGCGCGGTGTGATGTCATGCCAGATGGCGCGGCGAGCACGCGGCGTCCGCCCAGCTGCGGCGGTTGCTCGGCAACAGCTCAAGGTCTGTCTCTGTGCCTCCTCGGAGCACCGCCACAGCGAAATCGCAAGTTCGCGGCCAGTAAAGCTTTCACTCTGATATCGTCGCGAGTCGTACCAACGACCCAGCAAAGCAAAACCATAAGCCAACGAGGCTTAACTTTCGTACGCCTAATCGCTTCAACGACGTTAAGATCCTAGCACTTTTTTTTCCGTGCCTACACTCGGGTTTTCTTTATGTTGAATAAATAGCAAAAATTCTGCGCTGGTGAGTTGTCTTGTGTGTTTTTGTTTCACCTTTACGCTCTGTTTCCTTAACCCGTATACATAACAGCTTGTCTACATAACTGTTTTGCTCGTCAAAACGACATGTTTGAATGTTTACCCCCATGGTCGGCTGTCATGGCCTCTGAGCGGTGCAGGTCATGGCCCTACGAACGTGGTCACACATCAACGTGCATACTAAAGCACACCCTAGGAAGCGGCTTCCTGCTTGCCTGACACCGTGTAACCTCTCACGGCACGTTCTCCGAAACTGATGTTTCTCAACCACATCGCCGTGTAAACGCTTCTTGCAAGCTTCCCCTGCTTGCGAAGGCGTACAAGATACCGCCTCGCATTGGAATTGGATATGTACACCGTCCGTGAACCATGGGACGGCGGCTCTCGGGTAAATTTGCATTTCCTTCCAGCCCTGAACGACCCGCTCAAGAAAACCAAAAGTTACACCGACGAGTTTCTCGTTTTGCCGCAGAGGAGTTCCCCTTATGGACCCTCCTCTTCTTCCAAGAGTGCCACGTCAGGGTCATGGACTGTGTGAACTCGGAGTCACGCCTGGCGCGCGCATAGCGATTGCTAGGCCTGCGCACGCCCAGGAAGCTCCCGCCAGAGGTGTTGTTCTTGTTGCAATCTTCAAACGTCGACTTTTCCTGTTGAGAGAGAGAAAAAAAAGAAAGAATTCCGGTCCCTCGCCGGAACACCTGCTGTTGGCCCTTCGCCATGGTCGACGAGTGCATGTCATTACACACACGGCGATGGCGGCGACCGGAGAATGACTTCCTGGACGCCTTGCCCGCGCACTCATTTCTCCTGGTCCCCCCCCCCCCCCCCCCCCCCTCTTCTTTCCGTGCGTTTGCCAGTTGGCAGTCCAGGTGCCTTCGGAGCGTGTCCCCTGGCTTAAACTATCTACGGCAGAACAAATGACGTGACTTCGGCAGGGGCAGTGGACGCACTGGCGCCTGGAGTTCCTGGCGTCTGGATAGTAATGAATAGTTTCCAGCCGGGGACAGGTTTTCCTGGTCGGATCTTCCGCTCGGAGCAGACGATGCGAACGTTGCCCGTTCTTAAGCTGTCACGTGGCCCGCGCCCAGTCATTTACTTTAATTTGGGGGTTTCTTTTGTTTGAAGTTTGGGACAGGGGGCGTAGCATTTCAGAGGTTCTTCCTGAAGACTACATCATTAACTGTCACCTACTTGGTCATACCCGGCCATACCTCAAAGAACTGAGGGGCAAGAACCTTAAAGCAGTGCTTCTTTTACTGCATGCATCGGCCGGAAGGTGGTATAATTTGATTACCGCGCTTAGCAGGCTGTCTACAAATGCTGCAGTGATTTATTTGCTTATTTACATAGCACTGCCAGACTGTGCTATACGTCCAAGGCAGGAGTGAGGTACAGAGTGGTACAAACCTGGACACAAAAGCACAGGGCAGCAAAAGTAATGAGCGCACAGCGTCAAAAAATAGTTCTGTTGTACGAAACCGAGTACCGGAAACAACAAAATGACTCGTACAACAATAGATTTCCTGCAGCATTGGGATAAGTATGCACCCTGGCCTTGTGTTCTGGGCTTGTTGAAACAAGTCCACTTGCTCACCGCACACCTCGTTTGCTCGTAGGGCATCTCATTCAACTAGAGTATGAGGAAAAAATGAATAGTTAAAAACATTCGTTTTACACGGAAACGCTGCCACTCTTTTGAATGATACGAAGGCGTAGAATTGCAATCAGGATATATCTCACGTAAGTCGTGCACACACACAGCAGTCAACTGACAGGTCGTTTTCCATTATACGGTGTTTTGCTCAAGTTTTGCCTCATTAGTGCTTGAAATAATTTGTGGTTCAATTCGGTGTTTATAGCAGTTGCTCTTAACACCGCTCTCGTTGCCAAGTGGCCAAGCATGCCCAGAATAATAAGGCATGTGTAATGGTTAATACTTCGGGAATGTGTCATTGCTTCTCGCTTAGGCAATTTCACAGAGCTTTTTCGATTTTTGCAATTGTTTTCACGAAGTCATTTTGATAAAAACATGAGCTGATAAATTTGGTAACTACTCATGCAATATCAACAAGATTTTTGTTAATGTGAAACAACTGCGCCCTACGAGCAATCTAAACTTTTTGGACATGGCTTAGACTGCTCTTTTTCATCTGTTAATTTTTTCTTCACGACTACATATGCTATATAAAATTTACACTCATACAAGAGCTTTACATCTCAGAATTTCAATCCTGCTTCTCATTAGCCCTGATTGTGATCTCACACTCAGAAAGCAAGACACATCTCGCACACGTTCTTGACCGTAACGTCAGTGAAAAATACTGCACTCTTTTCTCACCACAATGTTAACCATAATTATAAATATTCCTGTCGTAACGCTGACCAGCTGAGCGCTTGAGTCCGCAGAGTTTCATCTACTATTTGCCACTAGTCTAAACAGGCCGCCAAAAATATTAGGTAATTTCGCTGGAACACATCCGCTGTTTAATCACTTCCCTTCCATATATATATATATATATATATATATATATATATATATATATATATATATATATATATATATATATATATATATATATATATATATATATATATATATATATGTGTGTGTGTGTGTGTGTGTGTGTGTGTGTGTGTGTGTGTGTGTGTGTGTGTGTGTGTGTGTGTGTGTGTGTGTGTGTGTGTGTGTGTGTGTGTGTGTGTGTGTGTGTGTGTGTGTGTGTGTGTGTGTGTGTGTGTGTGTGTGTGTGTGTGTGTGTGTGTGTGTGTGTGTGTGTGTGTGTGTGTGTGTGTGTGTGTGTGTGTGTGTGTGTGTGTGTGTGTGTGTGTGTGTGTGTGTGTGTGTGTGTGTGTGTGTGTGTGTGTGTGTGTGTGTGTGTGTGTGTGTGTGTGTGTGTGTGTGTGTGTGTGTGTGTGTGTGTGTGTGTGTGTGTGTGTGTGTGTGTGTGTGTGTGTGTGTGTGTGTGTGTGTGTGTGTGTGTGTGTGTGTGTGTGTGTGTGTGTGTGTGTGTGTGTGTGTGTGTGTGTGTGTGTGTGTGTGTGTGTGTGTGTGTGTGTGTGTGTGTGTGTGTGTGTGTGTGTGTGTGTGTGTGTGTGTGTGTGTGTGTGTGTGTGTGTGTGTGTGTGTGTGTGTGTGTGTGTGTGTGTGTGTGTGTGTGTGTGTGTGTGTGTGTGTGTGTGTGTGTGTGTGTGTGTGTGTGTGTGTGTGTGTGTGTGTGTGTGTGTGTGTGTGTGCATACATACAAAATCACCGAGCAGGAGCATAACAGTGTCTAAAGTTATCACTGAGGTTGGAGATATTTTACAAAATTATCGGAATAATTTCGTTAGCATTCATCGGGCGTATTCGTATGACAACTCGACGTGGTAAACGTACTGCAGCCTCCCTTGCAACGGTGCTTGAAACATCCGGCCGCGTCCGCATTCCGACACGAGAGACCGTGTTTTCGGTACGGGCTCGCAAAGAGCAGCCTTGTTATCGACCTCTGCTGCCGGTCTGGCAACGCTTTTTCGAATGTAAAAATAAAACCAAAAGTTCTCAAACGCCTTACTTCTATCGACCGCATTCCTTTATCGACAGTGTGGGTCATTTGCCAGATGCTTTCCAGACTTCCTTCAAGCCGGTCAACACGAAGGGCGCCTTCGGTTCTTCGGACTTTGTCTATTTTGGACAGTTGCAAAACATGTTAGCACTTTTTTTTTCTGTTTGTTTCTACTAATTCGTGCTGGCCCGTTCGAAACGCTTTTCTTATTTGATTTTTCTTTTTTGTTTCAGCGGCGTTCGAGAGCAACGTCGTGCCGTTTTTACTGCCTGCACCTGTGGAAGTCCCGAAAAGTTTGAATGTTTCTTTGACAGGCTCTGTTTCGACCACTTGAAAGCAGCTCGTGTATGCACACCTTCGGCTTTGTATGCGCGCTTTCAAGATGCTGAACTCGTCTTTGCGGCTGCGTATGTGGGCAGTTAAAACACAGCCCGAAATAAACAGTCACGCTGAGTACGACGTCTGGTACCTTCGGGTGCCAGGCTGCTTGACCTGGCGCTCGAAGACTGCGCCCTGAAGTCTCCGGTGTGTTTGCTGCCTAGATATCGTTCCCCACCGACCTCGTCTGCCATTCGTTTAAACACGGAGCTACTCCTGAGCGTTCAGTTTAGATCTGAAGGCGATGACCCACTGCCCCCTTAGCGGACGTACAGTGGAATTCGGGACGCGGTACGGAAGTTACAAAGTAATCTGCTGAATGTACATTGGAAACATAATAAAAGCTCAGTCAAAGACATATTCGAAATAAAGGACGAAACAAAACGTTTTTTTTTTGTTTCATCTGAATCCGCGGAGAATTAACGTGTGTGCAATACAAGGCACATACAACTGCGTCACAACTGCACATTGAGGTTCTACAAATATTCATTATTTATATTAAACTACGTCATAGAATATTCCGCGATGAACACCACTGTCTGTTCTACTTTTTAGTGAAGCTGCTTGGTCTCACGGTTTGCTTTTGTACTTGAGACGCAGAATGAGGATTTATGCGCATTCTAGCTCCTTTTGCGAAATTTTGCACGCATATGCAAAATCTAAGTTTTGTGCTACTCCTGTACTGTCTTTTTTCATGTTTACAGTTATTGCTTAAGACGTTATGCTTTGCCTAGCAAATGATTCGTGCCGCTGTCAACTACACGTAAGCAGAGGCTTAATACGATTACATCAACGTAGGGCCACTGTCTCCGGATGCAGAAAATAAAAAAGTAGTTGAAAAAGTCCGAAACGCATGAACAAGATAGAAATCTTACGAAACAAGTCCTAAAGGTTTCCCGCGCCTGCATTTTGGAGATGTTGAAAAAAATTTATCGACCGTACAACCTTTTACATTTCCTAAGGAAGCTATACACTCTAAATGATGCACTTCAATGAGGAACACGGCTCTGCAATTGTCGGTTACATTTTGGGTACCATTGAAAACGAGCATACTGAATGAATCGATAACTTTGAGACTGTGGATGATGAAATCAATGCTGTAAAAGTCTGCTTTATGTCACAATTCGCATACTTCACATTTTAATGCACTCTAAATCACGTTGCAAGCGTGCTAGTACAAATCAGTAAAGATAGTCCTTATATGTTAAAGCATATAAGGTCCACATGCGTTGCAAGCTCATACATTTCCTGTCTTGGTTGTAATCAAGACTGTCAATCTAAACGCACTCTTTCGTGCGTGTATTCCTACCTGAAAAACAAGCAATAATTATCACCGCAGCCATGGCTGCCGCAGTACTACTAATCATAGTGAAAAAAAAAATATTACATCTTACAGACTGCGATGTTGCAAATATTACCTCATGGCGTCATACTTTGGGAATACTTTGGTCTACATTGCAGTTTTTCTCTTGTTCATCCAGATCTTAAGTAGCAGCAAGCAAACGTCCCAATTTTTGCTCAACAGAACGCAGTATCACGATTAGAAACACGAAAGTGACAGCGTTTTATGAGTCAAGAACGACGGAACAAAGCAGGGTTCTCGAGAGCGAATTGATTTATTGCATTCTGGAGGTGAGAAATAAATATCTTATGGCTTGGGGCTGGATGGCTGAAAGGCGATGACACTGTCCAATTGTCCCCTTCGTCACTTCGCTGCCTCTCTTCTCTCTATTTCTTCTTCTCTCCTGGTCCACCTGGAAGATGAGAAAAACTGGAGTCAACAATGACATTCGGGCATGTGCGTGCCAAAGCATACTAATACCTTAGGCGTGTTTACATCTTCACTTCTATATTGATCATACAACGTTCACATTTCGGGTACTGTTGGGCTTCCGAGAGGCTGTCAATAACTTAAATTGTATGTGGTATGCTGACGCCACATGTATATTTATGTAGAGTCCTACGGACGTTTGCGCATACGCTTGCACTATGTACACTCGGCGTAAAATACTGATCACTTGACACCGTTGAGAGATATTGAACGATATTGGTAAGCGGTATATCAAGATACGCGTATGCTGATGTCGGTATATCGGACACTTGTCCCTCATTTACACTAATTTGTATGCATTTGCACTTAAGCCCACCCCCTGTTCGGAAAAGAAAACATGTTGTCTAAAAAGATTATGCTCCATAATATGGAATTCCTTCTGTAAGCTGAGAGCATCACAAATACGCTCGTATTAAATTCATAATACGTGATTAATCAGTCGGTAGTTAATGGTCCATCGAAAGCACACGTAACGAATATCAACTCATGACCAATGAACATGTTTAGAAACTAGTCACGGTGATTGGTGCTCGAAAAGACTACGAGAATGCAAGTCACGAATATCACACGTCCAAGGTACAAGCGCGCCAGGTTTTTGAACATTCTCAGTTGTTGAGATATTTCACCTTTCTTTCCTTGAAAATAAAAGGTAGTCAAAGATGAGGCATGAACACGAAAGCTAGGCAAGGGATCGCATGACGCACAGCGTGCTATTTGAAGTGTTCAAAAATACATCTAAATATACTCACTATGGGGACTTTGTGGACCAGGGATCTCCATGTCAATCGACGCAGGGCAGCTGGGTGTAGCGGAGAGAAAACCCGTGCTGATTCTCCTGAGAGTTGGCAACGGCGTCCATGTTTGACTTGACCCTGAGCATAAATGGTTTGCTGTGTGCTGCAAATGAAAGATGCGGATGCTGTTACATTTAGACCATGCAAGCATCTTCGCTCGCTTCTAAAGTGTCTAACTTGTACACCAAACGATTAAAAAAAACATTGACGTGGGCGCTTGTATGAAAGCAGACGATCTGCATAATTACACATGAAAATTAAGATACAACAGTACATGCAAAGACGTCTTTTGTATACGGTAATGAGAGTTTTATACATCAAGGGACCTTCAGAGACGCTAGCCAATGAAATGGCTCTTTCTAGGAAGTGACTGGAGTTTGATTTTAATCTCTGCTGGCAGTACGCCATTTCACCTTTTTCGTTAATGATGTTCTGCTGATAAACTCAACTGAAAGACTATTGATACGCCAGTTAAAAAAGTTAATACAGCCAAAAACTTGCGTGGCGATCAGGAGCTCACGCACATTATCACTACCGGCTGATACCGGTTGAAAGTAGTCATGACGTACAGCAGCTCATTAGGGAACTACAGACTTGAGATCCATGTGCTGAAAAATGGCTTGTAATAGCCACTAACAACAACAAAAACATCTCTCAACACTGGATAAAGAGGAAGAAAGCAAGGCTTTACCACTGAATACAGTAGAGAATAGGCACTAATCTTGTGTCTACTTTATTTCGGACGCACTTTTAGAACATACTCTTTGGTTAACAAAAATTTTATTCCTTATTGAAGCTGTTTGTAAAAAAAAAAACTGGGATGTTCTTTTATAGCATACTGAAAAGGCACTCAATACTGCACTGATATATTATTATGTTTGCTGTTTATTCCATCATCGCCGTAAGTGCAAGGCATTATCATTTTCAGCTTGTGTTCACAAGGCCCGTTACCTAGAGAGGTCGCGAATGATCCCGCCGATGTACGTCTATTTCTACAAATAGCAATGAGATTATCGACGATGCAAGCTTCTTACTTATAAATATAGCAGAGTCGTGAGCTGCAGTCTTTCTTATCGAACGAGTGTCAAAAGTTCATGGTGTTATTGGCGGCGCCTAGTTGGGCTGTATTTAGATAGTGTTGTTATTGTTGACCCAATTTTGTCCGAGAAAACAGTTTACTTTGGAACCTTTCGTACACCTGTTGTTATGCCTGCCACTGAAAGGAATCAACAGTCTTTTATTAAAAACCAACAAAACGTAGGTGCTGGCTTTTTCCCAATACTCTTTAGAAAAGGAAGTTAATGGATAAATTTAAAAAAAAAGAGAGACTGCATGCTATCGGCGAGAGCCACGCCAACAATATCCGCATTCCATCAGACCCATTTGCGTGTTATCAAACAGATAACTTGGGAGGAAATGCCACTTACATATGAGCACGTTTTTCTCGTGAAGTCTGGTGCCGCAGAACCTGTCTTCTCCCGGTCCCATGCCGTACGTCGATCCCTGGTCGACGGTGATGAAGTCGTCTCGGCACGCCACCACGTTGTCTTCGTACGTGGGCTGTCCCCACGAGAAGGACGAGTTCGTCTCCGTCTCCCACTTTATGGAGCAGAAGTTCTCTTCAACGCGCAGGCAGATGGAGTAGCGAAGTCCGCTCAGGTAGCGGACCTTGCTGTCCACCGGTGGACCGTAGTTGAAGCTCCTGACAATGGCACTCGGACTGCGGAAGTACTGAAGACATCCTGGGGGCACTGTAACAAGCAAAGATAGCTAATATAGGTCTGTGCTTGGCCAAAGGTGTTGTCTGGTCATAGGTCTTTCAGAGGTCTAGGTATAAGCACCAGGACCAAGTGACTACAGATGGCAGACGCGTCCCTTACTGTTCAGCGTTCTTCTTGGACAGCTGGCGGATGCTAGAGTTTTCGGACACGAGCTACTGTGTTCATGGCGACGACGATGTAGTTCGCCTCTAAGGATCCAGTACAGAACTATGACTGCAAGTTTTGTACGCCTCCCAGTTACCAGTGTCTGGTGTTCTTTCTTCTGTCAATTTTATCGTATGAACACCGAAATCTATTTTTCATACTTTGAAACATTATCTGGTGTGATTTAGTCTTTCATTAATAAGCATGCACAATTACTCTACGAGGATACTCTTAGGAAATCCACATAACACATTTCGCCAAAATACAGGGTTCAAGTGGTGACTAACAATAACGGTGATGCAGTTGTGGAGATTGCGAGTCCCTGCATGAGCACGTCCTTTAAAAAGACGAGAAAGGCCTTTCATTCTTGTCAGACCTTTGAACTTACGCATTATCGCCTTGTTACAATATGTAACTCAGATCTCTTAATAAACACGCGAAGAACCATTCGTCCTTGTTTTGTCTTAGGCAACGAATTGTGCCATTCTTTTCGTCAGTTCAAGCTTGTGAAGTAATCGTTATAGTTGACGATGTGCTTCCGCTTCGATCAAGGTCCTGTCGTCGAAAAGTCGAGATGGTGGTCTGGAGCCCAAGGCTTGTGACTTACCGATGTCTAGACTTCCGCACTGTATCATGCTGATCTTGATCCTCCATCGTCTCGGGCGCTTGCCTCCTCTGCTGATCACACTAAGCACGACGGGGTTGCCTGACTGCCGGCCCATGTCGACGTACACTGCATGACATATCGAGTTATTATTGTCATTAAATGGCAGTTATTGAAAACTGTATCTTAGTCTTTAACAGTGTTTGTCACATATCGAGCAGTGTGTTAACACATCATTCTTATTGCCAAGAGAAATAACTGGGACAAATTATGTGCAGTTTGAAAACAGCTGCATTAAAATATCTTATAGTTCTTTCTCATGACTCCTTTTTGGAAATAGTACCGTAATTCTTGCAACAAAGAGAAAGTGTTCATTACCGCAGCTGCGGTATCTGATTTTGTGCAACATTATTTATCTAATCAACATTGTCATCCTCTTAGCTGGTGCCAGCTACTGCTGGATGATGTCAAGCCAAGCTAAAAAAGCGGAGGTGGAATATCCCAAACATTGATTTAAATATATTAAACTATCAGGTACCGGTACAATGTATACCGTGGCGTGACAAATGTATGAGACTGTCATACTGAATTCTAAACACAACACATCGAGGTTTGCCTGTCAGGCCTTTCCCGCTGAACCTTCTGACAGCAACTTGCAGGTGGTCGTCACAAAAAAAAGAAACATATAAACCTGCAATACGGCAAATGAGGGAACACATTCATCCTCTGCTGCGTTTATATGTTCTTTATCGCAGTATAGTTAGAGTACGTCTAGCAGCTGTAGGATTCCACTAGACTAAACTTTAGCTACCGAGCTGCTTTTATGCGTGACCTCTCAGTGTAGCCCGACTGCCAAGTCTCAGCAACCTGTTAAAACGTCGTTTAGTTAACGAATTATGCGTGAAAGCTCTCCGGGCAAACAAACTGGCAAAGACTGCCTCCAATTCTCGCGTCTGGAACACGGTAGCTTCCTGTTCAATGAGAATTTGCTCGCAACCACCAGATGGTTCGTGGCTCTAAACTTGCATAAGTATACTGCGCGCAGCATTTTTTTCACTATATGCATGTACCTACTTGTACACTGTGCATTTCACGCTGCACATATCCCAAAATGTGTACACTTCTAATGTACATTCTAAATAGATTCAAAAGGATGGGAACTCACAGTGCTGCCCGTTATTCTCTCCGCACAACTGAGGCAGGTTTTCGCCCACTGTGCTGCGAACCATGAAGGAATCGACGTTGCAGAGTCCCTGCTCGTCGGGCGGCGCCAGGCTGAACTCGAGAAAGTCGAGCCGCAGCTGGCAGATGTCGGGCGTCTTGGTGATGGTCACCTCGCAGGTGCCAGTGCCCACCTCGCCACTCGGGTAGCTTGGGTTCACGAACTCCGTCTCGTTCACGCTGCTTACCATGTTGCATGTGAAGCTCACTGTTGATGGATTTATGGGGAGGTGAAAGAACGAGACAAACAGTAGTCAGGCATTACTTTAGGCAACTCTATTGCGGGCACTGACGACCTTACATATATTCGTAAAACAGACCAAATACCTTGACAGAACACGAGAGTCATGATAAGAAGGCTTTGTCTAGCAGTGATCAAATCACGAATGATGTACTACTCTCAGCTATGCCATGAAACTCTACTTTGCCCCAGACACACGAACAAACAGCGTTTTTCAATTATCGGTTGCATATTTAGCCTGGAAAGAGTGTTTTTTTTTCGATGCTGTGTCTTTAAAAGCCACTCTGCCCGGTAAGGTATTCAGGATAATCAGTGCTTTTGATTAGTGCTTTTCGAGGACGTGCGAGTGCTTTGCTTGGCGCACCAAGCCAGGGAAGAACAACAGCTAGAGTCAGGTCTAGGCTGCAATAATAATAATAATAATTGGTTTTTTTGGGGAAAGGAAGTGGCGCAGTATCTGTCTCATATATCTTTGGACACCTGAACCACGCCGTAAGGGAAGGGATAAAGGAGGGAGTGAAAGAAGAAAGGAAGAATAGGTGCCGTAGTGGAGGGCTCCGGAATAATTTCGACCACCTGGGGACCTTTAACGTGCACTGACAGCGCACAGCACACGGGCGCCTTAGCGTTTTTCCTCCATAAAAAACGCAGCCGCCGCGGTCGGGTTCGAACCCGGGAACTCCGGATCAGTACTCGAGCGCCCTAACTACTGAGCCACCGCGACGGGCTAGGCTGCAGCGAGTAATTTACGTTTTCCGCATTGGCAGAAACAGTAAATGTGCCAACTTTTTCTTCCATATGTGTCCCATTCAAGAATATTACCAATGCATGGCTTGGCATTGTTTTCCTCTTTGTAGTGCTGGTTTGCCGGCCGGACTTTCGAAAAAAGGGGTATAGCTGCCAGCCAGCAGTTCATTTCGTTGAACTTAATTATAGGGTTTGGAAACGTTTGCTAGTAATACCGGTTTCTAACAATATTTCATTTCAGAAGTACAAGACATTGTGCTGGATACCAAAGGTAGAATTAAACGTTAAAATATGTATAGGTTAAGGTGGTGACCCGGAAAGCTAAGCACATTGAAACTGTGCGATATTATATGAGCTTTTAATATATGAACTAATATGTGGTTCTTAGTCAGCATGGAGGCAAAAGACTAGGAGAGCATTTTCGCTCCAAGGTTCTCGGAGAAACCATACCGAGAAAGGACAACTATTGTACACGGTTTATGATTTCCTATTATATTTCACGCGAGAAAGATCAGAGCAGCGAATATTTAGTACCCTGATGCGAGGATATTGCCAGCATATGCATGCAGAAAGGGCATTAGGGGATTGGAAATGAACTATTGCGTTAATTGTGACCGTTCAAGCACCGCACGCCAGTCCAGCTCTCACCTCGACAGCAGACTCCGTAGCCTTCAGCGCAGCGTCCAATGTCTGTTCCCTGCTTGGCACCGCACTCTTGTTCCGTGACGCAGGTCCCATTCTGGCCGTACTTGCCTTCACAGGCCTGGTTTCGGTATCGCAGAAATGTGAAGTATCCGCCTGCGAAAGTAGGAATGGTTACCCATGCAGTAAAGCCTCTTCTCCAGAGGCATCAAATGACGTAGTGCCGATGTCAGTGATGTCAGTTTAACGTCTCCTTTAGTTCACCGATTTTTTCTAGAGCATGTCCAGCATTGTTCGAAAAAAAATTTGAATATTGATAAGTTGTAAAGTACCGATATCGAGATATTAAACATAATGTTCCATTCTTCCGATATGTAGCAAAATATTTCTGGCGTTACCATCGCTCGCACCGAACAATTAAGACTGTCATAGAAAACTAATGGGGAATGCTTTTGATGATAGCAAACACGTTAATATAAAAAATACAAGCCTGCCGACGGGAGATCTGCGGTTATATTGATTGCTATAGTGAAATTTTACAATATATAAAAAATTGCGTTCATAAACTCTTCCCCGTTCAAAAATGCTTTTGTCCAAAAATGTTGGGCGTGTAACGCTGACAAGTACATTGCACAGTTAAGTTGTTTTCATGCTCCAAAAAGTTTTTTTTTCTTGCCCAAGATGTTTACGAGTAAGCAACGCGCCCATATTCTTAGGGTATTGTGTGAAGCATTCAGTACTGATTTAAAAAATAATGTTGCCTGTAGCGAGCTGAGAGCATATTTACTTCACACATTCATCTCGCAACCTTTTGAGGAATGAGTCTCGATTCTCGAATCAACTTTTACTCACTCAGCTGTGGTCTTGATGTCTGTGCTTCGGCGAGGCCCAGGAGTGCAATGCCCACGAGAAGCGCCCACAGGATTCTCGGCATCTGGAAGCAATATGTCTCTGATGCAACGAACCAAGTGACCCGACCAATAAAAGAACGCTGCCCCGATACCAATTTAAAATCAGCATCGAGATTCTAATACAGAAACATCGGCTTTGGTGGACTCAGGAAAGTAACGACTGTTCGAATATGGTTCCTTCAATAAGTATGAAACATTTCTGGAAAGAATTCGGCCTATGTTTGTAACGATTATTGATACATTTACGGCAGTGAAAAACATTCATCGCATGACCAATTTGGTGGGCATACCTTGGGAAGTCGATAAAGAAGAACGTATCTCGAAGGTAATAAAAAAATGTAGGGCATTTTATCACGTCATTCCACACACTTTCCTCACATAATGATTCACAAGAGCTTCCGGCCCGGTTATTACTAGAAGCCTAATAGACCCACTATGACCCACGATACAGCGGCTGTTAATCTCTTGAAAGATTTATGCCTTCCATCTTTTCGCAGGAGATCAGGCCGCGTAATTCCTCACATCACCACCGTCAGCGGGCGGGACAAAAATAAAGCGAAGTCGGCGCGAATCCGCTTCTCACCTCGAGTGTCGGCGCTGAATCCAGTCTGGGTGCTGCAGACCAGACTGAGGAGCTGGGCGAGCCAAGGTGGTCGTTTTAAGGCCGCAGCTCGTCACCGGCGCTGCCTTCTCCCGGAAGCCAACCGCAGAGGAGCAGGTCAAACAGCCGAAACGTCGCTTTTGCATCTTGTGTTTTCTTTCGCGCGTCCGGCGCCGAGGCCGAGGGCGAGAAGGTTTCACGGTCAACGATCTTGCACGTCCCCTTCGCCGCTGCTTCCTTCCTTCCTTCTTCCTCGCCTACTCCGGGTCTGTTGCTGTTCGTTCCGTTTCGTGTTTCCGTTTTGCGTTTTTTTCGTCGCTCTGTTTACATTTAGAATCGCCCTGTTTTTCCGTGGGCGAATTTCGTTCTTCGGTAATTCAGACTGATCGTTTTGCTGGTTAAGAAGACACGCAAAGAATGCGTACCCTAGCAGTTCTGGAAAATCGTATTTTTTTCAACGCGAAGTTTTTTTTCATGAAATAAGGGTTCTGAAATATCGTGGGATTGCACCAAAGCAACAAAAATATACCGGCTGCTTTCTCCTTAGGGCGCTTGTAGTTATCTGCTATTTATTGTCGAAAACTCACCCCGTTGGTTTTCTATGGAAGTCTTATCTACTCGGTACGAGGGCAGGAAAAAAAATTTTAAAAATGGCAAGGTTTTAACGTAGTTAAACCGGGTAGTCATGTGAAAGATAACTTCATGAGTTATCTAATCTCACCAGGAACACACATTCTTACATCACAAGGTGTACGGAACAGTGGAAGGTAGTCACTCCGCGTGCCAATTATTCCACACAAAAGATGTCATACACACTACCCACACTTTTAAATTTGTTTCTGAAATCAAGTCTTGATATTTATATAACTGATGTACGAGCTTTACGTCAACACTTTGTCACTCAATCTTTCTTAAATAACTGAAGAGCGTTTTTCAGGTAATTTGTGTTTTTGAGTTTATTTTTTGTGCAAATTTCACATGTGGTCAATTGCTATGTATATCTCCTGCTCAATCGCTGTTTGCCTTGTAAAGGAGGCTGCGGGCTCTAGTCAAGTCGCTTGCCTCTAAAGCGACTTTTACTCGCAGTCTCCTCCATCACTGATGGAAATAAAGAAGTTATTATTATTATTATTAAAGCATGTGCTCAGTCTTATTGGCTCATGGTTTTGCGTTGCCGGGTCGTCGGCACGTCTGGCGACGATATTAGACTCAGGTTAAGCTCTGATCTAGGTTAAGGTGATTTGATCGTTCGCAAGCGTACAAGGCAAGTGTAGCAAGTGGCGGCAGACAGTTATATGGAGCGAATGAGATTAAGAAGTCGGCGGGGATTGGTGGCCGCAGTTGGCAAAGGACAGGGTTAATTGGAGAGACATGGGAGAGGCTTTTGTCCTGCAGTGGGCGTAGCCAGGCTGATGATGATGATGATGATCTGTCCGCGCGGCAGATGGAAGCGGATGAGGACGATGTGCAATGCACAGCGCGAGAGTGTGTACCAGTTTAACACAGGCATGACCGGCTACTATTGTGTTGTGCTCTCGTGCGGTGGCCAGCGAAGCTGATCTGTTCGCACAGGCGCGGGTTCGAATCCCAGTCGCGGCAATATTTTAATTTGTAATAAGCACTGCGTTTTGCAAAGCACTGCGTCGCGAACAACCAGCGGTACAGTCCAGTTAAAGACCAGAGGCAGCGGTCAGTCCAGAGCACGCACGCACGCACGCACGCACGAAGGAAGGAAGGAAGGAAGGAAGGAAGGAAGGAAGGAAGGAAGGAAGGAAGGAAGGAAGGAAGGAAGGAAGGAAGGAAGGAAGGAAGGAAGGAAGGAAGGAAGGAAGGAAGGAAGGAAGGAAGGAAGGAAGGAAGGAAGGAAGGAAGGAAGGAAGGAAGGAAGGAAGGAAGGAAGGAAGGAAGGAAGGAAGGAAGGAAGGAAGGAAGGAAGGAAGGAAGGAAGGAAGGAAGGAAGGAAGGAAGGAAGGAAGGAAGGAAGGCCTCAGACGTTGCTGGCACGTACCCACTACGGGGGAGTGGCCAGGACACAGGCGGTTAATTGCTGGATACAGGAAAGTTTCGACACGAAAAGGAGTGGTGACAGGATGTAGCCTGATAGATTGGAAGACGGAAGGACAGGGGTCGGGACCAAGCGTTCGGCGCTTCTCGTCGTCTTCTTCGTTAAGCGCCAGCCTCTGAAGATTCCAAAGCCGAAGGCCAGTCATACAATTTATTCAAGTTCAAGGCTTCAGCGATGAATCGGCGTTTGTAGCTTTGGTCGTGAAGTAGAGCTGTCGCTCGAAAACAAGATTTTGCTACGCATCAGAATATTAGATCATTCTCATCAATATGTCCATAACAGTACCTTACAGTATTCCACAGCTGCCTCACAATTATTGTCCAAAACGCACCTCATTAATTTTCTACGGCAGTTTTAACTACTCGATGCCAGCGTAGGAAAAACCTTAAAATGTAGATTTCACAGTGCGTCCAAGGATAGGTCACACCTGTCAATATAACAGTACATTACAAAATTCCTCATTTTCCTCACAGTTAACAGAGGCATCCAAGAAAGCTGGACTTTACTGTTCTTCCGGTCGCAGTGAAACACGAGAAGTGCTGAAATTTCTGGCACAGTAAAAATAAAATAAAAAAGCACTGAAATTCAAGGGAGGATTTATAGTTCACCCTTGGAGGGGCGTTTTGGGGTGGGGGGTCCCAAACAGCGAGGTTCATCTCGGTTTTCCTGCATGAAATTACTCGCTTTGGATAGTGGGGGGAGGGGGTGCGCACAAAAACGTAGAACTTAAACATATAGAAATGCAAGCAGCACCGGACACGACAAGGCGTGGGCACAATCAGACCAACGTCATTGTTTCACGCATAACGGTTAACGACTCTCGGCATAACTTGAAATTCACACGCGCCAAGTTTTGAATCAAACTCAGTTCCTCCACTCAGGTAAAACAACTCAGTTTGTTCGTTCTACACATAACGCAGTCATTTCATAGCATGAGATGGTTGCAAAGTGCTTCAATGCGATCAGGTTAAAAGACGCAACAGTGAAGGATTTAATAATCAATAATCTCCCAAGGTGTTTTGTTTTATTTTGAATAATAAACTGCGAGTTCATAACTTGCATTCTTGCTGTAATATAGACATTTCCTTTTTGGAACAATACTGCTATACTGCTTTTGCAGTGGTCAATCTGTGTGTTCTTCCTCACTTGCAACAGGTTCGTAGTAGCGTCTAACTGGATGCAGACGCGCCGCGGTGGCTCAGTAGCGCTCGGCTACTGATCCGGAGTTCCCGGGTTCGAACCCGACCGCGGCGGCTGCGTTTTTATGGAGGCAAAACGCTAAGGCGCCCGTGTGCTGTGCGATGTCAGTGCACGCTAAAGATCCCCACGTGGTCGAAATTATTCCGGAGCCCTCCACTACGGCACCTCCTTCTTCCTTTCTTCTTTTACTCACTCCTTTATCCCTTCCCTTACGGCGCGGTTCAGGTTTCCAACGATATATGAGACAGATACTGCGCGATTTCGTTTCCCCAAAAACCAATTATTAACTGAATACAGAAGAAGAAGGGATCTATTCTTAATCCGCAGGCTGTTTAATGGTCAATCGTGATTCGGGTATATAACGTTTCGTTAGCAGTGAACTTCTTTACATTTCCGGCGCGGATAATCCGACTCCATCACATGGCCTGACGGTGGTGAGGAAAACCAAATGTGTGCAGTTCCCAAGCGATAGTAACTGAAATCTGCCTGTAATTCAATGTGGTTACAATGTTCATGCGAGTGCCTTCTTTAAAGCATATCCCCCTTCGGTCTGGTAAAAGCACATTCGCCAAAGCACGAGCACTGTTACCACCATGACACCGCACAAAACATCGCCGTATGAGCCAAACTGGCATCCCCGTTATCATGTGTGGTCGCTGTCTTGGCAGAATACACACGTACTGGGCTTGTTCTCAAGTCCAAAAGCCCACCCGCTTTAACATGCGGCCTTTTCTCTATGCCCGTGTTTTTCCCCCGACAGATCAGAGCAGCTCCAACATTGAACCTTGTCCTCATCTCCTCCTTCCTGCCACTCATGTTGGAGACCAGGTTCGACAACACGAGTCTTCCCCACACTTCTTTGTATGTACTCTTCGAAGCCAGTACCTAGAGGATGCAAAAAAATAGTTACTGTCTCCCAGAGGATGTTCCTCGATCTAGGACCGGAGACTGTACGCACTGGTGTTGCAACTACCTACACTAAAAAGGGCACCAAGAAAACTAAGGACAGAACAACAAATTACAGAGCTATATTTTTCGTGCAGCGTGCAGCAACTTCCTGTACCCATTTTGTCTTCGTTCCGTCCGCGCAGGTCTGGCACGCCAGGCCAACCTTGCCCTTCTTAGCGTGCTGTCATTGTGACGTCGGTGGCCAGGCGTGAACCGGGTCCGCACGAAAACATTCGTTTTGCTTATCGCACCGGTGCCCGCGAAGTCTTCTCACGCCTGCCAACAGTGACGCGTTGCCGGTTCTTGAAATCTTTTTTGCATGCATGCCCGTTCCGCCGCGAATCCGGCGGACGTCTTCAGTCTTGAATCTGGTATCCCGCTAGGCCCAACGCCACCTAGGGGCTATGATGATCCAAACAACTTGCGACTCTGATGTCTTGTCAGTTTCGTGATTGAGTTGTCGAACAGGTTGTGAGGTTTGCCATGAGGTCTCGATGCCGAGAACCTCCGTTCGCGGTGAACTTTGTGCTGTGGATTATATTGGAAGCCTTTATAGTGGCTGCCTTTGATGCTGGCCTTGGAGAACATCGTGACCAATATCAACCGAGGACGGCATCCCCAACTTGGACCAAGAACAGTCGCTGTAAGTCTGGGTTACGCTGTCTGAACTGTTTGAAACCTTGTCGGAAGTGAGATGCATGAGTCGCGATGCTTCATTGCATAGGGTACGATGAATGTGTGCTTGCTACGAGAAACAGCCGGTTCTCTGCCACTGCTTACAAGCAGGCTGGGAGAGAAAGGTAGAATTTTTAGTTGATCCGGAAGTTTGGATGCCCTATTCGTTTTGAAGATACGTCAAGACTCTGAACTAATCTGTAGAGGACTACAGTTTCGTGAGAAATGGAGGAAAAGCCAGTCATAAACAGAGGTGGGCAACCTCATGAGGTTTCGACCTCATGAGGTCGACCTCAACCTCAAAATGACCTCAACCTCACGTCATGAGGTGAGGTTGAGGTGAGGTCGGCGCCGGCTCGAAATTTTCTGAGGTCAGCAAATCAGACCTCAACCTTACACGTGAGTTTGAGATTGAGTGAGGTCGTCATTCAGTGAGGTCGAAATTTTGAGGTCGAGACTTTTTGCAGTTGCCACGTCTTACTCCGACGAATGCCGCTTCCGAAGCAGAGTTGCAGCCCATCGCCGCAGTGTTCGTGCAATGACGCTTGGTGTTCGGTTTCGCCTGTTTGGACAACCGGATGCCACAGTTCCCTCTTAGCTTCCGGTGCTGCGCCGTAATATCCGTTCAGTCCGAGCCTACAGGAAGACGCACCCCTCTGGTCGTCCCGGAAGGAGTGTTGCTGTCACAGCACGCCACTCTCCCTCCCGCTTGCACCGCTGGTGTAGCACCCGGTCGGCTCAAACTCCTGGGAGCGCGCAAAGCACCTAACACACGTTGACCCGCGGTAGCTTTGTTTGATGCCGCAAACAAAGAAATTCAGTCCAGCAAGCACGCAATAAATTCGTCGCAGTGCTGATGGCCCCTAGCAAGACTGCTTCGTGTTCATGCTCGTTGTCGGCGCTGACGTC
The DNA here is from genome assembly GCF_052857255.1 of Amblyomma americanum. NCBI lineage: Eukaryota > Metazoa > Arthropoda > Arachnida > Ixodida > Ixodidae > Amblyomma > Amblyomma americanum. The sequence continues at coordinate 117,505,155 of NC_135505.1, read as the reverse complement.
ATGGCTCTTGCCTTACAGTCGAGTAAAGTGATCCTGCTCTACATTACAAACTGACCTAACAGAAACTGGAGTAGTCGGCACAGGAAAGAGTGTAATTCAGGTGGTTCCTAACAATGACACCTCCTGATTTGATCTGAAAAGCACGAAGTCAGAAAAACCTGCAACACCGTCAACTTTTGATCGGTGACTTCCCCTTTCGAATCTCACACTATTCTGTGTATTCTCGCTCCGTAATGCAAGAAGATGGAAATATAATTTCGCTTTTTTATCCTTCCGAATAACCTCTCTTTGGTCTCCTGTTGTTTGCTCCTTCTCGGAAATTCGCTTATTATGACGAAACACCACAACACGAGGCGAACGCACCAGCATAGCGGTGTTGCAGCGGCGAAAAAATGCAAAACTATAATGAATGTATGATGATGTGGTAGCTGATTCCTTTTCCTTCTTTTAATGAACATGTGTGAATGGAAGCGATTACATGCTCGCGCTGTGCTGCTGAGTAGCTGTTTCAAACCTTCTAATATGACGTTTAATGGGGCACACTGTTGTTCGCTTCTTTTTTTAGTGTGCGATTTTTCTTTGTATGTTTCTACGCATTCTCTTTTTTTTTCTTTTCTCGTATGCGATCTGTTAGGTTGGCGGCCTGCCTTGCAGACGACGAGGCACTACACGTTATCTTTCCTTTAACTGTTTTGCCGAGACCCATCGGTCACCTTAAACGGTTTCGCAGAATGCTCGCGGGGTGCTCGTCGAGGATGCTGGCGCACCATTGATTAGTTCAGTTGTGAAGGCAAACAAGTGACTGAATTCAAGCAGCTTGTCTCAGGCTGATTGACGAAATGGTGCCCAGAATTCTGTTGAGGCGTATGAGTACTTAGGCGGTTCCCCCCCCCCCCCCCCTGTGTGGGGGCTCGGAAAAATATTTCGCTGCGGGTAAATTTGAGCGGAGAGCCGTGGTGCTCTTGATAGAGAGAGCGGTTCCCGCTGCCCACTCTAGGCCAGTTGATTTGACTCGTGTGATATTAATAGTTGGCACAGTGATCGAAGACGTAATCTAGCCCTTTCTTTCAAAATGCCGCGGGTTCACTAAGTCGTCGGAGAATTCCCAGGATTTCAGAACCATTATCATCGCTCCTAGAGGGAAGTGGCGGAAACGGGGGAGAGTCCTGACATCCCAGGAACATCAACATCACCATGCTTAATTATCAGCTGCACGTATTCCTATTTTCCCGCAAAATAATTGTCTTCGGTTGATGGGTAATGTACAATATTTTATCAATATTCTGGCAACTTTTAATTTAGTAGCGGCATATCAGACTTCCCCGGGCTCATAAGGATACACTGTTAGCATCCTCATCATTGCCATCATCTCGAGAGTAAAGGCATGTGTCGTTGCATCACCTTTTCAGTATGTCCTACATGAGAACTGGCGCGTTTACGTGCTGGGCAATCCGAATGTCATTAATGTGGACCGGGTTGTGGGCACTCTTTGTAATGCGTCATGCTCGCATGTGTAGTAATGTGGGATCCAAATGGATCTTGAAATGGGGGTGAATGGGAGCCTGGTACGAGGAGAAATTACATCGTTGTCACGTGAGTAGGTGCGATGTCATATTACAGCGTCATCACGTGACTAGGTTTGATGGCGCATTACATCGCTGTCCCGTGACCTGGTATGACGTCACACTCACATGATGTCATCGCTAATTATACTAATTAGTCTTAGCGTTATCTAATTATATTAGCATGAATTAACTGCGTAACGTCATCATCTTCATCGCATGACTCGTCGGCTCGTGACGTCGCATGGTGCCGTTTCTTGTGGACAGATTTTTGCGGATATGACCTTGAAAGTAAGCCATCTAATGCTTTCGCATTAATAAAAGAAACCGCTCGCTTCTACACAGACATAAATACAACATATCTCTGTTGGTATACTACAGTCGCAGCTTATTAAGTGTTTTCGAAGGCAACATACAGAGGACAGAAAAGAGCATTCTCGCTATGCCTGCTAGAGCTAGGAAATCGAAATATTCTGATGTGCGTCTGCATAACCGTCGCATTGGAAAGTAGATCGACGCCCAGTTTATTTATATTCGGTAACTATTCTTAAGCCTGAAAAGAGTACCGTGAATACCTCCCCCCTCCTCCCAATTTCTGGAAGATGGTGTAGAAGGGCTGTGTTTGTCAATTGCCGGTTCGTGCGTGAATGAGCGAGAGGCTTCTAATACGAACAAGTATACACGAAGCAGGTGGCCAAGTATTGACACATTTAAAGTACTCACCGACGTACTGGTCGTTACCGCGTATGGGACACACCTGCCAGCAGGGCATATACTCTCTGAGGGTTCATCTCAGATTATACGCTTCTCCTATTGCGTGCACATCAAGTGTCTGTACACACCTTATTAAACAACACCATCATCATTTTGGCTTTCCTGTCTCACAGGATTCTCAGAATTGTTTTTAACTGAAAAACTTCTTACTCACTTTTTGTTTTGTTTTTCTTTTGTTTTCTGAGGTCGAGCAGCCGACCTTAACCTCACGATTTGAGGTTGAGGTGAGGTTGAGTGAGGTCAGCAGTGGTCTCAGGAAAAGTGAGGTGAGGGCGTCTAAGGAGACCTCAACCTTAACCTCAACTGATGAGGTTAAGGTTGAGTGAGGTCGGCACATTCTTTTTGAGGTTGAGGTGAGGGCCAGATTTTTGAGGTCAAACGCCCACCTGTGGTCATAAACCACCGATCCCGCGACTACCAGAAGGTAAAAAATTTGAGGCTGGACATGATGATGCTAAAGGCCTGTCTGCGACTAGCCGCATGATCGTGAAAAAAAAATGCTGAAAGGCAATTCATATATGTAAGAATCATATTCTCCTGGTATAAGAACATCTCTTCGTGGAAATGGTCGATATACATATTCTTCTCGCTTCTGACAAACATCAGATAAATAGAAAAAAAGTGGAGTCTTTGTTTTCGTAAGTGGGGTTTAATATCCCGGCGCTACACGTTGACAATGAGAAACGCTGTAGTGGGAGAATCTGGGTGAATTTCGGCCAACTACACTGCTTCAGCACGCACGGACACCGCACTACACACGAGTGTTTTTGCATTTCACCTCCGTAAAATTCGATGCCGCGACTTCGAGCTTGCAGCCGAACTCTATAACCACTGAGTCACCACAGCGATCCAGAAACATGTTAACATGTCGCCAAGGGCATAAACATCTGCTGACAGTTACCAGTTATAGACAGAGGTGCAAAGTAACTCATGAACAGCAATTTCTTTTGCTTGCTGAGGACGCTGATTTGTTGCTGGTTTTTGTGGGAGAGTTTTTACAAGGACAAAACGTCAGTGCAATATCACGAAATGGTGGACTTTAATAATAATAATTGGTTTTGGGGGAAAGGAAATGGCACAGTATCTGTCTCATATATCGTTGGACACCTGAACCGCGCCGTAAGGGAAGGGATAAAGGAGGGAGTGAAAGCAAGGGTGGAATTTCCTGGGTACCTTCTTGTGATACGTCTTCTTCTATATTTTTTGTTGATTTAGGTTCTGTAGTATAGCTATGCTTGCGTAAAGAAATGTCTCAAAATGTTATCAACAATGCATGCTTCATTACAAAGGTAGTAAGGGGAGATCACACTTCATTGCCGTTGCGTTCACTCATATTGTGGAACCTTTTTCTGTATAAAGTCAGACAACAGCCACAAAAATTGTGTCTCTTGTAATAAGTAGTTATCGTTGTGTTGTTAGGCATGATTTGCAGCGTCTCCTCCAAGGCATATTGTATAATATGGGCAAATAAACACTAATAATTATAATAATACATTAGTAATCTGATTGTTATAAGTATCAGCCTGCTCAGTTGGGCAGATAAAAACGACATTTTCTTCATCTTGTTCTGTAAGATTACGTAGTCCCTCTGTTATGCTGAACGATAAGCGTGTAAGAACTAGTAACTGCATTTTTACTCTTAGGCAACGATTTAAAATTAATCTGTAAACATCTCAGTTTTGTACCAAGATCAGAATAGCGTGACCGAAATCAACAAAGAAGAATTTCTTGCAGCAATGGGTAGCCTCTTCCTCTTTTCCCGGCCCTCAAGGTTACAGCATAAAGTTCAAATTACATTTCGTTTTGTTTACGTTAGGGCAAAATTGAGCTGGAACAGCCTCAAAATAATTTCAGCGGTAAAGACACATAGTTGAACTTTATGGCGAGGTCCAACTCACAAAAATATTTCCCAATGTGCCAGCTGAGTCAGTTTAGCAAGCCTGCTTTGCGCTGCTTAATAGCGCATGAGTTGTTCTGGATAATAACAGGCTCTTGCATCAGTGCCTGCACTTCTGTATTACCAAAATAATTGAAGAACTGACTTCTCAATGCACAGAGAAAGGAAACACGGGCAATCCTAATATGAACAATTTCAACTGAGCGGGCTCATGCAGTTCTGTTGCGCAGTACCATAAAGTCGAAAGATAGTCAGGAGGTGCAGGGGGCTGTAATGTTGACGCAAAGCTCTGTAATGGTTGCTTGATCATTCCTCAATGCCACCAGATTGATCCCGAATAACCGCACCAAGGCGGAACCGATCCAACGTTGTTGGGGTCGAGAAGGTTGTGGTCGCTTTGCACGCCAGATCTCGAAAGTTGTTTGTTAGCTATAAATAGAGCACGGCCTAGAGCAGCGGGCATTCTATTAAACGACCGCCGAGCACGCTTGTTGCTATCACCGCCGCCTGGTCATCCAGTTTTTTTTTTTTTTTTGTGGTCACAGGTCAGACCAATAAACATTTTTTGGAAGCCATTTTCTCTGCCTTTCTCACTGCCGGAAAGCCGTCACCACAAGTTGCCAATATGAACGCTTTCTGTGGTTCCGATTGCGCAATATACAGGCCACGTGTTTGGGGCGACGTGTACAGACCTTACGAGTATTTAGAACAAGATATTTGCTCATTACGCGAATGGCATTTCCAAAGCTGGATTATACAATAATTAGAAAGACAGGTAACGCAATGGTGTCATTATTTTAATCTGAACGTTTAGCTATCCTGCACACAAAAGCTTACTGTTTTTTTTCGTGCATACGCTTACGTACTGACATGAAGCAATGCACTGTGCATTGCTCGTACTATTTTTGCAGTGTCCCACAACACGCACTTGGTTCAATATATCGGCAAAGACATGAGCCTCACGCGTACGTACTGACATGAAGCAATGCACTGTGCATTTCTCATGCTATTTTTGTAGTATCCCACAACCCCCACTTGGTTCAATATATCTGCAAAGACATGAGCCTCACGCTTACGTACTGACATGAAGCAATGCACTGTGCATTGCTCGTACTATTTTTGTAGTATCCCACAACCCGCACTTGGTTCAATATATCTGCAAAGACATGAGCCTCACGCTTACGTAGTGACATGATGCAATGCACTGTGCATTGCTAGTACTATTTTTGTAGTATCCCACAACCCTCACTTGGTTCAATATATCTGCAAAGACATGAGCCTCACGCTTACGTACTGACATGAAGCAATGCACTGTGCATTGCTCGTACTATTTTTGCAGTATCCCGCAACACGCACTTGGTTCAATATATCTGCAAAGACATGAGCCTCAGGTTCTCCCTAAATACTTATCACAACCCCTGACGTTGCCTTCAGATTCTTCGTACGCCAATGGGTGAGATGGAAATCAACACAGATCCTGGGTTGAAAAAATAGACTTCCTTTTAAATAAGACCGCAAAGCGTATTTGTGAAAACACGGTACACGCAACTACGAAGCAATTCGATCACAGCTTTTATTTATGTTCTGCGTGTTACGTTACGTGCCTCACCCTCATGGCTACGTCTGTTGGAGCCTCCTTTGTCTAGCAGGTCATCTCAAGCAGATTATAGTCCTGAGAAAGAATCAATGCCGTGGCAAATAATAGGCGGAAGAGGAACACTGCGAGTGATTCAACTCGCTTTGAGTCTTATCGAACACGGAAGCCTTAAAGGAGGCTCTGCCCGTTTTCCACTTGCGACTAGCACGTATCGCCACTGCACTGACCCGCGGGGACATGCAGTCTTTGTGACCCACGGGGTACCTGCAGAAGCATTTTGTTTCAAAACAAGTGATCACAGACAGTTGCAAGCAGGAAGTTTTGCAGTGCGAAGCAGTTTTATTGCTGCGAGATAAACTCCCAGTATGAGGAGTCTCTTTTGGAATAACGTAGACTGCCGGTGTAAAGGACAAAACTGTTGTATATAATGCACAACCAATGCTATATCGAAACTGAGAAACAGATCTAATTGCGTTTAGATCTTGACACATTTCTTTAAGTTTTTAATATTTTTGTGCCCCGTACATTGTGCTGATAACGTTATCGGTGTGCTCCATGTTTTTTCTTGGATTGAATTCAGATAACAAGTGCCTTTACAATCTTTTTTTATCATGCGATAAGTCATGCGTTAATTTGCAAGGTATAATCGCACATTACTTCATATTTCTTGACGTTACCTGCATGGCATTTCATGTTTTGGGCCTTAAACTAGCCGATGGCTATATGTCCAAGCAGCTATTGGAATTCTGTACAAAAATAATAATAAACAAACAAAAATTACTCACACTTTAGCAATGTTCATTAAAGGTGATATGACTTTGTCACAAGGTTAGCATGTACGTTTTAGAGTATAGAGATATGCGGATGTTATCAACATTAAGTTCTGCGCTGAGAAACACACAGAAAATAGCTTCAGAATTTTAGGTTAATGACCAGCTGGCTATATTACCTGCGCAGTTCTGCACCTGCTGCACGTTGTGCGATTTCCCAACCTCCTGTGCATGGGCACCTGGGGACAGGAGGGCACCTGCTACTCTTTCCAGGAGTGCATGGATCGAGGAGGGACAGCCTACGGTCCGTGTGCCTACGGCTTCGGCGTATGCTGCTCATGTAAGGCGCACGTCACGGTACTCTTCGAGTATTTTCACAGGTGCACCAGGACACCACATGAGCTTTCGTGAACTCTGTTGTCATGAGGGACAAGATATAGTACACAGTGAAAGATAAATTAAAAATTCATGCGAAGGTTAACGCTCCAGGCTAATAGTGATAACTGTAAGACAGTGTTCAAACAGCTCTTTAAGTACGTTTAGAAACAGCTCTGTGTTCAAGCTACGCTTGCAAAGCGCTCACCTAAGGCTACGTCATCTAGACATTCGAACCCTACATGGGTAGAGGAAATAAACATAGCTTAATAAAAAAACAAAGGAACTATTTTACTTTAAGGTGCTCGAGCATAAATTGGATGGAATGAGCAGTAAATAAAACAAAAGGCGTCAATCGTAGTTATTCATCAGATTAACTAAACTGCACAACTGACTTCCTCATTGTTTCAGTTACCTTCCTTATACGCCATCCATGGCGAAACAAACACTGCGAGTTTTCTAATATCACTACTTATGGGGAAAACACACGGAGCACTTTTTCTACCCCTGGTATAAACACCACCTACAAATTAAAGCACCGGTTCTTTAATCTATGTATTGCCCCGCATTATCCAAGGCCATTTCTTGTTTACAAGGTAAAACAAAGCTGGGTTTTCTCTCCAATCGATGGTCTTATCTTCCTGTCGGTCAAAGATTGTTCAGATGAATTTTTTTTCCATCGCAGAAAAAATAAAAATGAACAAAATGTACGCTGCCCGAAAAATAAAGCTGTTTTTTTTTTCATGAATATTTAGTATTACGAAGACCTCCGAGTTTATTATCTGCGTTGAACTGCTAGGAGAGATTTGGAAGTAAGCCAGGTAAACAACACTCAAGAATGAAAAACGGATGGGCAAGGAAAATCTCTCAACTTCAGCAGCATTAATGCGACTGAGACATTTACCACAATCCATTTGGCAGAGGTAGTAAGAAATAAGGGCTCGAGAAGTGATAAGCACAATCGCATTGCGAGGCCCTTGGAATGGATTCGATCGCGGCATAAAACGCAAAAACGCATGGGGCACAGCCAAGATTCCACATCACGAGGGAATAAATTGTTTTGATAGCTGGTGCATGTTTATAAAGGAAGTACGATAAAGAAAGACACAACTGGGATGGGGAGCTTCAAGAAGCGTGCCAGTGACGTGGTTTTTTTTAAGCACTTGCCTTGTTGATTACTGTCTTGGTTGTAATTGTCTTTCTTGCGCTGAGACGTCTTTTTGCCGATAAATATGCACTAATTTTTTTTTTCATTTTTCTAATGAGGTACTGTACTGCTGGCATTAGTCTTAGGCTTTGGGCAGGAGTGAGCAGTGCGATAACTACATGAAAAAAATTAGCAGCAAGGAGAATCTTTGAAAGGTATTTATTGATACTTCGCTGTTGTTTCGAAGACCTTACCAGTGTGGGCACAAAATCAAATAAAGACTAAAGGTACAAAATACAGCGGTGCATAACTGAAGACACATGAGGTCACCCGCTACATGCAAAGGAAAGCAATAGCTGAAATGCGGCACAACACACAAAAGGCAAGGATGAAAGCACACAATGAAATCACTTGCTACATAAATACAAATGTGAATCAAATAATGTCAATGAACCTTAGGTTAAAATGTCGTTAGTAAGATTATTTTATTGATTGATACTTGTAGCAAAAAAAGGGCGGTGGTGTAGCGTTGGTTAAACCTGGAGTGACGCGATAGCTACAGCTGGCCGAGTAGAACTTGGTCAAGTGACCAACCACGTGACGAACCACGTGATCAGTGAGGATGCACGATGTGTAAATGTTATAATCACACCTTTATAAGCTTAAATAAAAAAAAATAAGTGGCATGTTCGGTCCCTTTGTGTCACGAATGGCAACCAACTTTGCTTGAGGAGCTCAGTGATCGAATGTTGCATTAAATGCTCAGAATTAAACATCAGCTATAAAATCATTACAAAGAAATAACTTCGCTCAAAAGGGATAGAGAAAAATGTTACCAATGTAGCACGCCATAAAGCATTTCTTGACGCGCAAAATTTATACAGGGAATTTCACCAGTATACGTGTTTAGCCGGGCATGGCTAGGCGAATAGTTTCAGTAGGTTCGTACACGAGAAGCCGATCTTGTGTAAACATTTATTTGGTGCCACACCTTCCCTCTGTCCTCTTCGCTGGATCGCAGTGACTGCTAGCTGCGGCTCTATGATCACGTTGAACAACACGTACTTCAGCAGCCCCGGCTTTCACGCGACTCCTGGTTCGGGTCAGGCTCCCAGCGGCAGTGGCGGCGACGCCGGCAGCATGGGAGGGCAGTCCAGCTGCGCCGTGCAGGTGTTCAAACGAAGCGACCGCATTTGCCAGATTCGCCTCGATTTCGACGAGTTCGACCTGGAGCGGCCCATGGTTGGCAACTGCGAGGGCGAAAAGTTCATCGTGACCGGACACAACGCCAACAGCGTGGTGCCGCCTTTATGCGGCCTCAACACTGGACAACACCGTCAGTGCATCTAATTCTTTCCGAGATTCGAGAATTCCGTGCTGATTTCGATGAGTGCTTTCAGAGTAGCATATAAAGCGACCATTCGAATGCGTGGCAATCGGTACATTCTACGCCAGGATGAAGTGATTTGATTTAGGGTGGTTTAACGTCCCAAAGCGACTCAGGCTATGAGAGACGCCGTAGTACCTGGGGTTCTTTAACGTGCACTGACATCGCACAGCACACGGGCCTCTAGAATTTCGCCTCCATCGAAATTCGACCGCCGCGGCCGGGATCGAACCCGCGTCTTTCGGGCCGGCAGCCGAGCGCCATAACAACTCAGCCACAGCGGCGGCTGTCCAGGATGAAGTGCATCTTTTTTGACAGATGGTCTCGAAATACGACCAAAGACAGATTATCGGGGCTAGTTGTACTTCATGTACAAACTAGACTATTGGGCCAGTCGGGTTATGTGGTATAGGACAAAAGCATCTTTGAACGCGAAAGAGTTTATTAACGCAATTTCTTTTTTGATGTATAGTAATATTTCTGTATACGAATAAATATATACTCAGATCACGCGTCGGTAGGCTTGCATTATTTTGCTATTAATGTGTGTTTTCATCAAAAGCGTTCGCCACTGGCTTTCTATGGCAGTATTAACTGCTCGATGTGAGCCATGGAAACACCCTAAAAGAAAGATATTGCTACACATCGGAATAATGAACTATTGCCTTCAATATCTTCATACCTTACAATCTTCCAAAATTAAAATTTTTTGTCCAAGAATGTTCGACAGTATAACGCTAACTTTAGCAGAGGGGGACGAAGGGTGGTTTCGAGAAAACTTTTTATTCAGGGTGGCGTAAAACTTGAGGGACCTTTTGCTACTGACATTTCACGTTGTATTGGGAAACGTTTATCTTGCTGATTTTCTATGCCTTCGTCCCCCGCTTGTTACAATTACCGTTACCCAATACAACGTGAAATGCGAGTACCAAAATGCCTTTAAAACTGCGCGTTATCCTGAGTGAAAAAGTTTCCCAGCACATCACCCGTTGGCACCAGATGCAGTCGTCGTCACACGCCCGCGCATTTGATTCGCTGTTGATTATGCATAAATATGCGTATGCGGAAGTCTGTCCTTTAATTTCGACCGCCCTTCCGCCCACCACTGCGAATTCGAAGAACCATACCACTTTGAACTCTCTTAGAACTTTTATGCGCCGCTCTTAGAACTTTTATGCAAGTTACACGCAGGCTGTAGAAAGCAGATATAAATGGTTTTGAGACAGACCTAGCTAACACGCATATAGTCATTTGAATTGCAAAATCGAGCTTTCACTGCATGGAAGAAAATATGCTTGAGGCAAGTTTGTGCCTAATGTATTAAAGACTATTCGAGGCGGACACCAGAAAGATGAGGGGCGAGGTGCGAAATATACAAAGCTTTTCAAAGATGCAATAATTAGGGCACTGGTTAGTGATCGTTAAGTCTACCAAACCTCGTAATACAAGAGGAAACAAAAATTCCGCGTGCAAAGCTATACACACAGCACTAAATGCCACATTTAACTTGTGTGCTACTGCACTTCCTTGATGGGCATTCACACTGAAGAAATTATTTTGTTCATTGGCGGAGTAAACCAGGCATCGTGGTTAATATAAGCAGAACGTTTGTTCGTGTTAACTTCTGTCCTGTTTCACGAAGACAGCGCGAATGATCGTTTCCGAACAGACCAAACACTAAGTATTGTAGCAGTGAACAATCATGACTTAATCCTTGCGGACTGCCCTTAGAAAAATGGTCTATAGACAGTCTATAGACTTCTTATAGACCATATTGCCTTCCTATAAATATTTCTTTTTATCTGTTCATAGTCTATAGACTGTCTATAGAGAAAAGTCTACTAAATGTGTACAACCATAAATTTATAGATTGTCTATAGACTGCCTATAGAATTTTTATTCACTATAAACTGTTCTCTAGGGTTTCGCTATGGAGAGCTTATAGACTTTTTAGACATGAGTCAATGGACAGTCGATAGACTATCTAAAGGAAGTTTTGCAAGGGTGCTGAATCGCTTTTGCACGGTTAACGCTTCCACCAAGTGTGGAAATAAAACTTCGCTTATGTGTTTTCTGCGCTGTACCCTACGTGGCAGCACGGAAAGATACGTACAGCCTTGGTAAAAATTCTTCAGTTCACAGATAGTGTTCGCTTCTTTGCCCTGAAATGGAGTATTTAGGGCATCCCTGAGGCCGAAAATCTCTGGGAGTTGGCGAGGAGGTGGCTTCTTTGTTAGCCTAAATGGCCCGTCATACAACCCAAAAGCAGACCCTGTGATTTGATGACTTTTGACCAAGGGCTTACCTGCGCTACAGCCCGAAACAATGCAGAGAGGCGTTGCACTACACAAGCGATTATGAAGTCTCTTTTGACAGAAGAATCGCGCTTCATCCGAGACATTTCTAATCCCATGTAACCATGCCGCAGTGTACATCGACGTGGACATGTCTCCTGGCCCGGTAACGCTGTACGTGGAGAGCAATGGGACAAGAAACAGCCGCTGGAACATCAAGATATCCCAGATCAAATGCGACAGTCCAACAAGAGGTTGAGTGCAGCGACACCTCTTGCGTGAAGCAAACCTAAAGTTTTCAAACCTGCTCCAGCTGCTTACAACAAGAACAAATACGAGAATAAATGAAGCTTCCATACTTAAAATAATTTTCGATGAAAATTGAAACGTAATTGGAAGAGAGGATTATACTTAATTGCTAAAACAAGTGCTACCGCAAAGAGCGTGCCTTAAAACAATTTTAAATCGTTCTGTACAGCGAACTATGCTACAGTGTAGGCCACGTTGTGTGTAAAGTGAAAAAAAAAAAGGTTTTCCTCGTTCATAAAAATAAATAACACTTCCTTCAGGGAAGTATTTTTGTAGTGAGCATTTTTAGCTTCATGTTCCCCGCAAAAGTTATTCAAGGCAGTCGTTCGGTCTCACAGCTATAGCAGATACATTCCTTGTGAACGTCACCTGAGTCTCCCACTGACATAACGCATAGGGTAAGCATAGCCGTTCAATATAGCTGAAGTCCAGCGGAATGACTAAGTCAAAGCCCATAGAAAAGCGTTCTTAAACGAATTGCCAACCTAGAACTCCTAGCATCTGAGAAGTTTAGTTGGCATCGGCCTTTTTCCATGACATTTAGAAGCAAAAGATTACAGTCACTGACCAAGTCAAAGTAATAACAAATTTACGTTTCGGAACCCGTACGGGTTCCTTGTTCCGAAACGTCAATTTGTTATTAATTTGACTTGGTCAGTGACTCTAATCTTTTTCTTCTACTAATGCCTGACCAGACGAGCTTTCGTCGAACCCTTTACTATTTCCATGACATTTACTATCTTGTGCCTCGCACTTGGTATTCTCAGTTATTCATACCGTAAATCTTCGATCTTATCTAACGTCACACAGCACCTTCCAACTGCCTGCAATACTACACGGGAACGAGTGGAAGCTTCAGCAGCTTCGACTACGCCGAGTCACAGGAGATCCCGCCCAGACGCGGCTACCTCAACAACCTGGACTATACGGTGTGCTTCCGCAAGGAGGCCGGCTACTGCTCCATCACCTACTCCGTGCCCGGGCCTGAGGTGCCCTTCTCCATACAGAATGTCGGTCCCGACAGCGCTCCCACCACAAGTAAGCACGCCATTGACTGCGCACCTGAAAACTAGCGCTCAGTGAGTGCCTCCTCTTGAGGAGCATAGAGATGACACACGAGCAGAGCATAATTTGCAGAACTGTACGTTCATAATTATTGTTTTTGCTGCCAATGTAATAAGTTTTGCACAACTGATTCTTTGCACTACTGTGCAATATGAAACATCTGGCGGTCTGGTGATGGTTTACGTAAGAGTTCTTGAGGTCATGCTCGCGAACGTTAAAGTCTTTGCTGTTTTTTTTTAAAGCGAAATTTGTTGCCCCAGGGCATCAATGATGGGTGAAGGTGTGATGAATAATGTAGTAGAGATTAAATGAATGGAAAAAGGTTAGCCGATTTGATGAAGTTCAGCAGAGAACGATGGTACGGTCCCTGCGCCCAAGCAATGTATGAAGCAGGGTTGCTTGGTGAAGGACCTGCTACCATCAGGTGCCGGATCCTTGTAGGCTTGAGAGCTGGGCAGTCCCACAGTAAGTGATGAATGTCGGCCTCAATGTTCTCGTGTTTACATATCGGACACCCTGGCCGAGGAAACAATTCTCGGTACTGAGGCCACTTCCGAGTGATGGCTTTGCTGGTTTGTCATAATGTCGGGCTGCCCCGTCTCGGCAAGACAGCATGACTCGCCTTGACTGTGTCCTCTCTTGTGCTTCTGGTTGCTATTTCGATTGAAAAAATGCAAGCCTTGGAGTTTAGAACCGTGTGTCGAGCGTCCATACGTGCCTTCGTCAAGAAGCCACCAAGCTTCTCATCCTCCTGCTGCTCTCTTGGACACGTGGGCTCACCGAGAACACGTCGAAGCTACTTTTAAAAAATGAAAATCCTTTGCCCCTCATCTGCCAACACTTATCTGAAAAGATATCACTATGGTGCCATATTCCGTTGCAGCATGTGCAACGTGTTGGTTTTATGATAGAGCATAAAAAAACTTAGATAACCGACTTGCTGATTAATAAGAAATAATGTCCGCTCTTGCAGATGAAACCGAAGCTGGTGTGGGCATGGTCGAGTGTCCCATGGACTACCTTCTCCTGGGAGGGGTACGGTACTGCGGCACCAAGCTCAACCCGTCAATGGAGGAGCCTAACCCGGTCATCAACGCGCCTGTCACAGGTTATCTTAATTGCCCTGAAAGCGTTTTGCATTTAAAGCAAGGCAAAGCCTTTTCAGAACGTCTTGTTTTTAGCTTATGCTGCACGGGTTATATGCATTCTGTGCTTCTTCTTACAGAAGGCAAAGAAGCGATAGAAGTTCTTCACCACCTACACCGCATTCACCCAACATTATACGCAGATACATGCCCTTGGTGCGGTGAAATTCCCAAATTTACGCACATTGCATGGACATGCTCAGCTAAACTTATCCACTTGGAGCCACACAACGCGGCGTTGGATCAGCAGGAGGTGACGCTGGCCAGCGGCACCCTGGAATACCAGGAGGCGCTCGTCACCATCGCCAAAGTGTCGGTGGAAGCCACTGGAGTCCTGGACTGAGGACCCCACTCACAATCTGCTCCGGTCTTCTTTTTGCAATTAAATGTTTATTCTCTCTCTCTTACAGCGAGAGCCGTTTCTGACACCCCACCCCAACTGGTCGCGTAACGAAAGCCAGTTGTAGCCGTTGTAGTTGTATACCTCCACAACCCAAGCCAAGCTAAGTACCAAGGCAACAGAAAAAAGAAAAAAGAAAGAAGACCAGGCAAGGCGAGCAAAACGAGAGAAGAATACGAAGATAACGAAGACGACAGTGAGGAAGAACAGAAGGGGGAAGCGAACAAGACAGAAGACAAGCCAAGAAAGGGAAGATAAGGGAGAGAAAAAAGAGAGAAGTCGAAGAGAGCAAAGAAAAAGATAAGATCGAAGAACAAGATACAAATAAGCGAAGGGGTGAATATGGAGGGATGAAGGTGATGATGATACTGTAGTGTGGTAATCTTCATCGATATAACCACTGACATGCGTCGCGTGCTGCCGCTCTCAAGGACGAAGAAGTTGTTCGCTGCCTTGCTCTTTCGCCACGCCTGACGCTTCGCTGCGAGTCTCCCCTGAGCGGCTGGAATCATCTGGGTTCACCGAATAAACACACCCCTACAATTGGTGGAGGTGCTGGGTACGTTCCCGTCCACCCTGGAACTAAGAAGCCGCACGTTACCCTCTGCTTCCAGCATGCCGGATGACACTGCCACGACATCGTCGCCCCTCCCAACCACCGTGCTGTGTTCTGGAGCTCTACGGCAGCGTGATCCGTGCTTCTTCAGTGGCACAGCCGACCAGGACGTCGACGATTGGTTGGCGGCATATGAGCGCGTCAGTAGCTACAACAGATGGGACGACGCTATCAAGCTAAGCAATGTAATCTTTTATCTGACTGACGTGGCGAACCTCTGGTTTCGCAACCATGAGGCAGACCTGCCATCTTGGTCTGCATTTAAAAAGAATTTTGCAGAAGTGTTCGGCCGCCCTGCAGTTCGCAAGCTCCGGGCAGAACAACGCTTGCGTGAGCGCACTCAGCAAGTCGATGAGTCGTTCACTAGTTATATAGAGGACATCGTGGACCTATGCAAGCGTGTCGATCCGCTAATGACTGAAGCGGATAAGATCGAGAACATCATGAAAGGCATCTCTGACGACGCGTGCCAAATGCTCTGGGTAAAAAATCCTGCCACGGTGAGTGACGTGATCAAGCTTTGCCAGAGCTACGACGTGCTTCGTAAGAAGCGCGCTTCTACCCGGCGGTCCGGTGTTAGAGACGACGCCATCTCTACACTTGCGCTGGGCGGTTCTACCCCATCAGAGGACAGCCCTTTACTTCAGCAAATCAAAGCCTTCGTTCGAGAAGAGGTCGCCCGCCAGCTATCGCTGGTCCCTCAGTTACAGGATAGTGGCCGCCTTGTTCCTGACATGGCTCCGTCTTTGGCCCCTACCATACGGCGTGCCGTTCAAGATCACATCGCTGACGTTCTTCCTCCCAGCTCCATGCTCCCGCCCAGCCCTGTGCTGCCGCCCAGCCCCGTGCCAGCGCAAGTAACGGCACCACTGACTTACGCCCAAGTTGCGGCCAGGCCGCTCATGCCATCAGCATCTCTTTCCTACCAGGCCGCTCATTCCAACCTTCCTTCGCCTTTGCCTGGGTCTGCATTCCATGTCCCTATTCCAAGGGTACGCCAACGCTCTACGAACCCTTGGCGTACCGCGGACAACCGACCAATCTGCTACTCTTGCGGGCTGCCGGGCCATGTCGCACGCCTTTGCCGCCAACGCCTTCCACCTTCTCGACCTGAACTATGGAACTACTCCTACAATACAGACCAGCCCTCGCCGAGAAATCCGCCCAGTTCCGAATTTGTATCTCGTGACAATCAAACGTACACAGCTCGCCGCTGTGGATTCTCTCCTTTTTTTCTTCTTTACGGGCGCGAGCCAACCTGCACAATGGACGCGCTTTTTCCCTACCGCCCTGATGTTTCTGAATCGACGCCACTCTCGGACGCCGCCCAGTATGCAGAAGAATGCCGTCAGCTCGCTCGTTCGCTCACAAAGGAAAATCAATGGCAACAAAAACACCATCGTGACACTGGTGAGGCGCCTTCATATGCGCCCAACTCCCTGGTGTGGCTCTGGGTTCCTGCCACAACCGCCGGCCTGTCAAAGAAGCTTCTTGCTCGGTATCACGGTCCATACCGAGTGCTTCAAAAAACATCTCCTGTGAACTACGTAGTTGAGCCCGTTACGCCATCTGCGGACTTGCGTCGCCGTGGACGCGAAATAGTTCATGTGGACCGAATCAAGCCCTACTACGATCCGTCTGTCCTTTCGGCACCATGAGTCGCCAGGATGGCTCCTTCTCTGCCCGGGGGGGAAACTGTAGTGTGGTAATCTTCATCGATATAACCACTGACATGCGTCGCGTGCTGCCGCTCTCAAGGACGAAGAAGTTGTTCGCTGCCTTGCTCTTTCGCCACGCCTGACGCTTCGCTGCGAGTCTCCCCTGAGCGGCTGGAATCATCTGGGTTCACCGAATAAACACACCCCTACAATACAAACATTTTTATTGGAGGTAAAATTGAACGCCGCTCTGGGCGAACGTTTCACCTAGGCCACAGCCTTGTTCAGCCATTTTTTCTACTCTAATCATCATGTAAATCGATTTGAGTGTTTATTTCTGGAAAAGTTTAACTAAGGGAGGCCCCGTCTCAGTTGTTCTGCGCGGTTAGTAAGCAAATGTTCACGTGTCTTCTAATGCGTGGGCATTTGAGGGGACATGTAGTGGAGGAAGTTGCGTGATGAGTAAACTGAGCGAAGCCAAAGGTCAAGCCCTGTCCACCGGATTGTAAGCAAACTGCCCACCGTGGCAGCTTGCATACATCCGCTATGCTCCCTGGTTGCGATGACTTTTGGCTTCCATCATGTATGTCATAACGAGCCCCTCTTTCCCCTTACCGTGGCAGGTGGCCTTTAAATTAATGATTGGTCGCGATAGGTAACTCCGGAAGAGCGACCTAAGTCGCACAAGCCTCACCGATGACAGCACCTGCCATCACAGGGCCGTCGCCCATCGCTTAACCACGGTACCATTGCACCAGGATTAGTATGAGAGGTCTCACGGATCTATGATTGTGAAGGACAGAATGACCGATGTCGCGGCGTTATAAGGGGATGACGAGAATGAAGTCTCGTAGAACGACAAATAAAAGAAAATAAAACAATCGGTGTGTGGTCAATCAGCATAGTTAGTAAGTGCGATCGTTCACGCATTTTCGTCGGGTGGCCCAAGCGAGCGCCATTGAGTTTGTTTGCTTTCTTCCTCTCTTTCTTGCAGACATGACGTCGGGTCCTTTCATGGTGAGGTTCGTGTCGGACGGAGCCTTAAACGCACGTGGTTTCCTGCTCAACTACAAACAGAACCCTTGTTGAAGAGGAAGAAGCGCAACGCTTTTACATCATCGAAATGAGCGCTCAACTCAGCAGGAAGTGCGAAGTTTTATACTATTTATTTATATATATGTAGCAGCTGTCAGTGACATCCCCTGATATTTTAAATAGAGAGAGAGATAGAGAGAGAGGGCATGACCAAAAAAGAAAAGAAAAACTACCGAATAACTATTCGCGCGATGAGCCACCACTATGTACTGAGACAGACATCGACAGTTGAAATCATAGCACCTACCCTTAATGAGTGTACTGAACTATAGCTTCCAACGAGGCCCGCACCTATTCCTTTTTACTGAAAGCGTGATAACGCCCTTCCCGTCCCCATATCTGTGTCAGGTACCGATGTAAGCGAGACATCGGCATCAACTTTCTTACAGACGACACTATACATAATGTTGACCTCGTCAGTGGCACTAAAAAAAATGTACTTGAAGAGGACGTCTCGGGTTTCACAAGCTTTACAAGCTATTACAAACAGAACAAGGCCCCATAACTGCATAGGTTGCAAGTCATTACAAGACCAATTGTCAAGCGAATAAAAACTGTGCTTTTATCACTCGCTGTATTTACTTTGGTTGTTTAAAAAAAATGTACATGAATATCAGCTAGCTTTTCTTCGTCAGCTAGCTTTTGTTTTATGTCAAACTCATTTTCAGACTGAACAACAAGCAGCCTGCTCCTCAACAATCTGTGTAAACAAAGCATGCTATATTGTTTGAGCAATATCCGATATTAGTTCTTCATAATGATTCGCAACGGTTAATGACTTGTGTGATTTCTTTATAAGACAGTCGGAAACGGCAGAGAAGTGCTGAAAGGAAAGACGCTGGAGGAACACTAATGGAACAGTCGCGGTTACAGTAATCGAATACCTCAGCGAAACGGGTCTTCACTCCTATTAACATTCTATCTGCTGCATTCCTTCCCACTTTCTAAACTTATGCCTCAAGGCACACTTCTCGGTTAAAAAAACAACTCCTTATGTTGCCATTAGTATTCGGCGTCCATGGTTCCCTCGACAACGTATCAGCGCCGCATCCATATAACGACCGCAATGCATTAGTTTCCCGCGACATTTACACAGGTAAAGATGGCGCCACCGGTAAGACGATCACTAGGCTTGCGGCGTATTTACCGCTTCTGCGAGGTTCGGCCGCCTGCCGCAATGGCGCCGTGGTTCCCAATCGACCAGGCGCCGCTTGCTGGCGCGCGGCCCGTTTCTGTGGCGGCTATTCTGTCCTCCGAAGCTTCTTCCCCCTCCCGCCTCGTATCGCGCGGGCTGTCTGCACTCTCTCCACCGGCTCTGCCGGCACCCAGCCTCAGGGACGCGATTCACGAAGTGCGCGCGGAGCCCCGCGCGTTTGACAGCGGCGTTGTACGACAGGACTCCCTGCAAGAGAAGACGAGACAGTCGGCGTTTCCGGCCCGGACGCGGCTCAGACTGACGTTCACAGATAAAAGCATCCATGAAAGTTGCTACAGGCGCTGTCTCGCTCCCCTTCTCACCCCCTCTTTTTCTGTCTCGGCGCGGGGAGACAAATCATCGGTCTCTCGTTGCAAGAATAAGTTGCCGCCAAGTCTGGAAGAAGACGACAGCGCCCCGTCACGTCGAGGAACGTCAACGCGTGAACAGCGACTGCAGAGTGTGATCACTAAACCAATTATCATCATCGGCCGAAAAACGCACGTGCTCTTGTTGTGGCGGTGCCCGCGCAGAAGACGACGGCGTTCGGAATTAGAGGAAGGTTCTGCTGGGGTGTCTTGTGGTGCGAACTGTGCTTGAACATTGACGTCGTCGCGTCGTGTCGCCATTAGTGCCGAAACGGCGCTGGTGGAGGGCGGATCGGTTTCGACGCGGCCGGGTTTCCCGGAAATATCGACCAGCGCAGACGCAGCCCGCGCCATCGGGGTAAGTAAGCGTTGGCGCGTGTGCCCGCAGCGACTGCCCGTGTCTGGTACGGAGATTGCGCGCGTTCGAAAGCGTGTTATTTTGATGCAACTCGGACGAGTAGTAATGCGTCACGGTAGTGTGTGTTTCTTTAGCCAGCCTGTA
Source organism: Amblyomma americanum (assembly GCF_052857255.1). NCBI lineage: Eukaryota > Metazoa > Arthropoda > Arachnida > Ixodida > Ixodidae > Amblyomma > Amblyomma americanum. The sequence continues at coordinate 117,484,999 of NC_135505.1, read as the reverse complement.
ACAGGACGGACATGCAGGATTTTCATGCGAAACTTCAGATCTTAAAGTCGAAATCAAAGCAGACAATCATTCAATGTTTTATTAGAGTGCCGTTGAGCAGCCTGTCGGTCTCGCTGCTAGCGCACTAACAAAGCACTTTATTGAAGCAAAGGCAGAGCTTGTGTGGCGACTATACCTATATGGCATACATGAAAATACTGAGATCAGTATGCGGTAATTTAATATTCAGCAGTAGAAGCGTAGTCACAGTGTAGTTAGCATGCGTAAAACACGAGATTTTCGGGAAGTGGGAACAAATAGGATCATAATTGCAAAGAAACAGTGGCGAGGAGTAGACAAAACAGATTTAAACAGGATTTAATATATGGTAAACGTAAATGGTATAATATAGCACATAAAAAAGGATACAAGAAACCATTAGGATAAGAACTGCAAACAACAATATTAATCTCTACTACTACTTGAGATTGCCTAAGCGGCGGCTTGGTAGACTAGTGAAAATTATTGTCACGTGGCTGAGGTGACAGCATGAAGGAGGAGAAAAATACTTATTTAGAGTCCAGTGAAGGCAGCGCTCGGTCCACCAGGCACGGTTGCTCTTCTTGCCACCACTGAGTGAAGGCAAGCACTCCAGGAAGAAGATTTAAAGTATATTAAGCGAAAGGGGTGTCAATGGCAGATTTAGGTCAGTGCAGAATATGTCTGTATCTGCCCTGATCTCCGGACAGTTGGAACAATGAACCGTATCACTCCAAACGAAGCTTTTGGGCATTATTATGCTGAGGAGAGAGTTAATATGACCTTTGCGGGGGATGTGTGCTTGTTCTGTGTTGTGTGACGGGTGAGGCTGAGGCAAAATTGTACGATTTGTCTGATGTTCTGGTAGTGTTCGGCTATTTGCTGTTACGACGTCTTCCGCCGAACAGTACGAATGTAGATGGCAGACAACTGACAAAAAACTGTTCGGCCGTCTCTGATGTTCATGTAATGTTCGGCTGTTTGCTGTGTTACGACGTCTTCCGCAGAACAGTACGGATGTAGATGTAGTTGGCAGACAACTGCCAAAAGACTGTTTGGCGTTGAGTTCGAAATGCTTGTTGGGCGATGCAACTTGTGCCGACGAAAGCGACTTGGACGCGGCGATAGTAGCAATTTTCCTAAGCTGTCGTCGAAGATCAGAACGGCGGCCGCTCTCCGCTGCGCCCACTTTAAAGCCATGAGCTAGCTTTCTAGACAAGACGCTCGCAACGTCGTAGAAACTGTAGCTCGTTATCGTGGGTCGTCTCGCGTTCTAAAACGCGAAGCGATAAGGCCGCTTTCCGGCGCCGATAAGAAAAATTACGCCGAGAAAAGCAAGCCAAATGTTTCCCACCAACATGCTGTCCATTCGCGAACTGCTGATAGCGACGGCTTATAAAACCAACTTCGCTGGCTCAAGACAATTCGAACTGCTATCTTGCCTTTGCATGATAGCAGTTCTTTAACCGCAGTAAAAAAATTGGCCCAAATATACATTCCAGACCGCCGTCGTTAGTAGTATTTTGTGTTTCAGGAACACAGCGAACAAAGGTTTATATCGGATTCATACTGGCACCTACTCATGCTAATCTTGTTACGAGGTGGTTAAAACAGTTTCCACAAAATGGCCCTACTTTCTTGGTGTTCACGTATCTCAGACTTGCAAACCGTGAGCACCCGGAATCTGCTATAGGCGTAAAGGCCATGGTAGTCGCAAGACAAATGTGACCGAAGCATTGGTTCTAGGCCTGACTTATGGCCTATGAAAGTGTCACTTAAGAAAGTCGCTCACAGTTCATGTTTTGTGGGCGCACTGGCTGGCGTCTGTCGGAAGGGGGCCCACCTAAGGCCAGTCGAAGGTCAAAATTGACAAAAAACCACCTGAACACATTAAAAGAAGTCTGTGTTCTGTTTTAACGATTCACTTTGTTACGGTGTGTTGAACTATCTGCAGGTGAAAGCACATTGTTTTCTCTTAACATGAGGCCAAATCATATAAAGACAAAATTGGTCTGGCGTTCGGTGCGTTTTTGCGATATGAATGAGCCTACCAGCGAGCCAACATGTGAAACTTACATTCTACTGCGCCGCCACTGAATTGATTTCATCGTTTTTATGGGCGGGGCGGTGTGGTAGTCCACGCAGTTATTGTTCTCTAGCTGCTCTCTCTCTCTCTCTCTCTCAACTAATTCACTCGACATTGTGGCTGACTTTGCAAGTGCCGATGAACTGACCCAGAAAAGGTGCTTTGTGTCTGAGCTGCGGACAATAGACTTCCGCTTGCAGGCAGAGACATTTTGAAACGGTAGCTGTTTGTATGTTTCTTGTCGCCGTGAAAGGACAAATGATGTCACGGAATGTCTTTGTGGTGTCGCGATCACTGAACGGTGAACGCAGTTGGTGGCACCACATACAAACTGGGCTGTAGTCGTGTCATCTGGCGCAGGTGCCCGCAAATCTGTCACCCTGGACCGTTCTAATGCATGACGCGACGTAGTATAGGCCCATAAAATGTAAATCGATGTTATGTCTTCTGCGCGCATTGCCCACGACGTGCCGCTTTGCACTTCGCGTGGAATGACAGCTAAGCGCATTCTGCCTCACAATCCTTGCTACAGGTGGCGCCATCTGCGCTTTTAAATAAGGCGGCGACTTTATCTGCTGCACGTGCTCTGTGGATTACAATAAAAACCCCGTTTCAAAGGTCGGGCATTTCCTGCTGCTATCAAATTGCGGGGGCTAGTAAGCATTGCTGCCACCTGTAAACTGTGGCGTAACTGTACCTTGTAACTTCAAAGCATGTCGGCGTGGCTCATTTAAGCACCACATATGTCTAAAGAGTGCTTGGCCTCTTACATTGTCCCCAAGTGTTGGGCCCATAGAGTGTCTTACTGTTAACTAGAGGGAAAGCTGGCGCCTGCCTATGGGAGTTCGCATGGAGCTTCCTCGAGACCACCTGTACCACCATGGGCGCCCTAAGCATCATGGGGCGGAGAGCTACCGACTGCAGGGCCACAACTTTTGGCCAAAAATAATGAAAAAACAAACGTTGTTCGATAATCAAGAATGTCCTATCATTCAATATCCTGTCTATAAATCGCAACAAACGAGCAGAAAAGCAGGTAAATGCAAAGTTTGCCCAAAATAAGCGATGGCTTGCTCTCCTATTGGCCAAGCATTGCAGACCAAAAAAGCCAATATTTTCTGTATGGAAACAGGGCAGCAGACGGGAACAAGAAGGGAAGGCACACACACGGGCGCTGCCAATAGGTGTTATTCTGCCTAGTTTATTGGGCTTTCTTAACTAATTTTCATGTCGCTATGAAAATAGGTGTATGCATCTTCTTTTATCTGCCGATGTTGTGGTGTTGCTTGACCTTGTTTTCCCCTATAGCGGCATGCTTTCCGCTCGTTATAATGCATACTGGTCGGTCGATACTATATCTGGGGGTACGAAGCCGTGCGCGTTTTATTGAGCAGTCTAAAAAGGCTCCTTAATCCGTTCCTGTGGATGTGTACCGCGAAATTCTATACCCCGGATTTAGAGTGTTCAATTGTAAGCACTCTATTAAAGGCACGCTCGGTCCTGGATTTGCAGCAATGGGCGGAAAATCTATGAATATGGCACCAAAATATATCATCCCATTTATTGCGTGTGCTGTGTGATGTCAGTGCACGTTAAAGATCCCCAAGTGGTCGAAATTATTCCGGAGCCCTCCACTACGGCACCTCTTTCTTCCGTTCTTCTTTCACACCCTCCTTTATTCCTTCCCTTACGGCGCGGTTCAGGTGTCCAACGATATATGAGACAGATACTGCGCCATTTCCTTTCCCCCAAAACCAATTATTAATTATTATTATCATTTATTGCGCATTGAATGTCATCGGTGTAGGTCGCAATTTAGTGTTTAGAATCGCGGACCCCGCTGTAAAGGCAGACGGCTTAACTTTTACATTCAAACCGTTTTATTGACTGTGTGTACGCACACGTCTCTGTCACCGTCGAACAAAACTCTCCAACCAAGCATTTTCTTGAGATAATTTTTTTTCATACTTAAGTGTAGGCCGGTAGTTTATCTGGATTCAGTCATTTATGTCGACTCAACTTTCTGTCGCAGCGACCTTTCGACACTGCTGATAGAAGCGCAGGCTTTGTTTGCAAACGCGACGAGGCGCCTTTCAAATTTGCCAAAATGAGTCTATAGCCCCGTACATAAGAAGGATGTGCAGACCCGCATCTGTCCCGTGTGAGTGGAGAGTCACCGAATAAAGAAAAAAAAAGGAAACCAAAGAGAACGCCGATAACGACACAGCTGGTTTGCTTCGAGATCAACTGCTGGCTATAACCCGGCTTGAATATTAAGCAGTCTCTCGTACAGGTTACAAGCTCCCTCGATGATGTCTGAAACCTGGCTGAGCATAAAAATATAAATAAGAAAAGGTGCCTGAAGTGCTCGGCGCTCAGTGATTTTCTTTTTTTCCTCATCGTTTTGATTTTTGCTTACTCTGTGCAGCTACTTTATTTTATATCTTTTCATTGCGGTCGCATTTATAGCAAGTGATTGAGGGCGAGCGTATACCGTTGCACACGCCCACAGCCCTCAGCCATCCCAGGTTCAGGGGAAGCCGAGCGAGCGTTTGTGTGACAGCTCTACCGGTATCTACGTGCTTGGTTGCAAACAAACATACAGAGTTCGACGTACGCTGAGCTGTGTGGGTTGTGGTCCAAAGTGCAAGAGTTCTTCTGAGTTGCATGCAGCGTTGCCGAAGCCGAGGCTGTAGAGAGAGCAGTCGCAAGCTGACACCCACCTTAGCACACCCATGTTGGTGTAAAACGAGAAATTTCGCATATTCATCAGTTCGGCATAACAGAATAAAAATTCAGCAAAGAAAAATTATACGAAACAGGAAAACATTCCAGTTACTTCGTTTTTTGAAATATAGAACAGCCTGGGAGATAATATTAATAATAATAATAATAATAATTGGTTTTAGGGGGAAAGGAAATGGCACAGTATCTGTCTCATATATCTTTGGACACCTGAACCGCGCCGTAAGAGAAGGGATAAAGGAGGGAGTGAAAGAAGAAAGGAATAAAGAGGTGCCGTAGTGGAGGGCTCCGGAATAATTTCGACCACCTGGGGATCTTTAACGTGCACTGACATCGCACAGCACACGGGCGCCTTAGCGTTTTTCCTCCATAAAAACGCAGCCGCCGCGGTCGGGTTCGAACCCGGGAACTCCGGATCAGTAGTCGAGCTCTCTAACCACTGAGCTACCGTGGCGTGTCCCTGGGAGATTCCCCCTAAACACATTGAGCATGGCTGGGACTACATGTGTTTCGCGCTAATCTGGCGTTCGACGGTGTTAAAAAGGACTATGAGGACAGATTGAAGATGACCTGAACATAGCTGGGACATGTTTTTTGCTCTAGCCTGGCGTTCGACGGCGTTAAAAAGGACTATGAGGACAGATTTAAGATGACCTGAACATAGCTGGGACATATTTTTTGCGCTAGCCTGGCGTTCGACGGCGTTAAAAAGGACTATGAGGACAGATTGAAGATGACCTGAACCTAGCTGGGACATATTTTTTGCTCTAGCCTGGCGTTCGACGGCGTTAAAAAGGACTATGAGGACAGATTGAAGATGACCTGAACCTAGCTGGGACATATTTTTTGCGCTAGTCTGGCGTTCGACGGTGTTAAAAGGGACTATGAGGACAGATTGAAGATGGTATGAACATAGCTGGGACATATTTTTCGCGCTAGTCTGGCGTTCGACGGTGTTAAAAAGGACTATGAGGACAGATTGAAGATGACCTGAACCTAGCTGGGACATATTTTTTGCTCTAGCCTGGCGTTCGACGGCGTTAAAAAGGACTATGAGGACAGATTGAAGATGACCTGAACCTAGCTGGGACATATTTTTTGCGCTAGTCTGGCGTTCGACGGTGTTAAAAGGGACTATGAGGACAGATTGAAGATGGTATGAACATAGCTGGGACATATTTTTCGCGCTAGTCTGGCGTTCGACGGTGTTAAAAAGGACTATGAGGTCAGATTGAAGATGACCTGAACATAGCTGGGACATGTTTTTCGCGCTAGTCTGGCGTTCGACGGTGTTCAAAAGGGCTTTGAGGGCAGATTGGAGTTGGCCTGTATCAATAGACTGCAGCATTCTAACGACAAAGAAACCACTCTTACCCTACAGGGCGCTTTTATAGACTAGTAAAAAACAAAAACAAACACGAATGTCGCCATCACCGACCGATTTCACAAGTAAGCTGCTTGTGTCGACACCGAAACATCGCGGATCCCGGAGGCAATGCTACATCGCCATTCAGTACTCAGAAGAGTAATTGGATTGAGTTGTTTTCGTTGTCTCTTTGAAAGGTGTATAGCGTAGCGCCAAAAAAAAATTGTGTTATACGTTGCTTGACACCTTTGCGATGACACGCTGTGCCCACGATAGTTCGATATTCGAAATTCGATATTCGAAATTTTGAGGCTCCGATTTTCGTTTTCAGCTCACGCGAACGTAAAAGCCCGGGCCCAGCGGTTCTCATTCAGAAAACACTGATGCGGTTTATTAAGACAGTGCTCACAGCCTAGTTTCGATTTTCAGTGTTTAAAGTCTTGACGCTTGTGACGTCGTTCATGGAGGTTTGACTCAAATCGAGAGCACAACACGTTTGGAGTCAGCGGTGCGAATGAAATTGCAGGATACCGTCTTCAATTCAACAACAACATACCAAACCAATGACGTTTTGAAGATGTTCCGCATGTTGAGACAGAACGGGTTCGTGGATATCAAGCTGAAATTAAAGCTTTGTGGACCATTTGTTCTCACTGTTGGTCGGGGTTAAAGGTTTTCTTATGAATCGCATGTTTGTCCTATAGAAAGCACGATTCCTCAGAGTTATTGTGTACGAATTTGGTTATTTGGATGGTCATTAGGAGGGGCCCTGTACCCCTATCATACTCACTGATGGTTCAGTGGTCCTGGCGTTCGGCTGTTGATTCCGGGATTTCAGGTTTGATCCCCGCCGCGGTAGCCGTATTTGGATGCAAGCGAAATACAGAAACGCCCGTGTGCGGTGTTTTTTTTTTTAGCGCACGTTATAAAGAACTCGAGGTGGTCTAAATTATACCGGAGACCGCCACTAGGGCACCCCTCATAGCCTACGTGTCGCTTCAGAAGTTAAATCGTAACAATTCACAATTTACAATATCTGGTGATCATTGATATGTTATTCAGGATTAAGCGTGATTGAGCAGTAGCAATTGTCCGCGTATATAGTACCGGAAGAAGCCTTCTCGCGGTCACGTTGGCCACATCCATCAGGTGATTACCCGAGTCACTCTTAACACAGTCCAGTTGGCACCGTTACAACTAGCGTCATTTGCAAATGTACTCCTTAGACGGGTCTTCATGGTCTTCGGTGATCGTGTTCTGTTTGAATGTGCAAAGCAGCGACTTGCGCGTCGACGTGCTCAGAAACAGCGAGGAAAGTTCTCCGTTTTCGGAACTCACGGATGGTTATCCTTTACAAACAGCCAAGTTGTATTTTATATCTTTCCTTGAGGCGTCACCGCACTAGAAACACGAATCGTATTTTGCGTTACCTTGCCGGTGCTGAATCTTGAGCATTTAAACATTGATAAGATTATTCGTGCTTGCACCGAGCGTTTGGTGACTTGCTCTCTGTAATGGTAGAGCCCTGAACAATGTCTCCCATTTATACGCAATTTACTCCAGTATTTGTGTCCCTTTAAGTGAGAGAGCAAAAGCGAGCAAGAGGCGATATAAGTCGCCATTTAACGACGCTTCTGTTACCTTTCCGGAGGTGTATTCGTGCCATTAAATAACCATTCTTGCCCCATCAAGCGATTCCGCTGCCTTACAAGAAGAACTTGACGCGCTGCAGATGGTACCCCTTGTAGGACAAAGAGAACGCATTTAGTTAAACGGCTGAACCGCGGAACGGCTCGACGACAAGTAAGGACTACCCCTGTGATACATAGACACCTCATTCTGTCCAATTACGGCTCACGAATCCCCCCTCCCCCATTGACAGCGCCGTGGACGTTTCTTATTTGTGGGTAGAAGAATAATGTCCTCATTGCTGTCCGCATTGTCCTCTTAGACACCTGACTGTGTCCAATTACGGCTCACGTTCCCTCCCCTCCCCCCCCCCCCCCCCCCCCATCGACAACGCCGTGGATGTTTCTTATTAGAATAATGCTGTCCTCAGCGACGTCAAGCACAATGAACAGCTGCCACATTGTTCTCTATGTGGGACGCAAGCGCCTGTCTATGGAGCAAGACAATCGACAGGTTCTCGTCCAGGTTCTCGTGCGACTGGCGGTATACTATAAACCTACTGCCCGCAATTCCCGGTGCACAGGCAGGAACGTCGATCCCGTGCACCTGGACTCGCTTGCCCTCATCGCAGATGTACACTGACGTGGCACATGCAAACGCACGCACACACGCACGCCCAAAGCTCAAACGTAAGCCGACGATGGCGTAGCAGTTGCCGGCGAGCAGACTTATGAGATCCGTTATTCTTGATACAACCTGTCCCCCCACCTCCCCTTCTGGTTCCTCCTCGCGTGGTCTGTTTCCTCCCCTGATGAGAGGGGGAGCGGGACAGGAGAGAGAGGCCCTATTGTCGGAAGAGGCTGAGTAAAGGCCGCGGCCGTATATCTGTCTCTCGGCCACGGCGATTATAGCGTACCCTCGAGGGCGGGTGGCCTGATCCCTCGCCGTGGGAGAGAAGTGCAGCTGTTTCTCTGCATGCGGGGATGGTACGCGCTCGGTGGAAGTGTCACCGCAGCTTCGGCGGTCGGTGGCCACTCGCGCTGTCTTCCATGGAACTTGTCCCCATCAGAGACGATTGGTGACGCTATCCGGAACGCGATTGTCGAGTACGGGTGGGTGGCCAGGGTGGAGATGGGACAGCAATATGCAGGCCTTTGGTCGCTAAGCTCTTCTGGTTTCTATCTTTTTGTTTTTTTTATGTTCGCAAAGATACCCGTTCCCAACTAGAGTCTCCTTAGTGTTTGTGATGCTCGGCTGCTGAGTGCTCGGTAAAAAAACCCCACGTCTTCGCAATTACCGGAGCCCTCCACTAAGGCGTACCTCATAGCCTGAGTCGCTTGGGGACGTTAAGTACCCATAAAACTAAACCAAATATCACTTAACTAACCACTTGGTTCCTTTTTTCCTGCGCCGTCATATTTACTGAAAAGCGTAAGTGGTCATCACACTAGGGAAAGTATATCGGTGTCATTGTTCAAAAACAACAGGCACAGCCTCCAAATCTCGCTAGCGTGTGCAAAGTTCATCACCCATAGGCATACATGCTCTCGAAGCTGAAGGGCAGTCGATGCGAGTGATAGTGCTTATCTGTGGCAGGCGACTGAAGAGATAACGCTCAAGTCTACTCGATGGGCGTTTTCGTGGGCATTTATCTCTGTAATCCTAGCTTCCAAAGGGCCAGGAAAAACCGGACACTTGAAGCCAACAGCGTGCCACATTGCGCATATGCCTCTAGTTGTGGTTGGACGAGTGCTCCGACATCATCGCGCCCTCCAGGTATCGTGCTTTTGTTGTCTTGTGAAGGTCGTTTCTAGAGCTTATCAGAATCCTGCAGACAGGGCATGGCCCACTCTACCGAGAGATTACCGCTAAGCAAAAAAAAAAAAGGAAAGGCTAAAGCATGTCAGATTCGAAATGTTTGCTTTTATTGTTAGACTATAGCTCTATTCCAAACCAGGCATTTCTAGTGCTGAGAGGACAGTGTAGGCATCAGTGTACGGTGGCGGCCCTTTCGGCTAGAATTAACTAAGTGAACTTTCATTATTTACGCTAAGGCGCCCGTGTGCTGTGCGATGTCAGTGCACGTTAAAGGTCCTCAGGTGGTCGAAATTATTCCGGAGCCCTCCACTACGGCACCTCCTTCTTCCCTTCTTCTTTCACTCCCTCCCTTGTCCCTTCCTTTACGGCGAGGCTTAGGTGTCCAACGATATATGAGACAGATACTGCGCCATTTCCTTTCCCCAAAAACCAATTATTAATTATTATTATTACTTTCATTATTTTGAACTCGCTTAATTCGAGCCTCCGGTTTATTCGAACTCACGCCTTGAACTTTGCAAACTTCAACTGCATTCAAACAAGCCCCGCCGCGGTGGCTCAGTGGATAGGGCGCTCGACTACTGGTCCGGAGTTCCCGGGTTCGAACCCGACCGCGGCGGCTGCGTTTTTTATGCAGGAAAAACGCTAAGGCGCCCGTGTGCTGTGCGATGTCAGTGCACGTTAAAGATCCCCAGGTGGTCGAAATTATGCCGGAGTCCTCCACAACGACACCTCTCTCTTCCTTTCTTCTTTCACTCCCTCCTTTATCCCTTTCCTTACGGCGCGGTTCAGGTGTCCAAAGATATATGAGACAGATACTGCGCCATTTCTTTTCCCCCAAAAACCAATTATTATTATTCAAACAAATTGTCGCTCCTCATCGAATTCCAATAAGTGAAAGTCGATTTATACATATTGATATATATTCACAGAAATCGTCTTTTTCAAGCAGCAGTGTATTAGCCTATAAATTAGATGGCGTTCCTTGAACCGCTAAGCCTTATTGCCCCACATAGTACCTAATACGAACGGATGTTGGGAGGGGGGGCCTAATAAAGAAGGCCGCAAGCGAATGAGCCACGGCCGCCCGCGAGACAGCAGCTGGGGAAGTGCAATTCCACCGGCGACTCGTGCCATCTTTGCGAGCTAACTAGATCACGACGCATGCTGGCGGGACGCATAAAGTCGTCAAGCACGACGACCACTACGACTGTATACGGCGGGACTGTGACCGCAAAGTGCTTTTCTTGTTCCGACCTGCACGAGTTACGGAATGGTGGAAGCGGCTTTCTGCTCGTCTACGGCCCTTTCATGTTGCCTTCGTGCGTAGCGAGCGCAAGAAGGGAGCTTTTCGTGGCGCCGTCGACGGCCGAGTGACAGCGCGCTGAAGGCAAGCGCGATTTGCGACTTACTTTCAAGAGGGTAAGAAGTCCTTCCATTTCACAGTGCCTTCGTTCGTAGACATTTATGCAGTCGCGCTTAGTACGACTTTCAGCACGCGTCGTGATGTCTCAGCTTGCTTCATGAAGCAGAGGAAGTCCAATGCTGAGGAAGAAGCATCCATCTATAATAGCTACCGGTCGAAAGGTTTGGTTTGGTTTATGGGGGTTTAACGTGCCATAGCGACTCAGGCTATGAGGGGCGCCGTAGTGAAGGGATCCGGAAATTTTGACCACCTGGGGTTCTTTAACGTGCACTGACATCGCACAGCACACGGGCCTCTAGAATTTCGCCTCCATCGAAATTCGACCACCGCGGCCGGGATCGAGCCCGCGTCTTTCGGGCCAGCAGCCGAGCGCCATAACCACTCAGCCACCGCGGCGGTCCGGTCGAAAGGGTGTGGCTTTATGCAGTGCGACCTAGTTTCCATCCGGTTAGTCCTTGGGGAGACTAGCCATTGTTAAAGACCTTTTGCAGTTACGGTGTGCTGGTGAAAAGTCATCCATGTGTCTCTCAGTCGAAAGGGTGAGGCTCTGTGCAGTGTGACTTGGTCTTCCCATGGACTAACCATGGGAAGACTAGCCGTTGACCTCCTTTGCAGTTATTCCCTCAGGGAGTAATAGTTCATCTTTAAAGGACTAATAGTTTTGGCAACGCATGCAACTTGGTCTTCACATGGACTAACCATGGACAGACTAGCTGCCGTTGACGTCCTTTGCAGTTATTCCCTCAGGGAGTAATAGTTCATCTTTAAAGGACTAATATTTTTGGCAACGCATGCAACTTGGTCTTCCCATGGAGTAACCATGGACAGACTAGCTGCCGTTAACGCCCTTTGCAGTTATTCCCTCGGGGAGTAATAGTTGATCTTTAAGGGACTAATAGTTTTGGCAACGCACTTAGTCTCGGCTCCGTTGCAGTTGTACTCCTTTGTGCCTTGGGGAATGCGTATCACGGCGTATCGAAGGTTTAGAAAGAGTGAACTGCCGCTCCTGCAGCGTTTCAGGTAACAATGAGCACATCTGTACATCTATGTCCCTTGTACTTGACCCGTAGCGAGGACTAGAAAGACCGGCCCAATTCGCGATTATGAAACTGTGCGACTATTTAGAGCGACAGCATACTAACCTGTCGAGATTAATAAGTTTTACCACTGGAGGTAAGTACTTATCTTCACCGAATCAAGTCCGCCACGGGATCTAGGGCTTTCATCTCTAATTACTTTGGTCTCGCGCCAGTTTTGAGCGGAAGAGTAGCGCTCATCGAAAGAAACTGGACATTCCAAGCATGGTGCTGGATTTCGAGTCCGCGGTAAATTTGGTGACTATTGTTGACAAGGTTTCCTTCACTGGCTGCAACGTTTAATACAAGGTTTTGAGTCAACCATGAAATTAAAAAAAATTACTGTGCGGTTAAGCTTTCTGATTAGTAAATCTGACCAGCTCAGCTGCTTGTGTTTTCGCTATTTATGCTTTTCCTGTTTGCGATGAAATGTAGAGACTCCACCAGCAGCTGCGCGTAGCGCGCTCACTGGCTTCTCGCTGTCGATGACGTCACCGGTCACGTGGCGTTGCGTCACCATGGCAACTACGACGCTGCTTACTCGTCAAGTGAGGCACTAACAGCTTGGCTGTAAAACAGCCTGTGCGACCACATGATACGAGTAGTTTGGTGTCCATACGGGTCTCTGCAATGTCAGTAACGACGAAAAGAAAGAGCAGGTGGTAGTTTGAGGATGGAAATATGAGATTACAGGCACCCAAATTAGTTTGTCATTAAGCATTCTTTCATGTATGTCTATTCTCAAAGCGAAACAGGAACAACTTCGAATGATGGCTAATCAATACAGGTGACAAATCTATGTGATAGGGCAGTAAAAGTTTAAGGTTATCAGTGCAGAGCCCACAAGGTACAGGGTCCAACTTTTAGGAAAAATAAATTTCGGCATTGGAAAACCATAGCTTTTTCTGCATTACGATGAGACGAGAGGGCTGCTTTTTCGAAGCATCCTTCGCTTTCAAGTGTCTGGGCGCGTTTTTTTTAACTGTCGTATATTGAAAAGTGTTGCCAAGAAAAGTGAGAAAGCAAAAAGAAGAGCAAGCAAGAAAACTTATGTTGACAGGTGAAAAACAAACGTTCTTGAAAACCAACCACGTTCAGAACACGTGTTGGACGCGTTTCCCGTTTTGAGTGAGCAACAAGTTGTAAATTTCAGCTGGCTCTTGTGCGTCTCCGATGCTTGTGTTTCATTTTTTTTTCGACATGGCTTTTAAACATGAAGCCTCCTCATTTGGGCCTTTCAAAAGCAGTGATGTTAGTAAACTTTACCTTCAGTTGACACCTTTAGTTGAGGGTGTCCTTTTTGGGGGTTCCGCTGCAGATGGGTCTCTTCCTGCACAATACGCGTAACGTCGCTTTTTCTTTTGTTCGGAAGCTTTCACCGTGCGAAGTTAATGCGTCATTACGAGATGTTCTAACTGTTACGGGAAGCTTTGTCATGTTATTGTAGAATCTCAGTAGAAGGTGCGGGTATTCTGTATATTCTAGGCGCGCTAACAGCGTCTACGTGCGAAAGTCTTTTAGAGCCGCCCCAAAAGCCCAGAGCAAGACAAAAAGAAAAAGTCACCAGCGTATGCTTTAGTATGTTTTCATTATACCAGGGGCTTCAGAGAAGACTAAGTAATTTTCAAAAATAGGCTTTTTGTGGTAATAATAATAATAATAATTGGGTTTGGGGGAAAGGTAATGGAGAAGTATCAGTCTCATATATCGTTGGACACCTGAACCGTGCCGTAAGGGAAGGGGTAAAGGGGGAGTGAAAGAAGAAAGGAAGAAAGAGGTGCCGTAGTGGAGGGCTTCGGAATAATTTCGACCACCTGGGGATATTTAGCGTGCACTGACATCGCACAGCACACGGGCGCCTTAGCGTTTTTCCTCCATAAAAACGCAGCCGCCGCGGTCGGGTTCGAACCCGGGAACTCCGGATCAGTAGTCGAGCTCCGTAACCACTGTGCCACCGCGGCGGTTTTTTTTTTTTGTGTGGTAAAAATTTGGCTTTTGCGCTATGTATTACTGATCCGAATGATCCGGAGTACCCGGGTTCGAAACCGACCGCGGCGGCTGCGTTTTTATGGAGGAAAAACGCTAAGGCGCCCGTGTGCTGTGCGATGTCAGTGCACGTTAAAGATCCCCAGGTGGTCGAAATTATTCCAGAGCCCTCCACTACGGCACCTCTTTCTTCCTTTTTTCTTTCACTGCCTCCTTTATCCCTTCCCTTAAGGCGCGGTTCAGGTGTCCGCCGATATATGAGACAGATACTGCGCCATTTCCTTTCCCAAAACACCGATTATTAGTAGTAGTAGCAGTAGTATTAGTATTACGAGTGTTGACGGGCACCTGAAAGCCAGTGAGTTGTTTTAAGTAGTAAGCTGGTTAACTAATTTTTAATAATTAGCTTTCTAACTAGTAGAGTTAGGCGCCTAGTTGCAATTAGAGATTTGTAGCCGCTCGTTAGTAATAGCTATATCAGTTTTTAGGATTTCGAAGACGCGATTGTCCTCGGCGCTGTGGCTCGACAAAGTCTGGCTATATAGTACCATAATGAATGCGCTTTCAAAAGCATGCTGGCAAAGCAACCTTTCCGGTGCACGTAACTAGTAAAAAAAATACCAATTTTGTCGAGCCACAGCACCAAGCATAATCGTGTTTTCGAAATTCTAATAACTGATACGGCTATTACTAACGATCGGCTACAAATCTGTCATTGCAACTAGGTGTCTAACTGCAATAGTTAGAAAGTTAATTATAAAAAATTAGTCAACCAGCTTACTACCTGAGACGATTCAGCGGTTTTCTGGTGTCCACAAACCCTGGTAGTATTATGATGAAAAACCCATATTTTTGCCCCAAAAAAGCCTATTTTTGAGAATTACTTAATGTCGTCTTTGGTGCACGAAATAAATAAATTTATATGGATTCGTTGTACCAGCAGGAGAAAGAAATATAAGCCGAAAAACTAAGCGATGATGCCATCAACGAAAATTTATAGCGTAAACTTTATTAATCACTACGGGAAGAAAAATGAAACCGTGGATAATAAGAATCACAGGTCCCGTTATCACAACACCGTAGCGATCAGAGCAAATTTAAAATAAAGATGCCTACAGTCAACTGTCACTCTCACAGTCACGAAATGTTATCTACGGGAACAGATCTGGCGTAAAAAAAGTGTTTTTTTTTTTCGAAGCAGAAGTTCCGCTGGCTCTGTGCGGTTAATGCAGTGCACTGGCATTCACGCAATATAAATGTTTTTATAGAAATGCGCAGGCTATCATGCGATGTGATTTGACCTTGCTTAATCTGGAAGGAAAGTTACAGGGTTTCTTTGGATTTTTTTAGCCAGTCGCCGATGCTGTGTCATCAAAGCCAACCGCCGACAAATTTCTTTAACCGTTGCCTGAAATCAATCTCTGCAAACGTTTTCCTTCAGTTTGTCTAAAAATAAACGAAACGCTGCTGTTTTTAAGGCGTTTTACTTGCTTGAATATCTTCAGTAGCTCAGGGATGTTTTATAACGACAAAGCTGCTTTAGACAGACGCACTCTCCTCCAATACTTTTCTCGTGTAGGCCCAGACGAAGGCTATATTTCGAACCAAAACATTGGCCACTGGGGTCTGAGGCTTTCTTCTTTTCTGTCACTTCTTCTTCTGCCTCTTAATACATGACACATTTATGTCACTTAAAATCGTAGTTTCTTCTTTTTTTTAGTCTCGGAGAAACCTCTCCTATAGAATCTGCGAATTGTCACATTGTCACACCTTTGCATTCATTTGTCTGTCTTTTAACGTTCCCGCATGTCCTGCAAATGAGTACACCTACCTCTTCATACTCCCTCGCTTATGCAATGCCCCAAAACCACCAACGTATAAACCAGAAATGAAAGTCAGCGCTCTCCTCATTTTTGTATACTGGCGCTCCTCCCGAAGCCATCATTTGGAAAGCTCCCCGTGTCGTGGCTCCATCCTGCGACAGGCTTATACATTTCGGTTCAAGATGTGGCCAGCCTTATGTGGCCTCCTCGCGAAGCCATCATTTGGAAAGCCCCCCGTGCCGTGGTTCCATCCTGCTACAGACTTATACATTTCGGTTCAAGATGTGGCCAGCCTTGTGTGGCCTCCTCGCGAAGCCATCATTTGGAAAGCCCCCCGTGCCGTGGATCCATCCCGCGACAGCCTTATGCATTTCGGCTCAAGATGTGGCCAGCCTTGTGTGGCCTCCTCGCAAAGCCATCATTTGGAAAGCCCCCGTGCCGTGGTTCCATCCTGCGACAGGCTTATACATTTCGGTTCAAGATGTGGCCAGCCTTGTGTGGCCTTCTCGCGAAGCCATGATTTGGAAAGCCCCCCGTGCCGTGGTTCCATCCCGCGACAGCCTTATGCATTTCGGCTCAAGATGTGGCCAGCCTTGTGTGGCCTCTTCGCAAAGCCATCATTTGGAAAGCCCCCGTGCCGTGGTTCCATCCCGCGACAGGCTTATGCATTTCGGCTCAAGATGTGGCCAGCCTTGTGTGGCCTTCTCGCGAAGCCATGATTTGGAAAGCCCCCCGTGCCGTGGTTCCATCCCGCGACAGCCTTATGCATTTCGGCTCAAGATGTGGCCAGCCTTGTGTGGCCTCTTCGCAAAGCCATCATTTGGAAAGCCCCCGTGCCGTGGTTCCATCCTGCGACAGGCTTATACATTTCGGTTCAAGATGTGGCCAGCCTTGTGTGGCCTTCTCGCGAAGCCATGATTTGGAAAGCCCCCCGTGCCGTGGTTCCATCCCGCGACAGCCTTATGCATTTCGGCTCAAGATGTGGCCAGCCTTGTGTGGCCTCTTCGCAAAGCCATCATTTGGAAAGCCCCCGTGCCGTGGTTCCATCCCGCGACAGGCTTATGCATTTCGGCTCAAGATGTGGCCAGCCTTGTGTGGCCTCTTCGCAAAGCCATCATTTGGAAAGCCCCCGTGCCGTGGTTCCATCCTGCGACAGGCTTATACATTTCGGTTCAAGATGTGGCCAGCCTTGTGTGGCCTTCTCGCGAAGCCATGATTTGGAAAGCCCCCCGTGCCGTGGTTCCATCCCGCGACAGCCTTATGCATTTCGGCTCAAGATGTGGCCAGCCTTGTGTGGCCTCTTCGCAAAGCCATCATTTGGAAAGCCCCCGTGCCGTGGTTCCATCCCGCGACAGGCTTATGCATTTCGGCTCAAGATGTGGCCAGCCTTGTGTGGCCTTCTCGCGAAGCCATGATTTGGAAAGCCCCCCGTGCCGTGGTTCCATCCCGCGACAGCCTTATGCATTTCGGCTCAAGATGGGGCCAGCCTTGTGTGGCCTCTTCGCAAAGCCATCATTTGGAAAGCCCCCGTGCCGTGGTTCCATCCCGCGACAGGCTTATGCATTTCGGTTCAAGATGTGGCCAGCCTTGTGTGGCCTTCTCGCGAAGCCATCATTTGGAAAGCCCCCCGTGCCGTGATTCCATCCTGCGACAGGCTTATACATTTCGGATCAAGATGCGGCCTGGCTTGTCGGACTCTCGCTGGGCAGCCGTTGGGTTTTCCGAGAAAATAATACAAAAGGAAGGAACAAGAGGGAAGCAGACCAGCGGGGTGTACCGTTCCGCTTTTAGCCGTCCCCAGCGGGAGCGCGTTGCCTTTCGGGGAGGGGACCCCCACTGCTGTCCGTACGCTGCCACTATAGCTGCCACTCCGCTTATAGCTCTGGCCATCAGTGCCAGCAGGCGGCGGTTGGGGTCAAGCGCCGTGTCATTAAGCGTGGAGCGGCGGCAGCAGTTGTGGCTGGAAAGGGGACAACAGCGGCCTGAAAGCGGAGGAGCCCGCTTGCTTGCTTCCTTTTTCCGGGTGCCCCCCACCCGCCTCTGTTAGCGTAGCTAGCACCACATGTGCGCCCCGGCCTGCATTGCTGCCTTCAGCTGGATGTGCCGCCGTCGTTCCTCTCAAGAAAAGTGCGGCCCCCTTTTCTGCCATGTCCGCTGCGGCTCCGGAGTATAGGCACCCTGCACCCGCCAGGCACCGCCACCGTCGACGCTGCGTTCAGCGCCCCTCGCGGCCAGTTCCTCGTCCCTGTCAGGAAGGCTCGCCTCGCGACTTCGAAGGGATGGCGTCTGCCAGCGGCGTGCCGCTTATTGTAGAGGCGGGATTTCGCGCTATTCACGATGCGGAAAAATTCTTTAGAGAAGCAAACATCAAGAAAGGCACGAAGCTTTTTGAAGCAGGACACGTACACAACGTGAAAGAGGTGGTGTCGTGCGACGGGAGCGAAGTAGCAGCCCGGTGCATTGCGCAGACGAGCATCACTGCGCCACCGAAAACCATCAAATTAACGGTAAGAAATATTTCTATCTAATGTCTGTTAGCGCTGCGATCTTACTTTATTTTTTTTATGTAGCTATCTTCCAGTAGACAGCTTGTTGCCGCGAGCTGCAGTTGCAAGGCAGGCGTCGCAGGCAAATGCAAACACGCTGCTGCCGTTGCCGTGTATTTGGAGCAGTGTGAAACGCTCTCTAAAACGAGCCAACCGCAAGCCTGGGGTGTTCCTACATTTAAGAAGGTTTACCCTAAACTTTCGAAGACGGCCAAGCGGCATAACATTGAAGGTAACTAGAAAACTCCAGTTTTTGAGCGAACGGCGCAAACCTGACTTGATAACATTCTCGTTTGCAGCACCTTCGGTTTTCGATATGAAATTCCCTGTTGAAACTATCCCTTGAAATGATTTACCCGCTGTGTAATCTGCCGCTCATACTTTTTTTCATTTTTTCAGCAACTGCTAGGTCGTTATCGCTGCAACACGTGCGTCAATATTTTGGGGATATCAAATGTCCAATAAACGAGCTTTTACAAGCAGAAGAGGATGAAAGCTGTGGTGAAGCGCCTGTGCGCACTGAAACTCCTGCCGGCAACGTAAAACTTTTTGACTGGGATTGTTCAGAAAAGGAGTACCCCAGCTACTTCATGCAGGATTCTGGCGGAAAGCTTGTGCTAAAAAAGCGGAATTTCACTGCAAGGTTTGTTTAATTTCTACACAGTTAGGACAAGTGCCCTGATTCTTCGACATTAGGATATGTGATTACTGTACTAAATTATCACCCAGTCTTTCAGATGTGGAGGCAAAGATTTATGAGGAACATGTTGCTGTTGCCCCTGAAAACGTGCTTTCACTGTCCAAAAAGACGCTGGACGACAAGGCGCAGTGGAAGCTAGCTAGGATTCCGCGCATAACTGGAACAAAAGTAAGCGATTCTTTGCTGCGCAAAATTTGGGCTTCCTCAGGTGTGAGCTCGGACGAGTTGCGAAGTCAATGACCGGAAATCGCAGGTGCAAGAAGAGGGAAGGGTTCCCAGAGATCCATTAGCATTCCTCGGCGTCTGTTGAATGTGCCATGAGTTAAAAACCTGTCTAGGAGGTAATGCAAGAGTCAAGCAAACGCCTTCCGCATGGGTTTGACCATTGTTAGACCAGAAACCGCGCGCGCGTGTTGGCCGTCGCGAAGGATGGGCCCCGCAGTGGCACAGTCCTTGGAATGGCAGCTGCGGAGCCGAACGAGCTCCGCCGAGGGCCTTAAATTCCAAGTAAAACCCGCCGGCCACCAATGGTGGAAAAAAAAAACCACCAAAAAAAGGGGGATTCGGAGGACTCACTACGAAATAAAAGAACTTTCGCATACCAGAGTAAAAGGTTGGAAATAGCAGTTCGCTGTGAGCAAACAAAATTGTGATAATGTGAGTAAACTTGCCCTTGGCGCAGAAATATCGTTTTGGCTGCAAAATATTTATTCTAAGCTCTAATTTTCTTTTGCTGTTTCAAGCCAGACAATTGGAACGAATTATTCCTCTTTACCGAGCGTATCATACAACTCCGTTCAGATACGTATTACTGCATCCTACTACACAGCAATGTGTCCTGCTGTTGTTATTAGCCATTTTGTGCTCGGAAAGGAGGCGCACAACTGCTTCGCGACGGCGCGCGCAACACAGCGCGAGCTGTGAGACTGCCCCCGCCTTCCTGACAGGGACGCGCCAGCCGCCGCCAGTGGAGCGCGCGTCGCGCGGGAGTTAGATGCGCAGGGTGCCTATAGCGAACGAGTCCACGTTGCAGGCATGTAAAGGCGCGCTTGGAGAACCCAGGAAAAAGTGTACTGTACGGGCGCTCCGCTTGTCTCGGTCCAGGAGCGGTGCTTAAGAAGACATCGCCGTGTCAGAATAGAGGAAGCGTACTTCACCAAAACAAAGCTATACACAGCGTCAGGAAAGCTAAGAGAACTGGGCCAGCCTGGTATAAGGGTGTTGTAACGGAATGGCAATACAACGCACTCTTTCGGTTCCGCAGAAGAGTTCAGATGGTGGTCGAAGCAGAGCATCCGTAGTGCACATCGAAGCAGGTTGGGAAAGCTGTATTACATCAAAGTACTATAGCGGACAAAGGTGACAGACCCCCCCCCCCTCTCTTTCCCTCCAACTTCCGATCACTGCCACTCTGCGTGGGGGCGCCACCTGACGCAGATCTTGTGGGGTCGAGACCGGTGCAGTGGGCCCTTCTTGAAACCAGCAGTGCTTTGTCAGGTGGTGCCCCCACGTTCAGTGGCAGTGATCGGAAGTCGGAGGGGGGGGGGGGGGGTCTGTTACTTTTGCTAACATAGTACAGGGTTTCGCCGTGATCTTGGTCTCAAAGATGGCGGCCACTATGACGTCTGCGGCTGCCAACCCATTTGTATCAGTTTGCAACATATTTGCATGATCCTTACCACTAGCCACACCGACTGCGCGGTCTCGGTGATGGCAGGGGATTGGTGTTGCTGGTGGGCTCGAAGAATAAAAATAGCTTCAAACTGTAATACAATCGACATGTTATCTCTGCCCCGCTGACCCGGCCGATCGTAGAAAGAATTCGCGAAAACCTGGCATGAAACGGCTGTTGACCGGATAATAACGGATAAGGCGTTAGCCGCCCGCGACCCTTAATCTGAGGATAACCTTGTCAGGTGGATGCCCTGATTGCCTGAAACTTGGTCTATATACGGCAGTCATGCAGCGTTGCGCGGTTATTTATACGAGACGCGGAGCGTGACAGCCGCATGTCAAGCCGGACCGCCTCGCGATTTCAGCTTGCAGCGCCTGTTCGCTCCATCGGCTGGTAGGCACGGCGGTCATGCGCGGTTTGTTCGGAGCGGCTGATGTTGATGGCGTTGGCGATGAGGCGTGGCCGGGCGACCCTTCTGTACGCAAAAGCGGCCGCTGTAGCGGAGTTGCTTGAAAGAATGAGGACGCGCTTGTTCTGACCGCTCCTCGAAGCTGCAGTCCAGGGCGATTGAGGTTGTCCATCGAAGGAGGTGGGGGAAGGTGTCAGCTTTTGACAGGCGTATAGGTGTTTGAAAGGAGATTAGAATCGAGGGCATTTGAACAGGTTGGCGCGCATTCACGTTTATAAACGCTGGGTGCAAAATAAAATATAATAAAAAAGAGGAAGAGTGGCAGGCTGAGACAGGTGCCGTCATTCTGCGCGCAAGACAAATTTCGCGTCTTCGCGTGATCTGTGAGATTTGTTATCGTGAAAAGCGTTCTCCATTTGGTTTTAAAGGCAGTCTTAACTGCCTGCCGGATGCGAGCGATGGAAAAAAAAAACTTTAAAAGGATGATCTTGCTGCACGTCGGAAGAATGGACCATTAATAACCTCAATATTTTCGTAACAGTGCCTCACAATTTTCCAAAATTAAAAAAAAAATGTCCGAGAATGTTGGATATGTGGCTGAAGAAGAAATGCACCTTGCGTTTGCGTGAAATCATGATCAGCCTCAATACGCCCACTGCAGGGCAAAGGCCTGTCCCATACCTCTCCAATTAATCCTCTCCTGTGCCAGCTGCGGTAGCCGTATCCCCGCAAACTCCTGAAACTCGTCTGCCCACCTAACGTTCTGCCGCCCCCTGCTACGCTTGCTTTCTCTTGGAATCCACTCCGTTACCCTTAAGAACCAGCGGTTATGTTGCCTTCGCATTACATGCCCTGCCCAAGCTCATTTCTTCCTCTTGATTTCGATGAAGATGTCATTAACACGCGTTTGTTGCCTCACTCACTCCACCCGCTTCCGGTCTCTTAACGTTACACCTATCTTTTCCTTTCCACAGCTCACCGCGTTGTCCTCAAATTAAGCTGAACCCTTTTTGTTAGTTACCACGTTTCTGCCCCATAGGTGAGTACCGGTAAGATACAGCTGTTGTGTACGTTTCTTTTGAGGGATAATAGTAAACTGCCATTCATTAATATATTGCGTGCAATGTAAGCGGTATAAGGACTGTGCGGGTTGTGAGAGGATACGCGACCTTAGGTCACCTGATTTGAATTGACCTTTTAGTTGAGCCATGAGTCATGTAATCCCAATGGGCGGCCTCCATAGGGGGTGTCACACAGCTATATATCGTCACTTAACCGGCTCTTGCGACTAGGAGAGGTGCGGGTGTTCTTAACGACCGCTCTGTCGTCTGCACGAGGGCGCCGAGCCTCAAAGCGGTCTTGGCAAAAGCTCACGTGATGAAAGAGGTTTTTCGTTCGATTTTTGCAGCTGCAGTGTGCGCCTACCTGTCGTTCCGCCGGCTGCGTCCGGTTCTCCAAGGCCGCCATCGGAGCGTGCGGGGCCATTCACATTAGCGCCCGCTTAACGCGCGCTGTAGCGAGACGGATCGGATTAAAACGGCGCCTTGCGGCGAAGGACGCTTTCTTCACGACTATTTTCGTCGCTGGCTGAGAAGCGGCTTTGAGGGCCGACGCTCTACGGAACTCGCCGTTACAACAGGACAGATTGCTGGTTTTCGATGAAAACCCGTTTGTCGTGTGATTGAATCCCGTTTGCTGCGGCCGCATTTTGATGGAATCGAATTGAAAAGATGTCCGTGTGCATGTTGAAGAAGCCCACCATCTACTACAGCATTCCTCATAGCCCGTGTACTTGGTACAGCTTCGGGACGTTGAATCCTGCGTACCACACCATGCCTTACCATGCCGTACTATACCATACTGTACCCTATTATACCATCATCAGCCTTCATTCACACTTTCCTTTTCCTCCTCTTCCCTTTCCCCTGTGTGGAGTAGCAGGCCAGGGCCCTGTTACCACCGGCCGACCTCTCCGCCTTTCTTTCATTAAAATTCTTTCTCTCTCTCCTATTATACCATACCAAACGATACCAATCTATACCATGCCATACCATACCTGTGTCTATTAGATCCCGTAATAAGGCTGAAGGGTAGCCAAAATCTGAACGATCATGATGACTCCACCCTCCTGCGTATGTATTTGCCGTTGTCGTCTATGGGCGCTGGGATAGTAGTGCTGTGCGCATGTCTTCCAGTAGCGTTGCTATGCGAGCTTTCTTGATACTGGCTTCGGAACTCCTGTTCAAGATCCGGGCCTCTTTCGTGACTGATATTCAAAATATAGCCGACAAAGACGCCACCTCTGAGCTGTGAAATCAACACTACTGATGGCTTCCCAATGCTTCTGGCCACCCTGAAGCTTTTGAGGAGCTCTTAGATAATTCTTTTGATGACTTTCGAGAGCGCAGTGGCTTGTAGATCTTGATGTTTTTATTCATACGTTGTACCCTATTTAGAAACAGAGTACCTGGGAAGTTTTAAAGTGATATTATCAGTGTCCCCTTAATACATAGTGGTGCCTTGGTCTTTTTTTCAATGTAACTTATCTGCAGTTTGTTTTCGTGTTTCCTACTTGTTTCTTTTTTATTGCCTGTTGAGGTTATGAATTAAGGAGTTTTGAAAGTCTTGGCTTATGCAAGTTTTGACAGCCTTGACTTATCCAAGTTTAAATTCTAAGCCATTGTTAAGCAATGTCGGGATCGCCAGCCGCCTTCTTTCGCAAACATGTATCAGAGCCGCAGACATATTTGTGTCTCGGACACAAGTTCTGCAACTGTTTGCGTCTTGGACACATGTTTGGCCACCATGTCTGCGCAAACATGGTGGCGAAACATGTATCCGAGACAGAAACATGGTGGCGGAATACGTATCCGAGACACAAACATGGTGGCGAAAAAGTATCCAAGACGCAAACGTGGTGGCGAAACATGTATCCGAGACAGAAACATGGTGGCGGAATATGTATCCGAGACACAAACGTGGTGGCGAAACATGTATCCAAGATGCAAATATGGTGGTCATGCTTGTATCCAAGACGCGAAAAGTTGCGAAACATGTATCCGAGACACAAACATAGTTGCGAAAAATGCATCCAAAACGCAAACAGGATGGCAAACAATGTATCCAATGCGCAAACATGGTGGCGAAAATGTATCGAAGATGCAAACATGGTAGCTGAAGCGAAAAAATGGCGGCGAAAAAGTATCCAACACGCAAACGTGGTGGCGGAACATGTGTCCAAGACGCAAATATTATAGCCATACATGTATACAAGACGCAAACATAGTTGCGAAACGTCTATCCAATGCGCAAACATGGTGGCGAAACATGCATCCAAGACACAAACATGGTGGCGAAACATGTATTCAAGACCCAAACATGGTGGCCAAACATGTATCCAATGCGCAAGCACGGTGGCCAGACATGTATCCAAGGCGCAAACATGGTGGCCAAACATGTATTCAAGGCGTGAACTTCATGGCGAAAATGCATCCAAGACGCAAATGTGATGGCCATACATGTATCCAAGACGCAAAAATTTAGGAAACATGTATCCGAAACGCAAACATGGTGGCGAAACATATATCCGAGACGCAAACAGAAACATATATCCAATGCGCAAACATGGTGGCCAGACATGTATTCAAGACGCAAACGTAGTTGCGAAACGTGTATCCGAGGCAAGCACGGTGGCGTACGGTTTGCGGCTTTAGTCTGAATGCTGACAACGTTCCCTGACCTCATTGTCAAAAAGAAATGAGAGACTAAACCACACCGGTACGCCATTTCTTTCACACGGGTGGGCGCACATCTTCACGATGGGCCGGTGGACATTGACATCCGGTTTCTTTGAGGACAGCGCGCGTGCCGCACGGTACGTGGCGTGCATACGTACACATAAAAGACACACGGAGGTGGGAACGTGCGCAAAAGCGTCAATGGTCACGGCTAGCGTCAAGGACGCAGGCGTCGTCTTGCGTCGACGTCGTCGTCTCGCAAACTGGTTCCCAGCGCTGGTGCTCACACATAGACACAGACACTAAAGCAATTCGGCACACACTCGCAGCGGTGGGTTTTATTCGCCTCGACTTCGAAAATGCAATGACCCAATGGCAGATAGAGGCTAATGAAAGGCGCTGCTCAAGGTTGTTTGCAACCCCGCTTACTTCAACGTTCCCTTTCACGTCGTGCCGAGGAATAGGTTTCACCACGAAAAAGGATAGGTTGAGGGTGGGGATGGGGTGCAGCGGTATGCGGGTGACAATAGACGCATGTGTATTGCGTGACCTCGTAACACTTTCGCCCTTACAAAAGCGTTATGCTGATCTCCACCAGCGCGCATTATAATCGCTTTGATACAAAAGTCAAGGGGTCATATAAGCGTTTTATTTTGTTTAAGCAACGAAGTATTTTGTTCTAAAGCTTCACCCAAGTTATACTCAATGTCCAGTGGAGTGGTCAGCAGATAAATTTCGGCGATCTCTTGCGTTCACCGACGGCGTGTAGAGTTCTT
Organism: Amblyomma americanum; assembly: GCF_052857255.1. NCBI lineage: Eukaryota > Metazoa > Arthropoda > Arachnida > Ixodida > Ixodidae > Amblyomma > Amblyomma americanum. Next base: position 117,459,183 of record NC_135505.1, on the reverse strand, counting down.
TCTTTCTTTCTTGTTCGCCTTTCTTTTTTTGCATTTTCCTTCCGTCGGAACACGGCCACTGTGTTCCGATATCGAACCATCGATCTCTCGCTCAAAAACGCAAAGCCATAGTCGCTGTGCCACAGCGGCGACTCAGATAATCAAGAGGACAAGGGTATGTATGACCTGTTCGCCTTTCACTCCATAGTCGTTCAGTGCGATCGTCCTCTTTGCAGTGTCTTTTGGATAAGCGATGCACAACCTAAGCAGGCCACACGTTCGTCCGCATTTCGACATTTCCTGTGACGCTCCTTGTGATGTGCCTGAAGAGGAGAAAATGTGATTGGGCGATGTATGGGGATGGGGGCACGAGATAAGCATTGTCCTGTAGGGGAAGTGAGCTGGATGCTGGTGGTGATGATGATGATGAATATGGTGATGGTTACGATGACAATGCGCCTTACTTGTGTTCGAGGAAGACATCTATGTTGCTAGCTGTGCGCTGTTAGTACATAAACTTCTCGCATGCACCCTGACATCATGCTGCAAGGTGGCTCTGTCTCCGTAGATATGACTTGGAAGTCTTCACATGATCGGCGCTCACCCGGTAACCACTGTCAGCACGGCCGTGTCATTAAACGGTGCCTCAACTTACACGCTAAGCATTGGCCTGCAAATCTTGTGCGTGAAACTTCTACGCAGAGTTGTTGTTTTTTTTCGCAGAGAACGTGAAAAACATCTTTCCCGCCGGCTGGCACTTCGCACGGGACGAGACCTCTTTGAATGCATAGATTTAGTAAATACAGAGGACGGCCAGCAAGCCTTTGTGGTGAAATCACTGTCATTGCAGTGGTGCGGGGGAGGTGGTCCTTTTTTACCTCCTACTCTCAAAGTAGAAAGGGTGCCGGCGTATTGTATGATTCTCTGTGGTAACCTGAAATCCGGTCCAACCACTAGTCGCTGCGAATCGTAGACGTAGTCTGGCATGGTGAGGAGGGTGGTGAAGTGTCTGGGAGCTGTTGTTTTGTTTTAGCTGTTACAAAGTTCGCTTCTTCTGAACTTCTTTAGCACATACATCAAGCCTTGTGATAGGCGAGCGCAACGTTAAGTAATTACCGCGGGGTGATAGCGAGCGTGACATACGGTTATAAGTTGTCTGGAAGGAAATTCTCGTGGTACGACTGTCACGAACCATGGACTAGGCGCTATTATTTTATTTTATTTTTTCGCCCAATCTAACGGATGTCACTAACCAGCGCCTAAACTTGTTCGAACACCTTGTCTCTGAAGGGAACATACACTAGGACTCTTAGCTTTTATTTGCCATAAGTAAACGGCGCGACAAACAGGTCTGAATTATTATTCGAACTTGAAGTGGAACGGTAGCTCATTAGAAGGGCTATAAAAAGAGCAATAGGGTTATAGAGAATCCAATATAAGACGCTAAGAAAAAGCCGCAGCAAAATCAATACAGCGACATTGATGGCTCCCTACGCGCGCAGCTCGGTAATGCCACTTGTTTGATTTACCGCCGTCGTCAAAAACAACACCACACGCTCGGGACGTAGCGGAACGCTGTCTAACGGCTGCATCGTGAGGGACATGCCTTTTGAAAACGCCCTGTCGAGCTAACGTTACGCCTCGGTTTGAACGTCATTTTAAATGGCAGCCTGCAGTCGTAGCGAACTCAATAAACGCTACCCCGACAATGAAGGTTGGAACAATGGAAGGATTGCAATAGAAAGCGTTTGGCGAAGCCTATTCTGTAGAGCACAATCGCTCTGCTTGGCCTGGCATTTAGAATAGTAACAGCTGTCTCTCGGGCTTGCACAGTCTTCTTTTTTTTAATGCGCCATGCGTGCTTCAATGAGGTTGACATCATGTCGCACTGTGTGGCCCTCTGCCACGCACTTTTCGATGTTCTGTATTGGGGATGCTCTGGGGGTGGGAATATCAAGTTAGTTTCGGTTTTGATTACTCCAGTTCACTTGATGATTGGAGGAGAGTTTATGTTTAAAATAATAATAATAATAATAATAATAATAATTGGTTTTGGGGGAAAGGAAATGGCGCAGTATCTGTCTCGTATATCGTTGGACACCTGAACCGCGCCGTAAGGGAAGGGATAAAGGAGGGAGTGAAAGAAGAAAGGAAGTGAGAGGTGCCGTAGTGGAGGGCTCCGGAATAATTTCGACCACCTGGGGATCTTTAGCGTGCACTGACATCGCACAGCACACGGGCGCCTTAGCGTTTCTCCTCCATAAAAACGCAGCCGCCGCGGTCGGGTTTAAAAACTAATAATGGGATTGGAACACATGCACTGCGCCCAGTTAGATGCGGCGATGGCCGAATTGTTTATAGGCCATTGGGAAGTTGCGTTTACGGTGGCTGCGGTTCGAGTCCCGCCGGGGGAAATATTTTCTTGTCTTCTGGATGCCGTTTCCATGGCAACTATGCATCACTAGAGTTTGCTTTCTTCCGGTCGCTAGGGGGGATATTGGAGCCGACATGTAGATTGGCTGGCAATGGTCGGTATACGAGGTTTCTTACCTCTGTGTGCTCTGCTCCATACAGGAGAAGGGCATTCCCTGGGACAATAGATATTCAGGGTAACGGAAGAGGTTCAAAAAGCGCCAAGCCAGGATGTGACGCATTTTACTCTTTTTTTTTCACGCTGGAATTTATGCCGGAACCTGAGCCTTTTTGATGGTGGCGCTTTGTACTTTGTACGAAGCAATCTCTATTACCGGGGTACCAGATCTGTACAAAGTAGTCTACTAACTTTGGCAGTGCTCATTCCTCCGCATGCTGTGCAGAGGGGGTGTAGTTCCTACGGCTGCCCCCATAAGGTCAATGTCCTCCAAAAGCTTTTTAAATGCTCAACTGACGTGATGATTCGCAGCGCGCCCGGCCGTAGCTGAATTTGTGCGTCTGAACTTTTAGCACACGCTGCGCACCATAGCTTTATTTTTAACTACTTTAACCAATACAAACCGCCGCGTTTGCCCGCTGGCAATGGCATTCGTTTGCTGATCCCAGGGTCATAGCATCGAATCCTGTCTGCGGCGGCTGCACATCGATGAAGCTGTAATGCAAAACGATCCATGCGCTGCACGATGTCATTGCACGTTCAATAACCTCGGGTAGTCGAAATTATTCCTATGGTCTCCACTACAGGGGATTTCATAGCCTGTGCTGTTGTTTTTGCACGTAAAAATCGGTTAAGAAATTAGGTATGTAATCACTATTCAAGCATACAACTGAAGCAATCAACGAATCAATTACTCTAGGATGTAAACCAGTCACTTCGGCGTGTATAGATGTGAAGCGGCTCAGTGGTTATGGCGCACGGCTGCAGACCCGAAAGACGTGGATTCGATGCCGGCTGCGGCGGTCGAATTTCGATGGAGGCGGAATCGTAGAGGTCCGTGTACTGTGTGATGTCAGCGCGCGCTAAAGAACCCCTGGTAGTCAAAATTTCCCTTTGGGACGTTTAAGTCGCTTTGGTGCGTTAAACCCCATAAACCAAACCAGAAAGTACCGGATGCAAGGGTCATTGATGGGTGGGGGGTGACCGTGCGAGTGATGATTCCGACGACGCTGTCTGATCACACGCCATGTGTTCTGTTCTTTTAAGTGAGAAGTCATGCAGTGAGTTTTCAAGGCTTGCTAAGGCTTACAAAGCCGCAGCTGTACATCATTTCCTGCTTTCTGCGCTTCTTCGTTCCATTCTTCCCAGTCATCTTTCTTGAAATCTTCGTTTCATCCGCTCAGCCATTCCTATTGAGGTGCTTTTTTTCTTCTTTTTTTCCCCTCCGCCTGGCAAACTTATCTGGAATCGTCCGTTGTCGGGAGTAGCTTCGGACTCGCATTACGAGCCATCGTGAAACGCACGCCAACTAGAATCTGAAATATAGAGATAGAGAGACGAAAAAAAAATCGGTACAGAGAAAGCGAGAAAGAAGAGTAGGAGGAAAGTAACAAAAGCGCCTCCAACGGCCGCGCGCGCATTGCGGATCAGGTTTCGCCCCTTTTCGCGGCCGCCGCTGTGAAGGCGGCGCTGGCAGCGCGCCTCGTTTGTCGCCGAGTGGTGAAGCGAGGCTTCGTTCGTCACTTGCCTGACAGCGCTGTAATGCCATCGGGACATTGATGCCTGCCGCACAGTGGGAAAGGGGGGAAGGCGGTTGGATCTGGTTGGTTGCCCACTCGACAGCTTCGTTCGAGACGTCGCAGCAAGCGCGGCACGTAGCCAGCCAGCGGCTTTTTGAAGCGACTGGCTTTGCGTCTGGTGGTGAGATTAGTCATTAAGCCTCGCCAGCCGCGTTCCCGGCTGTGTTTGTGTTCCCGGTGGCGCAGACAAGTTTCCTTCGGACGAAAACTCTCCTGGTTCGTCTCATTGGTGAGAAATTTCGACGTTGTGTTGTCCTTGGTCTTCCTTTCAGCTTTATGTGTTGCGTGGGTGACACTGGATACACGTCGGTGACACTGGTTGATGGATTGGCGGTTGGTTGAACACTGGCAGGTGATGCTGGTTGATGGATGGCTCGACTCCATGGCGGAGTTGCGCTCATAGCTTAAGCTGAAGAGGTAGCGATGATTTAACTTGTGGAGAAATTAACTATCTAGTCAGGGAGCAAACTTGGAAGGCTAACAGTTTGAATTTTACAGACCTGTTTGAAGCGATTCCTATTTTTTTTTTCACAGTCTTGCTGTTGTAATTGTTTCTTCTGCATTCTCTAGCTTTTTCAGTTTTTAAGTTAACAGCCGACAAGCAGCGCAGTGTGATAAACCGTCAGATAAACTATAGTTACAGATACTATCGTAGGGGGCGCTGTTGCAATTTCGATACGTCACGATCGGAAACTTTCCGTTGACAATTCTTATGGCGTTTGTACTCATTGGGTTATAGCTGAAGTGAAACTGGATACCGTTTCATGAATGATCTGTTTCCTTGTAGAAAGTGGAGGTCACTTTCTTTCCTGTACTTGCTGACGACATGTTTATTTCGTTAGGAAAGCGCCTTGAATGAAGCCGTTTGTGCGTTTGGCGCCATCAGTGAGGCCAGTGACGTCACGCGTGACGTCGTTGTAGTAACCGTTACGTGCTAGTCACGACATGCGAGTGATTATTGTATCACGCAACTTCACGCCTGCGCCTGGTGCGCCTCCTGTTGATTTCTGTATTTCTGTGTTTTGTGAACAGGTGACAGTATCCTAATGCTGCAGCGGTGTTTACAAAGGATAGTCTGCAAATTATATCTGATTTAAAATCGCTTCAATGTCCTGTTAATTCAGCATGAGCAAGCAGCATTTGAAGAGAGGCGTCGTGGCTTTCCGTACAACTCTATTATAATTGTTAACGCTCGACATTGTTTACGTATAACTATTCTGTGCAGTTTCGATAAGTATTCAGTTTACTTACTTTCACACATAAAAAGAAAATATATTTTTCTTCTCCACCTAACTTGCAATAATGTCATGTAGCGGTTATTCGTCCAAAGTAAAACTACTTCGTAAAAGCAGAAGCCATGCTTATCATTCATGCTTAAGGTGAAGTTGATGTCATGCGAGAAGGGTGTTCCCTTTCCTGCTGTGCGATCCAGTACTTTGTCAGTTGTTTACGCTGTGTTATTCAAACTTTCAAAGGCGCCCGATAAAGTCAAGGCTTCTTTCACAACCTCCGCAATGCGCGTAAAACGCTCGCAGCTATTTAATCGCAGGGCTTCATCATTGTGATCATAATAATCATGATCATTATCATCGTCATCTGAGCTAAGTTCACGGCAGGACGAAGGCCATTCCCAATGATTTGAAACTGCTTGTTCTTTATGTGAGCCGCTCCCCCGCCGCGATGGCTCAGTGGTTAGAGCGCTCGACTACTGATCCGGAGTTCCCGGGTTCGAACCCGACCGCGGCGGCTGCGTTTCTATGGAGGAAAAACGCTAAGGCGCCCGTGTGCTGTGCGATGTCAGTGCACGTTAAAGATCCCCAGGTGGTCGAAATTATTGCGGAGCCCTCCACTACGGCACCTCTTCTTCCTTTCTTCTTTCACTCCCTCCTTTATCCCTTCCCTTACGGCGCGGTTCAGGTGTCCAACGATATATGAGACAGATACTGCGCAATTTCCTTTCTCCAAAAACCAATTATTATTATTATTATTATTATTATTATTATTATTATTATTATTATTATTATTATTATTATTATTATTATTATGTGAGCCGCAGCTACGTCATTGGAGTAATTTTTCTGTGCTCATCTGTTCTGACGCTCGATCGTCCCTGTCTAAAATCTCTCATTATCCACTCTGATAAGGCCGGCGCTCGACCTCCCCTGTTTAGGTTCTTCTGTCATTTACCACTCTGATAAGGCCGGCGCTTTACCTCTCCTGTTCAGGTTATCTTACTATCCACTCTGATTGGGCCGGCACTGTTTGTCAGAACTGCGTATTAAATGCACGTTCCGCACGTTTTGCCATGCGTCCGTGTTTGTCTTTTTAAATTTGCGGACACATCCTAAACTCGTGTTTCCTTCTTGATCCGCGCTGATTCATCCCCGCGTCTTAAAGGGACGCTCAGGACTAATCCTTTCAGTAAAAAACGATTGTTTGGACATTTGTGGTTCTCTAGACGTTTATTCGACTGCAAAAGACGCACTTATTGTCGATAAACTTGTAATTAAAATATTTGCCGACGATCATACGGTGTGATGCGACAAATGTGCGTCAGCAGTATTTGTTTAACATTTCGCATTAAGATTGATCGCCCAGCCATTGCGTCTTTGAATTCATTTCACCGTCACTTTTTTTATTTGTGTGTGCCGCTTCGGCGTGGGTTTCTGGTAATGCAGATTCTGATGGGTGGATGGTTCCAGGATGAAGGCTTTTGGAGGGTGGGTGGATAGTGGTGGGTGGAACTTCTTTAGGGTGGAGATGGGTAGGTGGTGTTGAGAGGAGGAACCTCTGGACTGTGCAGGTGTGTGGAAGATGGAGGTGGGTTGGTGGTTAAATGACCGGTAGTCACGCGCACGCGGCCGGATTTATTAGTGACAGTGGACTGTGTGCTGCCAGCGCTGTAAAATGAAACATTTTTCATCGCCTGACATTAAAACTTACACCACTTACGATGAAAGTGACTTCGTGACCGTTTACTGGAAGGAAATGGCGGAAAGACCTACAGCCAAAGTGAGCCGCACGATCACAAAGCAAACACATCGCCGGTTAGTTAGTGATAACGACACTTTGCGGCGCTACCTGTATTATATTTGTCTGGTAATGCCCAGTTTATAAAAGCATTGGCTGTCAGTGAAAGCATACCCTCTCTGTCATTAGAACGTGGTTATTAATTGGCACATGTCACCTTCAATATGTCTGCATATTTCCCTTCGACATCGCGCCTGTCAATTTCTTCTCCGTCGCTCGCTGCAATCTTTTCAGCCATGACTTCAGCCATTTCGTTAGCCTTCAACTTCAGACCCCAAACGCCTTGGTCGCGGCAGTCCTTAGTCTACCATAAATAGTGCTGACTAAGACTAACTCACGAACGCAATCATACATCCAGTCCCCGACATCCGCTTAGCGTTCGCACAAAACATGTGCGTGACTCCTTGAGCGTGCGCAAGCTTTCGCCGCTTTATCGAATACGCGCCTTTTACAAGACCCCGCGAACGAGGCAGACAGCTGAGTGGCGGGCTTCTTTCGACATCCGCGTATGCGCGGCGATGGCTGTGAATAACTTGCGCTGCCTTCGGGCCACCTTGGGACGTGACGGAGAATCGGTGAGCTATAAGCGCGGAGTGCGTGTGTGTGTGGTGGCGAGGGGGATGTCCTTGGTAGACAATGGCCGCGCCGGCGTCCCGAAAAAGCAGTAATGAACGCTGAAGTAGGCAGGACAGAGAACTATGGGAAGAGCCACGTCTGTCGTTTGGCGAGGGCGGTATAGGCGTGAGTTGCGTCGGAAGAACGAATAATTATGCGAAGGACGCCGCAACGGTCGTGCCGACGGGGCCTACCTTCTCCAGGCTCCTGATTAGATACAAACGGTGAAAACAATTTGTTAAATACAAACGAAGTGCGTCATCTGCGCGTCGTTAGCAGAGACGCATGAGCGGCTTTTGTGGTTATGTAATGTGCAGTGAACACCGTTTGTTGACGGCTTGGGGGTCCTTGGTGCAAGGATGGTGTACTTGGCGCACGAAGGTAAGAAAAACGACTGAAAAGGGGTCACTGAAACGCCCGTGTTGACAGTAGGAAAAATGAGGACAGTGTATCGTAGCGCGCTTCGATGCTATACCAACAATGTCATTCCACAACGGCGCCCAACACTTCTTACGGGACAGGGGGTGAGGGGAGATATGAGGCATTTTGGTAAAGTCGTATTCCTCTACATAATCAATGTACGTTGTTCAAAAGCCATATTGGTGAGCACCTTATAGCGGTGTGTAACTTGTATACTTACGTATACCTTGCCACCTCAAAAATAGGCACAGTGAAGATAGACCCAATCCGATGTTCTCTTTTGTTACTCTGGATGGTCAATTTGCGTTGGATTCGCTAGCCTGAGTAGTCTGAGTAATCGAAGTTTGAAGTCACTTCATCTTGCTGACAACGGCTGACAACGGCAGTGCTCGCAACGGCGTTTTACACTTTTCTGAGTGAGTTGAGAGCAACTGCTTCAGGTTTAAACGTGCCCACTTCACACGCACGACCAATGGAAAATAGAACTCTTGGTTCGTTTATCTGTACCCTCACATCAACCTTCAAAAATAAAATAGCGAAGCAATAAGGGGTCCAAGCGTCTACTAGAACACTGCTGAGAAAATGTAAGCTACTCACTCACGCTAGCTTAGTAAACGCTGAGGGCGCCTGCTACTGAAGTGTTCCTCGCCCTTCGTATATTCCTTCGGCCTGTAAAAGCGACCCAGCATAAAAAACAACAGGGTATGGAGGCGGAACTATAGCCTCTATAGCGGAACTTTGGCAGAGCATAAACGAGCTGACGGACGGACAAGAGGCCTACAGAACTAGCTGTCCAGTGCCTCTGGGAACTCACTTTCCCTTCGTCTGACCTCCTGCCTCGCTTCGGGTGAGGGTAAGGGAGGATTGGTTCTACTACCGCTTCCAGGAAGGAAACGGGAGGGGAGGGTGGCTGCGAAGGAGAAGGCCTTCAACGAGAGGCGAAAGGCACGCAGCCGGCTGGTCGACCGGCCAAAGCATAGGCCGGCGCTCGTTCAAGCTACAACTACGCCACAGCTCTCCTGCCGCCGACAGTCACGTTGCGGCTGGGCTGCGCGTCCCACAGGCCTACTTGGGAAGACGGCGCTCGTGCTCGCGTGTGTAGTACCGTGCTTCTTGCTGGCTTCGGAGCGCCTCTTACGTGTCCTGTTGGCTGCGCCTAGCCCGTCTAAACCATTATCTTGATCGGACTAGCACGCCGTTGGCTCGTGGGACAGTTTTGCCGCGTCTTGTGTTGTGGAAGCGCCGTGAAGTTTCTCGGTTGCTGTGGTTAGTAGTGGAGGTGGTTGGTGCTAGGGGCACAGCTCTTCCGTGTTCGCTCAGCGTTGCCTCGTGTTCCGGTTGTGCGCTTACAGTCCTCCGTTGTTTTATCTGTTTACGTACGTATTTTGACGTTAAATACGTGTGGTTCGGAAAGGGATCTGTGCTAGGGCTGCAGGCGTGATAGACGCTTGGCTCGGTGCGGCGGTGCGTGATAGACTGTTCGCAAAGCTTTCGGACGGCGGCGGTTGCACACGACGTCTGCAGCAACGGTTGTGCTTTAAGGCAGTGTGTACATTGTCTTCGTGTTCGTCGCCTAGACCTTCTGGGTACGGTGATGAGCGTTCTACGCGACCCTTGGTGCTGGCTCAAGGTGTCTCCGTGCGTTTGGTAAGTGATCAGTTGCGCTACTGTTCTTGTCTAGCTCCCAATTCACTGTGTCGCGTCGCTTGGCCATAGGAAGCTGGGTAGCGTAAAATGTTCTGTGATGCCACTTCGGCCTGTCACTTATGGACAGAGGCGTAGGTACTTTTTTTTTGACAGCCTCTACATACTCATTGTCATTTTACGCCGCCGCGGTGGCTGAGTGGTTATGGCGCTCGGTTACTGGCCCGAAAGACGCGGTTTCGATCCCGGCCGCGGCGGTCGAATTTCGATGGAGGCGAAATTCTAGGGGCCCGTGTACTGTGCGATGTCAGTGCACGTTAAAGAACCCCAGGTGGTCGAAATTCCCGGAGCCCTTCACTACGGCGTCTCTCATAGCCTGAGTCGCCTTGGGACGTTAAACCTCCATAAACCACCAAACCTGATTGTCATTTTACTGAGGCAGTGAGCGCAGGGCGACATATTTTTATTTCTTTTTAAACCACCGATGGTACGAACGTCAGTTAATACACGGAAATACATTTGCCTTGTGCATTACCGGTGCACTGAAAATTTTAGAAGTAGAACCAGTTTGGCGGACATCTGCGATAAATGCGATCTAAGCACGCACAACACAGCCAGCCACATCTTCCCTGTTCCTGTACCTCCAGTCTTGCTTTCATGCTTTGCAGGCTGGATTTCGCATTTGTATGCTTACCATAAATTCAACTTTTGCTTTTTTGTGACTGCGCATCGTTTGTTAATTAACGGTTTCAGGCGGTTTGGACACAATTGTGTACATTGCGAATTCACAGCTTTTTCTAAGAGTGTACAACAACTAGCTGTGGCTTTATATTTATGAGCGGAGGGGGGGGGGGCAGTTTATTTATTTACCAAGTACTAGAGGCCCTTGCAACAGGCCCTAGCAGGAGGGGCAAGGAGAATACAATATTACAGAATATGAATTCATCGCAATGAAATCACAGAACATAAGTGACTATTTTGTAATGGGCCATGTGGAATGTGGAATAGTAAAAGGAGAAAGCTGATACAAATTCGAGGCATGACCACGGATAAGAAGCTAGCAATATGTCAATAGATTCAATGTACATAATAACGTCAGAAGGTAGCTTGTTCCATTCCTCACTTGTGCGTGGATAAAAAGAGTACATGAAAGCGTCTATTTAGCACCCTTTATATCCCGATTAAAGTATTTTTTTTATGCCGTCTAGCAAACGCGGTAACTAACATTTCTCAAAACAGTGAACCTCATGGCGCGTCCTCGGACATTTTCATACTGAACGGTTTCCCCGCCCGTAATAATAATAATATTTATTGGTTCTCAGCGTCATGTAAAACTTCGACATGGATCTCCTAATTGTTCGAACCCTCACTAGACAAATCCTGGTGTTGGGATGTTACAATTTTCAGGCACTGTGACTCCGCGTTTCGATGGAGGCGAAAAGCAAAAAAAAAATGCGCTTTTGTAGTGTGCGTTATCAGAGCACGTTAAAGAACCCGAGGTGGTCTAACTTAATCCGGAAGCCTACGCAGTACTCGTCATTTGAGCGGTGGAAGGCGATGCTAACCGGTGATCGTATCGAGGACCAAAGAGCCCTCATGAAACATGTCAGTCTGAGAGCTCAAGTTAGTGGAGCCGCGGTATGAGGACCCCACCCACAAGCCTCATGAAACAGTCTCCTGATTTTAATCATTAAAGTTTACCTACCTATCTTCTATACGGCATCCATATGTGTCCCGAAGCCTTATACGTGGCTTCTGAACGTTAATCTGACAATTTGCAATTTCCTTTCTGCGAAGTTTTCTTTGTGCCCGTAAGACAATTTCCGCCTGTGTTTTCCGTTACAAACTATACTAATTGTCGGTCTTAAGGCCTCCATAAACTCTTTACGCAGAACAAAAAAAAAATCCCGCCGCGGTGGCTGAGTGGTTAGGGCGCTCGACTACTGATCCGGAGTTCCCGGGTTCGAACCCGACCGCGGCGGCTGCGTTTCTATGGAGGAAAAACGCTAAGGCGCCCGTGTGCTGTGCGATGTCAGTGCACGTTAAAGATCCCCAGGTGGTCGAAATTATTCCGGAGCCCTCCACTACGGCACCTAATTCTTCCTTTCTTCTTTCACTCCCTCCTTTACCCTTCCCTTACGGCGCGGTTCAGGTGTCCAACGATATATGAGACAGATACTGCGCCGTTTCCTTTCCGCAAAAACCAATTATTATTAATATTATTAGAAAAAAATAAAATTTCTCGCGAAAAATGTAATGGCGATCGAGTCCAAAAATTGCTAGCTTGTTTAGCTTGCGAATGCCGGAAACGTGGCAAATGCGTCACTGTGCGGAGTTTTATTGCCTAGCGTATGCGGGCTGAAAAGTTTCGAAATGGCTCGAGCAATATCAGCTCGCACATAAAGGGTTATGACGCGAGCTGCGGTGAGGAGATAAGCCATTCGTAGGCTGGTTATCTGCTAAGAACAGGAAGTTCGAAATTGCGTTGCTGCTCAAGTTCTCTTTCTTTTTACCCCTTTCGACCTTCAGATAAACGCTTATCTCTGGTTATGTTCAGCGAGAAAATGTGCCCCCCTCCCCCCCTAAAAAAAAAGACAAGCGGAGGGTGCGTAGTGCCGTGGAGATAGCTAAGCATTGCGAATTGTACATAATATTCCTGCGTCAAAAGCGTGACGTACGTACTACGTAGTGTTTTCTGTGCGATGCGCAGTCAAGTATAACTTGCCATCTTTATGGAGATCCTTATTGTGCGGTCATTTGGAATGCAATCCGTCCTTGGATAAGCGCCCCGTTTTGGACAGGTACCAAAATTTCGAAACTCTTTTTGAAGCTTTCCTTTGTAGCCTTATGGCCGCGTCTGGGCTGATGCCAATGAGTAATTACTGCCTTAATACAAATCTACGCTACCTTGGGGGATTCCCCCAAAACCTTGGCCAACACTGTTCCCACTTGGAGTTGTAGATCCATTCGCTGTCGCCCTACCACAGGCTTGCCGCCCCGATTAGCTCAGTTGGTAGAGCGACTGGTGCGGTTCAGCGGTGGTCCCGGGTTCGAACCTCGTACCAGGACAAATTTCTCTTCGACTCGAAGTTTCTTAGAAAGCTGTATAGATTTCGCTTGTAGCAGTATGGCTGAGCCGGGGTGGATGGCAATGAGTATTGATCCCTTATTACGTAAAAAAAGAAGGAAAGAAATTGGTTTGGTTTATTGGGGTTTAACGTCCCAAAGCGACTCAGGCTATGAGAGACGCCGTAGTGAAGGGCTCCGGAAATTTCGACCACCTGGGGTTCTCTAACGTGCACTGACATCGCACAGTACACGGGTCCCTAGAATTTCGCCTCCATCGAAAGTCGGCCGCCGCGGCCGGAATCGAACCCGCGTCTTTCGGGCCAGCAGCCGACTGCCGTAACCACTGAGCCACCGCGGCGGATTGGAAAGAAATTGAGGTTGCCAAGTGAATTTATTGTGCCGTTATAAGACACTGCAGGCGTTGGTAGCCCACAGCGTCGGCTGCGTTATTTGCAGAGCAGTTCACTCTTAGTAAAATGATTAAGCTGCGTCGCGACCTTTTCTTTTTTTTTTTCAGATTACGCTCCTTTCTAACGTTATCTTCATAAGGCGGAGAGCGACTTTCTGTGCGCCGGCACACCGAGCTGCAGTTATCACTATTCTTCTTTCTTTCGTTTGCTTGTCGGCTTCCATACGCTCGCTCCGCTGATGTCTCGTTCGATAAGTCGTCGGGTCACCCGCGGAGAAGCCCAGTTAAGCCTGAGCCTGCCGTTACTGGGTTGGACTGGCGCTACAATCCTCGGGACCAGCTGCGCGGCGGTATACGCGTTTTATTTTAATCTCTCGTGCAGCGAGCGACGATGACCGTTTTTCACGCGACAGCGCGGGCCTGGTTCGCTTCCTGTTGCTTATTTTGTACAGTCTGCGGACTGTGGTTCGTTATATAGCGTTCCTCGCGGTCGGTTCCTGGTCGGTAATAGCGACGGTTTATCTGCCCAGTTCAACCGGTAAGCGCTTGATCACGTCGCCGCATTGCTTCTTAATTTGTATACCGCCTGCCTAACCTGAATTCCTGCCATCCTCGAGTGGTGCTAATTTTACCTGCTCCGTGCTCTCGATCGGTTTTGTGTTGTATAGGTGCCCTGTTCGATACTTCTGGTTACCAATCGACAGATTTGCAAGGCGACTTCCGCAGTCGTTAACAGTTCGATATACCGCTTTGAAGAACGTGTTAATTGATTTTCTATTCAAATAGCAGGTCTTAAAAGCGTACTGGGACTAGCCCTCCACTACGGCACCTATTCTTCCTTTCTTCTTTCACTCCCTGCTTTATCCCTTCCCTTACGGCGTGGTTCAGGTGTCCAACGATATATGAGACAGATACTTCGCCATTTCCTTTCCCCAAAAAAACAATTATTAATTATACTACGCACGCAATCCTTTCTTTTCTCATGTGCTCAAAAGAGAACAAACGTCTCGTTCACTTTCGGTCGGCAATTAACGAAGGCTGTCGGTAGTTAACGAAGGCTGCTCGAGATTGTGGCTCAGTGGCTGTGGCGTTCGACTGATGGGCACGAGGTTGCAGACTTGATCCTTGCCTCTGCGGCTGGGTTTCTATGGAAACGCGATTAAAAAACGGCCATATTTTAAGATTTTGGGGCTTCCTAGAAAGAAAGAACCTGGTTGTCGAAATTACTTCGGAATTCTCCTCTACTGTACGTCTCACAGCCCACAGTGTTGCAATCTAGGAAGCAGGACAGTGCTAGCAAAGATCAAAAATAAGAAGAATGCTCTAGTCATTCGTTAACGCAGTACGGCTTTCTACAATTCGTAATAGCGAACTAGCCCGGCTAACAACTTTATCCCGCGTTGCTTTGGAACGTAAAAATCTGGTAAGTAATTGATTTAAAAATATTACTTATCTTTCAAAGTGTCCCAACATCAAGAGCAACTCCTGTAAGCGTGTGTTATCAATTAGCTTCCTGCCATCTCCAAGGTATCTCCAAGCAACCAACTGATTTTTCAAGCGCCCATCCCCTTCATGCACAAATGATTATCCGATGGGCAAAAATGTTACAAGGTCTAGAGTTTATCGTGGAGCATGCCATGAGCAAAAATTTCCATCTTCCATGAGCACTTTCTGTCAAGTCCTCATATCTCCACAGCGATGTCTCAACACAGGTTTCAGGGTGTCGAAAGTCATCCTTCGGTTTTATCGCTGTTATCCCGTTTCCATGCCAAACGCCTTTCTCTTATCGTTTGTATACGGCCCTCTGCGCCTTTCTGACGTTTTCTGTCACTGATAGGCGTTGTGACGGCCTGCCTAAATAATCTGCGTCTTTCAACAGAGCAATAAGTTTTCAGTAGCGCGTTTTCTTTTTTTAATTGTGAGCGCTTTCGCCGGTATTTACCCAAGGGTCTCAAAATTAACTGGTCTTACCTAATTCTTCTCGAGAAAAAAAAAAAGTCACCATGTAAGCAAGTCATCCCATTTTAAGCAATTTAAAGCATTCATTTGTTTAAAAGAAGCACAGAAAAATTCGCACTGTCCGCATCCGTACGAGCGCTATACCGTGAAACGCGAAGGCGTTTATCTTGAAAACTATTTTTTTTTTGCATAAATTTCGCGCGCCTGTTATGAAATGGCCCAATGGATGATTGCGCACAATTCACCCCTTTTTCACATCGTCGAAATTTGTACCCGCTGTGCATTCTGACCAAGAATTCCACGGTATTTATGTCGCGTGCACAAATGCGGGCGCTGCGCCTGAAGCGTCCATATAATACATACTCCGAGGCGCTCTCTCTTGCACCTGTGCGCTCTCTCGAGCCATAAAGTTCGGTGTTGCGGTGTTCCCGTAGCTAGGGTGCTATTGTCGGGTACTGCCGTTTGAGAATGAGACAGCAGACTTTCTTTCTCAGTTTTACGTTCCTATACATACAAAGTGTATCGCTTCGCGGAGCGTCGGTCTCTGTTGCCGTGGCTGCAGCTGCGGTTGCTTATATGACTTGCTGTGTCACTCGTTCTAGGAGGCAGCATCATTGCGTTCGCACGGTTGCATATGGGCGCATACAGTCAACGCATTTTCTCGGGAGAATCTTCCTTAGCGTTTTAAATTGCCCTGCGGAGTTCAGGACGCTGCGAGAGGCCGTGCAATATTCGGGCAAGTTTTGACTTTTGATCTGTCCTCTTTCTTCCTTTCTTCTTTCACTCCCTCCTTTATCCCTTCCCTTACGGCGCGGTTCAGGTGTCCGCCGATATATGAGACAGATACGGCGCCATTTCCTTTCCCCAAAAAACCAATTATGTATATTTAGGGGCTAATGTATCAGTGTTTGGAATGAGGCATGACATTTAATGGTGGGTTCTGGTTTGACTCTGAACACTTAGAGGTAAATCGTGAGAGGTGTGCGAAGTATCGTCCTGTACGATTCGTCGGACGAGACAAATAACAGCCGCCGCGGTGGCTCAGTGGCTATGGTGCTGAGCTGCTGACCCGAAGAGCGCGTGTTCGACAACGGCCGCGGTGGTCTCATTTTCGATGGAGGCGCAATGCTAGATACCCGTGTACTGTGCGATGTCAGTGCATGTTGAACCCCTGGTGGTCGAAATTGTCCGGATCCCTCCTCTACGACGTCCCTCATAGCCTGGGTCGCTTAGCGACGTTAAACCCCACAAACCAACCTACCAACCCAACTAAATAGTGCATTTTTTCAAAATTATTCGAAGCGAATCGCGTATTTTATCAAGTTATCGAATAATTTGCAGGAAATCGGAATAATTCACGCCATATCTTTGTGCGGCGATTATTGCAAAAGCGGTGTCCACACCGACGCTCCGTATATCATGCTGCCGCGATCGGTATGCGCGGGTTTATCGGGATGGAGGGTTCAGCGACGCGGTCCATTCGTGTGTCAGCGCTCATAGTGCTCTTACATAGCCACTGCAGGAGATTGGACGATGTGTCAGGACTGGCGCAGGTTCAGCAAACCCGGAATTAATGCCCAAATCTCGGTGGCCTCATCTCATACGTAGCTCTCGCCCTTCTCATCTACTGAGGTGTGACTCTGGTTAATTCTGTTTCGTCTTGAATAGCAAAACGTAGATGTTCTATACGTATAACTATACAGTCATAGAGTTAATATACTGACTTCCTGTTGCGACCTCCTAGTGGAAATCTGTGTTGCGTCTTTTAAGAGCTACAGCTATAACTCCAGAAGTTATAGCTCTGTGCCGCCGCTAGCGCTTCGTTGTTTCTCATGGCTGCTCGTTTTGTACGAATGTTCGATACGTATTCAATTCAGTTTTTAGCTGCACTATTCTTATTTGATTCGGGGCGGAAAAAGTACCATTCCCTCACCCGAAGGCTATATAAATTGTCTTGCATAGAATTCTGAGTATACTGGGCCTTTCGCATTTTGCCTCCGCCAAAGTGCTTCCTCCGCAGCCGGATCCTCAAAACCTGAGAAATCGTGCTGATTCGCCGTATGCCGTAGCCAGTGAAGTTCTCCAAAGTGCCGATGCAGTTTATTTGGTTAGATGTAGCTAATTCCCAAACCGGCATAGCTGGAAGATTCCTGATCCTGCGGCTTCCAGCAGACTGCCATAATGAGATCGAAGCTATATCTCGAGGAAACTTGCTGTGCATTGTCGCGACTACGGGTCTATACACAACGTGATCATATTGTCAAGGAGGGCCTTAATAGCATAATGTATTTCTTGAAATCTTTTTATTAGAGAAAAAAAACTCGCAGGACGTTTGCCATTGTGTAATGTGAGAATCAGCAACACTTGTTTTCGGTGGTAAACATAATATCGTGCTCTCTTTCTTATATGTCCTCTTCTTTGATAATGTGCACTTGTCGTGAACATGCTGTCACTCGTGACGTCACTATGTTCGGACCTCTCAGCGTGGCGCGTTGCAGATATCCAGCGTGACGTCACTGCATGCTGACCAATCAATGTGGCGAAGTGTTACGCCGGCTCCGCCGCAGAACCGAAGAAACGTGCCTCTAACAGCTCTTGCTGTAAAATGGAGACCAATGTGGCTTTCTCCTGCTAAATTTCTCTAGTGTAGGGAAGGTGGAGGCCACATAGCTTAAGGTTAATAATAATAGTAATTGGTTTTTGGGGAAAGGAAATGGCGCATTATCTGTCTCATATATCGGACACCTGAACCGCGCCGCAAGGGAAGGGATAAAGGGGGGAGTGAAAGAAGAAAGGAAGAAAGAGGTGCCGTAGTGGAGGGCTCCGGAATAATTTCGACCACCTGGTGATCTTTAACGTGCACTGACATCGCACAGTGCACGTTAAAGATTCCCAGGTGGTCGAAATTATCATTAATAATAATAATAACAATAATTGATTTTTGGGGAAAGGAAATGGCGCAGTATCTGTCTCATATATCGGCGGACACCTGAACCGCGCCGCAAGAGAAGGGATAAAGGGGGGAGTGAAAGAGGAAAGGAAGAAAGAGGTGCCGTAGTGGAGGGCTCCGGAATAATTTCGACCACCTGGGGATCTTTAACGTGCACTGACATCGCACAGCACACGGGCGCCTTAGCGTTTTGCCTCCATAAAAACGCAGTCGTCGTGGTCGGGTTCGCTGCGTTTTTATGGAGGCAAAAATTATTCCCGAAGTCGTTTTCTGCCTAGTTTCAGGCAAAACTGTTTGAGTCCTTCTTTTGCGTACTTTTGACACTGGTGCCATCATATACAAAGAAATAGCATAGCACTTAATCTTAGGATTCCTCTTTCCGACCTTTTTTCATTGGCTGGGGCAAAGAGTCACGTTTGTGAGGCGGGTTGGTCAGAACAAAACAGAATCTGTCTCTTCTGAAGTCGATTCACTCCTCAAGCCTCTTTCCACGTATATAATAACTCTTTCCTTTTGTGCCTGGCGGCAATCATCAACGTACAGAAAAGGAAGAATCACGAGGAAAGAATTGCGCTGTATTGTATACCGGCCCGAGGGGGGGGGGGGGGGGGGTGCCTCAAGGCGGCAGTGCCGCTGCCATACACATCACAATGCATTCAGGAGCTGCACGCCGCGTCGGCTTTAATGGCTCCATCAGACCGAAACGACCTTTCCACGCGCCTATAGCAGTCGGTCGACCACCGAAGAATGCTTGTCCCGCGCAGTTGGCGGATTAACGGCGTGTCCCAGTTTCGACCGGAAGGCACCGTCGTGACCCGGTCAGGGGCCCGTGAAAAGAAGGAACGTCCCCACCACCACCGCAACCGCATGTGACGTTGCAGTGGCCTCCGAGTTTGACCCGAGCGCTTCTTCCCACAGACACCCCCCGCACCGTCATCGCCACGGGTGAAGCGGCCGTCGGAGGAAAATGTGCCCCCGGAGCGCACCGTTTTTATAACTGCTGGTCATACATGAATGTATGGCCGTTCCACTTGTGCCCTCGTTCGTGTACCGCGTTTGCCGGTGTAGAAGTCGCTTTTTTTTTTCTCTATGGGCAGTCACGGGTATGGTTATGAGACGTTTAACTCCTCAGAGCTGCTATATTCCTTACAAAAACTTTATACAGTCTATAGACTGTCCATAAACTTTTCTATAAAGTGTATAGACTCGCTATAGAACACTTCTAGAGAAATGTCTGTAGGCAACACCAATCCTGTAGACAGTCTGTAGACAATCTATAGATTGATGGCCATACTCATTTAGTACACTTCTCTCTATAGTCTATATACTATGCATAGGCAAAAAGAAATGTCTATAGGAAGGCAATATAGTCTATTATAAGTCTATTGACCATTTTTAAAGGGATCTGAGGCGCCGTACTGGGGAGCTCTTAATTATGTTCGACTATCTCGGCTGCCTCGACATGCGCAGGCGCTGAACTGCTTAGGAGCGTGACTCCGCCTGCTCTCAGTGAAATGCGTCCGGGATTCGAACCCGGAGGCCTCGTACAAGACGCAGCGGCAGAAGCTCGGAAATCGAGTTGCACGCATTCTGCTGGCCACGAGCCTTGGGTTGTGTGAGGCAGTGCCTGCGTTTGCGGAGGTGTAGTTGTTAAATGCACTTTTGAATAGCTATTAAAATAGTTATCCGCGGTATTTCGAGCCTTGTGTATAAATTCACTGACAAAAAAAAATGGAACCAAAAAGGACGCTAGTAGCGCACCGGGAAACGCGGTATTTTGGTGTAGACCTCGTAGTATTGCCGCCGTCTAATCGGTATAGCTGCGTATTAATTCACGGCATCGTGTTTAAAACGTGCTCACGGAAAAAAGAAGGGGGGGGGGGGGGGGAGAAAAATTAACGCGAATTATGCATCGCAAAACGCGGTACTTTCTGAGAGCGCTGTAAGGCTGGCCAGCGTGTAATAGGTAGCAGCAGCGCGGCTTCGCTCCACTGGAACCGGCTCGCCACTTTTTGACGGCGCACTCCTTGGGATGCAATCTTGCTGACGGAACGGTGCTCTCTCGTTCCCAGGCATTCGCGGTTGGAAGTCGTTGGCCGGGCTTTTTGCGCGCTGTTTCTGATAAGTGGGTCGCAGAGGCTGGCGCGGGGACCGCGGCTTTGACATGTGCGTTGCGATACACTTCGGGGTAAGTCGGCGGTGGGGCCAGCGGCCTGAAATGGACTGATAGGCAAATAGCCCGGGGTCGGTCGGTGGCGGAACCAGCAGCCAGAGATGGGCCGATAGGCAAATAGCCTCCAAGCAACAGTGCAGTGTGGTTAAGTGAGCACTCATTGCACGCTTTGGTTCTTTGCCAGCGATGGCCTGTTAAGCTGTGCAGGTTCTGTAGCGAAGAGGTTGCGTTTGCGTACATTCTCGGTGAGCTGCACTTTCTTTCTTTCTTTCTTTCTTTCTTTCTTTCTTTCTTTCTTTCTTTCTTTCTTTCTTTCTTTCTTTCTTTCTTTCTTTCTTTCTTCATGAGTACTTGCTGGCAGGTTTGTCGGTGCATTAGAATTCTTTGAATATTTTCAGCGCGAAAAGAGCTAAGGCGTGGCGTAGGGAAGGGAACCCATGGGACGTGCACGAGCGCTGACTTTCAGACTTCGCAAGCTGGCAAGCCATTCGGGCGGGTCTCCAAGATGTTTGCACGGCTCCGAACAGAACGAGCGCCTCTAAAGACACTGCTTTCCATTTGATGTTGATGTTTAGCGCTCGTCCTGTCTTCTTCTCTATCTGCGTCCCAGTTTTATGCGCTAGTCTTTTAATTAATCCCACAGAGCGGCACGCGAAAGCGACTTAGGAGTCGACGCATATGGCGATAGGGATCGTGCTTGAATGGGGGACGTTAAAGAGGCCTGATTTAGGATAATTACACCTCGGGAGTACTGCTTTCTTTCATCTTCTCTTTATCATCTTTCGTTCCTTGTCGCTGTCTGTCTTTCTCAAAGCAAATGCACGGCCAGCAGTCTTTTTAGTCCATTTGCTTCGATACGCTACAGCGTGTATAGGCTTTGGCATTTGGGTTCATCGTTCCCAATAAGACGCACATCAATAGGAACGGTTTGATCGATCTACGCGTTGACAACTTCATCTTCCATTATAGCCGGCACGCTGTACTGTACATTCTTAAGGGGTGAAGGATTGAGGCCAGTTTTTCTTTTTTTTTTTTTTGCAGTGGGTATGCGCCCCGTAAATGGGACAGAGGAGAGAAGTACCGGGGTAATGAAAACAAAACGTGCTTTTTTTTTCATTACCACTGGCTCGCCCTTGAAGGGTCTTCTTTTCCCACTTTATCTTTTTTTTTTCGCGACGCTAATACCAGACGAGGGCACGTGCAGAACTTGTTACCCCGACCTAGAATTTACCATCTGCGTGGTCTGCAGTTTTTTTTTTTTCGCGCAGTGCTCCGCAGTGCCTTTGCCAATTTAGCGCGCCGCGATCCCGGATCGTTCGGTGATCACGCCTTGGCTGTAGCAATCTGCAATCACGCATAAGCACCCCGGGAGTATGCATTCATTTGGCCAGATATATTATTTCTAGCTTCTTTCGCGAGTGTATCTGTCTATTCCCATCTTTCCACCTTGGTTGACTGCGGTATAACTGGTTATATACATCCAGTGGGCCAAGATGGCAACCATGTATGCTTGCGATGTAATCTTGATAGGGGGCGTGCAGAGCTGCTGATGCTCCTCTTTTACGGTCGTTCCGAGTGACCTAGCTATTTGCAGCGTCGTAAAGCCGGGAAACGTCATGACGCAAAGTCGTTCTCCTACTTTATCTATTAGAAGCGGGTTTTCCATCTGGACGGGAAAGTCTCTTGTAAGGCGTTTTCAATATGCAGAACCGTGCGGCAACTGACCTACTTGGTGCCTTCGATATCCACTGAGCCGTGTTCTTTAGGAATTGGCTGGCAAGGAAATAATCGTGTGGAATAGCCTTTGACGTATTTCTTTCTGAAGGCGTTATCTTCAAGACCGGCAGAAATCCGAAGTGAAATTCTCCGGTAAGCCATCGTTTTCGGTAACCTAACCTGATTGGTAGGACGCTCTTGCGAGCTAGATGGTTGATTTTCGAAAAAGTTTAGAAACATCCCAAAAGCAGGAAGACAGCAGGAATACGACACCAGGGGCGCAGACTGGCCAACTCGTGGCTGAAAGTGAGGCCTCCAGAAAGTGATAAATGTTTCAGGTATGTTACTCGCGGCGTATCGAAGACTATCCTCGGGAGTCAAGTGAAGTATAACTAGGTAATCAACACAGCGCAAAAACGCGCAAAAGATGCTAATCGGAAAGGCGCTGATCGAATGCTCACAAATATACCAGGCGTTTCAGGGAAGACCTGAAGTGATTTTCAGACATAGGCTTTGTGTGCTAAAAATACGGATTTTGTGGCATAGTATTACCGCCCCGCCGCGGTGGCTCAGTGGTTAGGGCGCTCGACTACTGATCCGGAGTTCCCGGGTTCGAACCCGACCGCGGCGGCTGCGTTTTTATGGAGGAAAAACGCTAAGGCGCCCGTGTGCTGTGCGATGTCAGTGCACGTTAATGATCCCCAGGTGGTCGAAATTATTCCGGAGCCCTCCACTACGGCACCTCTCTCTTCATTCCTTCTTTCACTCCCTCCTTTACCCTTCCCTTACGGCGCGGTTCAGGTGTCCAACGATATATGAGACAGATACTGCGCCATTTCCTTTCCCCCCAAAACCAATTATTATTATTATTATTATTAGTATTAGTATTACCAATGTCGGCGGACACCGGAAAGCAGGCGAATTGTCTTAAGGAGTAAGGTGGTCAACTAATTTCTGATAATTAACTTTTTAACCACAGCTAGGCAACTTGTTGCAATTAGAGATTTGTAGCCGGTTAGTAATAGCCGTATCAGTTTTTTTTAGAAGTTTGTAACGTGATTATCCTCAGCGCTGCGGCTCAACAAAATTTGTCTACATCGTGCGAAAATATCTGCACTTTGGAAAAGCATGCTGACAAAGCAACTTTTTCCGGTGCATGTAACTATAGTCAAAAAAGGTAAATTTTGTCGAGGCACAGCGCCCAGGGTGATCGCGGTTTTCCAAATTCTAAAAACTTATGTTGGTATTACTAAGGGTCGGCTACAAATCTCCAATTGCAACTACACGCCTAGCTCTAATAGTTAAAAACTTAAGAATTCAAAATTAGTTAACCAGCCTACTGCTTAAGACGATTCACTCGTTTTCTGGTGCCCCGCCGCCTCCTAACACTCGTAATACTCTGCTGAAAAGGCCATATTTTTACCTCAAAAAAGCTATTTTTGAGAATTACTTAAAATCTTCCGTGAAACACCCGGTATATCGCAGTGGACAGGTGCCCCGCAGGACCCGATTCAAATCCCAGCCTTCTGTACAAAAAATATGCCGTTTAATTCGATTGCAGCGGCGTTCAGAAAGAAAGTTGCAGTTCAAGAAAGTGTCCTGTGCTCACACCTGCCGTATTCGTTTCTTTACCTACTGTCCTCGCCCTTTTGCACAGTTCCTAACCTTTCTCATAACCTGATTGATCTGTGGTGGAATTGCCCGAAGGCTGGTAAGCTTAGAATGCCACGCTGCCAGTACCAACCGCGTTACCGTGAGTTAGGTTATAGCCATACAGCGGTTATAATCAGCGCACGTTTCCTTACTTCGTCGTATAAATTTGCATGTCGTAAATGTGTACAGGGGTGCAGCTCCCTATCATTCGTGTCTGCCTGTCTCGGGCCGCGACCACCGCCCCCTAGCAGTATCTATACGTCGCTGACCGCACGCGAGCTGTCTGAGCTGGCGAGCACTGCCCCGCCCTTGACGATTAAACCTCGATCGCACGACCGAGGTCTGCGACCTCGTCTCAGCCTGTGAAGGGGCAAGGGCGATACGTGCGGCTTTCGTCGAAGGAAAGCCTAGCGAGGTTAGAAAAAAATCGACCTGCTCTTTTCGACCACCCGCCGTGGTGGCTCAGTGGTTAGGGCGCTCGACTACTGATCCAGAGCTCCCGGGTTCGAACCCGACCGCGGCGGCTGCGTTTTTACGGAGGAAAAACGCTAAGGCGCCCGTGTGCTGTGCGGTGTCAGTGCACGTTAAAGATCCCCAGGTGGTCGAAATTATTCCGGAGCCCTCCACTACGGCACCTCTTCCTTTCTTCTTTCACCACTCCCTCCTTTACCCCTTCCCTTACGGCGCGGTTCAGGTGTCCAACGATATATGAGACAGATACTGCGCCATTTCCTTTCCCCAAAAATAAATTATTATTATTATCTTTTTGATCCAGCGTTCCATAGACCAACCGACCACGCCCTAAGACAAGCCCGGGTCTTTTTTTTCTTTTTAATGTTTGTTCTGCGACATTCGTTCGTTCCCCGCTGAACAGGGGCATGAAGAAAGACGAGATGGTCCTAACTGATTACACGCTGGCGCCGTGCAATGATTAGGCTAGCCGGAGTCTGTTTCTTCATTCTCTTTACGGTCGACCTTGAAAAGGGAGTAAACCGTCCTTTAGCACCCTTGTTATTATGAAAGGGAGTGCGCTTGATGACATCTTACTCTCTTTTCTCTCTTAGGGGCGTACTCGTGTTTAGAGTGCGTCGTTCATTCTACCCCAGTGGCTTTAGTGCGCATGACCGTTTCGCTGTCTTTGTAGTAACGACTTTGTTACGACCTGCCCCGATTGATGGCGCTTCGGCATGATGGCTTTGCACGGGGACACATGCAAATGAGGGCAAGCAGAGCTGTTTTTGTCGGACCTGCACGTGGGCTCCTAGAACGTATCGACAACGAGGGGGAGAACTAATGGAGCGAATCGGAGAGTGATGACACGCCGATTCAAATTTCGGATGTTCACTTTCTTGCAGTGCACTCGAGCTGTATGCGACGTTGTAGTCTAGGCGGGTCTACGGCAGCTGATTTCGATGCCTCATTATGCGGGGAATCTTTTCGCAGCCTAATCTATGCAGAGTATAAAGCCTGACACGGTGGGAGAAACTCATACGGGGAACATGCGTTGCTTCCGACGTATTTGGATAGGCTTGTTCATGACAGTGCAGTTCCGCGACGTTCGGTAATTCTGACGTGACAAGCACAGAAGCCCCCCTCCCCCCCCCCCCCTCCCCCCCCCCTGACGGTTCCTAAGTGCCGGTAAACCGGAGGTCCGAATTAATCAAGTTTTAATGAAAGGTATTCCAGTGTGTGTGTGTCTGGGGGGGGGGGGGGGGGGGGCTGTGCCATAACATATTATGGACGCGGTAGTGGAGGGCTCCGGATTTATCTCGGACACCTGTGGTTCTTCAAAGTGTGCTCATAACGCACAGCGCGCGGCCGTGCCTTTTGCGTTTGGCCTCTATCGAAACACTGCCGGCATTAAATCCGGCTACTCGGGCTCAGTAGCCGAGCGTTCAAATCACTAAGCCGTGGCAGCGAGGTGTGTGTGTGTGTGTGTGTGTGTGTGTGTGTGTGTGTGTGTGTGTGTGTGTGTGTGTGTGTGTGTGTGTGTGTGTGTGTGTGTGTGTGTGTGTGTGTGTGTGTGTGTGTGTGTGTGTGTGTGTGTGTGTGTGTGTGTGTGTGTGTGTGTGTGTGTGTGTGTGTGTGAGAGAGGAGCAAGTGTCAATGTCGTGTTCACACTAGCTGCTGCGGGGCACAATAAGGTCATTGTTGCGCCGATCTCTGAATGCACTGTGTCGCAGAAGGCTTGCATTCCGAAACCATGCTCCTGAATTTCTTAGCGCATGCTCCTGAACACATACTTCTGAACACACTCCTGAACACTCACTTCTGTACACTTTCCGCTCAACACATGCTGCTTAACACGTGCTCCTCAATACATACATGCTCCTTAACGGACGCTGCATTCAATTCTTAGATGAGCCAAAAACCTGAACTAATGCATATGTTTAGCACACATGCTGCTAAACACACGTTTCTGAGTGCCAGCTCCTGAACACTTTTGCTTTAACGTGTTCTTCTATACACTTGCTCCTTAGCACGTGCTTTTAAACGCATGCTTCAGAACACTTCTCCTCCTGAATACATGCTCCTGAACGCATGTTCCTCAATACATGTTCCTCAATAACGCATGTTCCTCAATAACGCACGCTACATTCAATTCTTAGAGGAGGTACTACCTGAACTCATGCATGCGTTCGGAGCATGTGCTACTGAGCGCATGCTTCTAAACGCTTCCTTCTTAGAATGTTCTAAACAGTTACTCCTTAGCACGCCTTTATAAACACTTGCTTCTGAACACTGAACAGGGGCACATGATCCTGAACGCATGCCGAAAAGGACGCGCCCAGCTCTAGAGGGAGCCGATTCCTGAACGCATTCCCACAGCGCTACTCTGGAAATGCGTTCAGCTCTACGCTTGCTCTCGCCAAGCTTCGCACCGGCGAGAAACGAGCCTGTAGGTAGCTCGACGAAGGCACGCGAGTAGCCGACGTCGATTCTTTGTATTGCAGCGCAGCACGACCGAGTCGCGTACGTGCTTGGCGCGACAACGCGACGGCCACGCACGGCT
The DNA here is from genome assembly GCF_052857255.1 of Amblyomma americanum. Lineage (NCBI taxonomy): Eukaryota > Metazoa > Arthropoda > Arachnida > Ixodida > Ixodidae > Amblyomma > Amblyomma americanum. Next base: position 117,432,383 of record NC_135505.1, on the reverse strand, counting down.
TTCCCCGTTATGGCGCTCCTGTGTGTGAAGGCGCATACCTCCGTCATTGCCACACCGCGCAACCGGTCTGTATCGGCTGTCAGACAATGTCATCCAGGTCATGCGAGTGTTCCCCACTATACGCAATACCTGAACACAGTCGGGAGCGCGTGGCTTTCTCTGTGTTACCAATTACTATCAAGGCCGTTACGAGCTCTGGTTTTGGTGTTGGTTCGCTCGAGCCTCACTTGCTTATTTTTGCTTGTATTTTGTGTTTTCTATTTGCGCAGGTTTCTGGCGTCGAGGCTCGAAAGACAATGCCCGGATGCGGACGTGGTCGACCACATGCGCGGATCGCATGCCGGTGACTCAGCTGCGCAACTAGGCGAGTCTACCTGGCCATGACCTGACAACGTGTGGTCGCTGTACCAGGAGCAGGTAAATGCGCATTTTCTCTGGGACTGAAAGCTGAACGTATAAGTTAAGTATAAAATAGAATCGTGCTTGCACTCAAAAGTGCCGAGAAAACGTTGCTCGAGACAATGCCAACGGCGTCACGCTTTTCATAGCACATCCGCGTTTGTGAAGCGAACTTTGCAGTAGCTGAGCAGTTTTTGGCGTGCACTTGCTCTTCGCAACACAGCGTTGTTATGTCGGATAGTACAGATGTGTTTCACTTTTAAAGCGCATTGTGAATTTCTACGTTTCATCTGTCGTCACTGTGAAAAAAAAAAGTATTAAAAATGGCAATAGTTGCTTTTTGTGTATAACATCGCGCGAAGAGTTCAATAGATGATCATTGTGCGCGTTGTGCTTCAACATCAGGTATGAATGATAAAATATTTGTGTCCATGGGACCGTTTTGTAGCAGTTGTGATGGGCTCCGTTTATTCTCTATATTTCTTTTGAAGGAGCTCTGAACGTTTCCTTATTGAAACCATCGTTTTTTTTTATGGGTGCATCTTGTCGATATCGGTGGCCTACTCAAAGATGCAGCGGCACATTTTTTTGTGATTTCACATGCAGCGCTGGCGCTGTTTGATCGCAATTCATTTTCGATGATGCACTTGCGAATATGTTGCCCGTTCGTACAAAAGATCCGTCGAATGGTTGTTTATTGACCTTGAATGACAGTGCGGGTTGAAAAATAGAGAATAGAAAACCGAGAGAATAGACCTATATGTCCCCTTTCTGACATTAGGAAGTTTTGCTGCCGAATAGAAAGTTTTAAGTTTTATCCCCTGCAACGTCTACGGGTGAATACAGATGTTTACTCAGTTATTGGACTGAAGTACGGCCGTAATTTCCGTTTTTTTCCAAAACGGCAAACGATTCCGTTTTCCTACGTGGTAAGTTTGCGTACAGTTACGGACTTTTTTACAGGGATATATACCACGCCTGTTGAAATCGTTCAGTTTAAACGATGAAGCAAACAGCACATTCTGCGGGATCCGTGGCGCCTTTGAAGTAACGTCGTTCATTATGTTTTAAAGAGAACTTTGCTTCTGTTTCGGAGTCTGTTTTTTCTTTAGCTGTTTGAGGCAGTGTTTTCAAACTTAACGCACATCATGTCAACGAGCAGCGATCGAGGTGAGCATGATGTCCAAGGCGGAGTCCTCGTGTCGCACCGACCATTCTGAGCAACGTCACTGTTCTCGCGATTCGGCAGCATTGACAGGCGGTTTTGTAGATGCAAGCGACAGCTTTGTGCAGGAAGGTGACGTCCATTTTTCTGATTTTAGTTTGGACAGAGATGACTTCTCCGCTCAACCCGCACTATCGGCAGGTGCCGGTCCGTATCATTCGTTTTCGTCGTTGCCGAGAATATTCGCTGCTTTCTGAGCCTCTCTAATGATACCGGGCATGTTCTTGTTCCGCCAGCATTGAAGCGAATCCGATATTCCCTAAGACGAGCCGGAGTCCACCTTGGCACTCTACTGCGGACTAGCCCAACCCTTATAAAGGTGGTCTATAGAGAGTGTATATACTTCTTATAGACTATTCTCATCGTATAGATATTTCCTTTTGTCCAAATCTTGTCTACAGACAAGTCTATTAGAAATGTATTTCCACAAATCTTAAGATTGTCTATAGACTGTCTATAGGATTTTTATTGCCAATAGACTATTCTCTGGGATTTTTCATCAAAAAGTTCAGTCTGAGGAGTTATGTAACTTTAAATACTTGTTTCTGATATATCAACATATAAAACGTTTATTCTAGATAATTTGTTCTCTTATTTTTGACAATGTTAAAAAGCAGTTTTGCAAACTTTGGTGCGTTTCTGTCAGATTTGGCAGTCTAGAATTTTTTCTTCGTAGCACACATCTTGTCTTTTCTTTATGAAATTAAAAAAAAGCTCTATTAGCCACACTGCTATTTGCTGCTATAGAACGAAATTAGTAAATATATGGATGAATAATTGTTTAAGTACACCAGCCTGCCGCGCTAAGGAAAGAGTTGAAAGATGGAATGCTCTACCGTTCCAACGAGTCCCGAATTTGACTCTTCTTCCTGAACGGCGGACAGACAAGACCCTTGTAAAAGATGGTATTATCACCGAATCCACGAAAGAAAACGAAGAAGGTCGTGCTTGCTTGGCTGAGTCAATGAGTTGTCGTTTGTGGCATTCAACTGTATAGTTAAGGCACGAATAAGAGACTTCTCATGGTAAGGTATCACCTGCTCAGTAAGGTATCACCTGCTCGCCTTGCTGTTCATAAACTCGCTCAGCATTATGCGGTGGTTGCATTTACCTGAGGGGATGACTATTCGGGCTGCTGCAAAGATGATGGTTTATTGATTTTTAAGCACGGCTCATGTTCACAGTGTAGCAGTTGTGCCATTTATTTAATTACTTTTTATGTTTCACTTCAAGGAAATTATGAGTGGAGGATGAAAATTATCCGCAGATTTTTTAATGCGGTGCCGGAGGCTCTGAAATTTGCAACTCGGTCGCATATTATAGTCGTAATTATCACTGCGCATATATCGGCAGTGCACCATTTTTAAATAAAAAATCTGCTTCTGCGCTGTAAACATAACCCGCTCTGCTGTCCTAGATAACTACACTCGCAGCAGGACCCAAGTGTCCAAGAAGGTAATACCAATATGCGTATTAATGAGTACGCAGTGCATTCGTTGTCCGTGCACTACTGGACAGGGCTCTTTAAACTTAGCTTCATCTGTTTACGATTGTTTCACCGCTGTGTTATTAAAACTTTAGCATTTAAGAGGTCAGTGCTAGCGGAAATGGTGACCGCCGTCTCTCGCTGCCTCCTCGGATATAACGAACTTTTGTATCTGAACCCCGGGCATAACTAACCTCGGATATAACGAATGTTTGGCTGTTAATGCATTCAAACGATCCACCGGGGATGGCCTATGAGTTTTTTTCCCCTCTTTCTTCTTTGTTTGCAGGTGCTGGGAAGGAGGCAGCTGCCATGAAGGTCATCATGTTCCGCCAAAAGAACCTCAAGTACTTCTACTTCGTGGCTGCCATCTTTTCGCTGTGCCTTGTCCTCCTGTCTCTCATGAAGACAAACTTAAGCGACGATGATGCACTGCAAACGGCCTTACCTTTCTCCGACAGCGTGTCAACGGGGACGCCCTACAAGATCCTCATCTGGGACGTCGGCAAGCGCATGTCCAGAAGATTCCTTCGTTCCTTCGGCGACGCGAACAAGGACCCGTTCGCCTTGTGCAGCGTGCGGAACTGCGTCCTGGAAACGTCCAACGACAAAATTGGAGGGGCGGACGCCGTCATGTTCCACCTGCACCTCACCAAGGGACCCGGCACGCTTCCCAAGTTCCGGAAGCCGAACCAGTTCTGGATATTCTTCACTGACGAATCGCCGCTGCACACGTTCTTGCTTACCAAGCGCTTCAACATGAGCCACTACAACGGCATCTTCAACCTCAGCATGACGTACCGCAGCGACTCGGACGTGCCCGTGCCATACGGCAGGACTGTCCAGTTGTCCGAGCCGCCCGCTGGGGGCGCGGCGTCGCTGCGCAACTTCTCGGCCTCGAAGACCAAGCTCGTCGCCATCTTGAGCAGCAACTGCGGCGGACCAAACAAGCGTTGGTCGTACATTCGAGAACTGTCCAAGCACATCGCCGTGGACGTGTACGGCGGATGCGGCACCAAGGTCTGTCCTGGACACTTCACGCGCGACTGTGACGTCACGAAGCAGTACAAGTTCTACCTGGCCTTCGAGAACAGCAACTGTCGCGAGTACATTACAGAGAAGCTCTGGTGGAACGCCTACGAGAAAGAGATAGTGCCGGTGGTTATGGGAGCTTCCAAAGAAGAATACGCCAGGTTAGCGCCCCCACACTCATTCATCCACGTAGAAGACTTCAGGTCCCCAGAGGACTTAGCCAAGTACCTGCTCTACCTGGACGGCAACGCCAGCGCCTATAACGAGTACTTTGCTTGGAAGACCAAGTATATGGTTCGCAACGAGCACGGTTACTTCGGCTCTCCCTCGCTACATTTGTGTAGGATGTGCGAAGCAGTGAATCGTTTCCAAGGAACTTCGAAGGTCTACAACGACCTCGAGAGTTTCTGGAATCCCAGGACAGACTGTCGGGCCCCCGTTTGGGATCCTACTTACGGAGAGTGATATTTTGTGTGCGTGTATTTTTGCTAGGTTTTCAAAGGTGTAGCTTTCGTGAACGCGCCCTATAGACTTCGCTCAGCGAAAGTCTATAGTCACGAAACAGACTTTTATGCACCCTCGGGTATTGTTGCCTCGTACGACAGTTTCGAGCCCTGGCGTGCTGCGAACGCGAGCGGTGGCTTGGCGTGTGTGTCGTTCAGAGTTGCAGTTCCTGTTCAAAACGGTTCTAGTCAATGCTACGCAAGGCCACCGACGTAAAAAAAAAATGTTTCCTCGTTGCACCATTGTCGAAATATACTCCTTTCTGAACGACCTTCGAGTGTGTCTTAGGCCAGTAACCAATTTGTTCATTGAACAATGATTTATAGTGGGTTAAGTTTGTCCGCAGTAAAGTGGGGCACCCACAACTCTATCATTAAAGACAATATTTTTGCTTCGTGTTGTCGACGGCACTCGTAATTATTAGGCCCTCTGTGTCATCCGCTGATATCGACAGGGAACATTTTCTTCACTCTTTCAACATGTAGTACGCGAATAGTGGTTTTATTGGTTCACAACTGTTGTTATGCTTAGGCAATAGAGGTATTGATCGGGATAGTTCCGATCCGTGCTGTAAAAGAATCCATGGTTCCGGTCCGTAGTGTAGAGGCACAAATGAGGAAGACTTACCACCCGCAGCTCTCGTCCTCTCTTGTTTGTCCTTCGGTGTGTCTTCGTCTAGTTTGTGCAACGATTTTTCTGCACCGTGCTTAAGCGGTGTCCCTATAGACCCCGTTGGCAAACCACTGTAAACGCTTGATGCCACCTGCGGTAGTTTACACGTTCTTTAAAGGGCTTTTTTTTGCTTTTCAATGGTTCTGCTAACTATCTTTGAGGATGACTAGATGGGACATTCAAAAGACAGATGACTTCGCTGTCGACATCGTGGCCACGTGGTCCTGCGCTGCGCTGCGCGCAGCCCTCGCAAAGCGGATCAGTGAGGTCACCTTTCTTAATGATGCTCTATCGCTCCCACATTGCCATCGTACAGTAGTCTGCGTGGAGCTTAGTGCTAGCCCTAACCGCTACGCCCCAACCCACGACAATCCACATGGGTTGTCGAAAGTCTGATTACAGTGAACAACAGCGGTCAAGAGGCGGCCTTGCTGAAGAGCGCACCGAGGTAAGGGCCAGAAGCTAATTCGATTTCAAACTTAAAAGGCTGCTTACTGCATAACCTTTATTAATGCGAAAGCATATGTCCTGTTAGCACAAAAGCCGCCGTCCGTCGCCGTCCACAGCACGAAATTCCTCAGTGACGTCACTATCCTCTCGTATGATGCCAGCAGTAGACCATAAGATAGCGACGTCTACAGCAAACAAGGAATAAAAGGTGCGGGGAATTGGACCAAGGAACCCTGGTCAATCCCCCAACGTGAGTATGTGTCATCATTTTTGAGGCAACAACAACCTTAAGACAGCGAGGCGAGCACTCAACCCATAGACCACAAAACCGCGTTACTTCTTAGAACGTGAACGTAGTGTATGGCTTTTCTTATGACTGTTTGCTAATGAGTAGGTGGGTCATTAGAAGGGAAGGAATCGTTAATGAACCTCGCAACAGAGGTGCTGATAGACTATCTTTTCACATTCAAAAGCATGTAAGCAGTTTTAAGTGCCCTCCGTAACATTTCCTATGTTCCTGTTGTGCGTTGAGGAAAAATTATTTCGATGTGACTTCGCTCGTGACGTGCTCTTCTCTTCAGTTCAATTAATTTCTTGTGATACTCAAGGTGGTGTCTCTAGAGCCTCTTCAAAAACTCACGGAATCCAATAAGATAATGTTGAACCTTTTCATCGACCTTTGGAATGCGTAGCGTTTGTCACGTGCAGTCATTCAGAATTAAGCAGAGCTGCGAGTTCGGTCCACTTGCTCCAACCAGTGTGGTTAATCTTGGTTGGAAAAAAATCTCATACCAAATTCTGCTGCACTCGGGAAGCGCAGTGGGCCTCCACGACATCATTAACGTAAATGTGCTTAAGCATAACCTTAAGGCAGATGCTTGTAATATCTGTACTGCGTTACCACCAGTTTGGAAGGCAGCGGCGAGAAATTTGGCCCGCGTTGTAGCACCTTAACGCGCGGCATCATCAGCATCATATGACTGCCACAAATGTCGCATGATTACGCACAAATAGCGCTGCGAATCCATCAGTACATTCGCATGTACATGAATTACTTTACATTACCGGCTTACACAAGGTCACCCTTTTTTCACTTTGACATGGAATCTTATTAGTATTTATTTAAAATTCATATCGAATGTTCTGACTGCGCGATACACTTACAGGTGTTAAACACACAAAAAAACACTTAACAGTACCATTACCAACGCATGAATGTGATCACTCTTCACCTCGGTTACGAATTGCACTGCAAGGGACACCGACATTCAAGAAAGAGTGCTACAAGATATATAGTCTCGTTTCACACACCATCATGTCAACGCTTACGTAGCAAGGCCCTGATTAGAGTCAGTGTCGGTGATCGATGCTGGCTCCCCTTATGCGTTGTTCACGATGGTGTCTCCCCAGCTGGTGTTTGCGCTCATGCAAAGAAATCGCCATCCCTGTAGTCGATGGGCGTTGGGTGTGCCGTCGCCTTGCCCCCTGAGTCCATGTCAATGTCCGCTTTAGCCTCTAAACCCGGAACGAGCGCATAGTGCGAACCGTTCCGTTCCTGCAGCGGATGGTTGTAGTCGCACGTGGTACACGTGAACAAGGCCACAACGCCCACCACAGCGAGGAAAGCCAGGACGCCTATCATGTGCCACGTGAAGATGGCCGTCGCCAGCGTCATGTCGTCGTGACTGCGGACGTCCCAGGACGGGCTGTGCAGGATGCATCCAACCTGCCAGAACCACGTCCCCTGCAGAAGACAGAAGAAAGCACGACCCAGAGACGCCAGGATACTTCGAGGCTTGTTCATCTCGACGATGATGCAAGCTGCCTCGGCTGCCACGGTGTAGACCAGAAACGTGTGGATGAAGGCATCCAGATGATGTCTTCCATGTAGGTGGAATAGAAAGAGCAGTCCTTTTGCGCTCACGGCGAGCAGAAGCGTCATGTAGTCCGTGTCCGGCGGCAAAGGGAAACGGCAATTGGCCGTCACGTCAACAAGTCCGCTCAGGAGGTAGAATAGGTACATGGACATGTGCTGGGTGTTGACCATGTGGACGAAACGGTCATGCTCGAAGCCCGTGACTACTTCGCCGGCGATGCCTATGCTGCAGATGATGATCTTGCTGAGGCCTTCGAGGCAAGTCCGTCGGGACATTCCGGGCATCACGTACCAGGCTCGGCACGTGTAGCGCCGATTACGCTTTTTGCATCGGACGTAGTTGTACCATGCTCCGAACGCCCACCAGGTTCCCAGAATTAGGAGGAAGGTTCCGGGCATGACGTGACCAATAAAGGTGACCATTGCTGAAGGAGTGCTTCAAGGCGTTGCTTTCAGTTTCCTGAGATGAGTGTGAGAAGTACCAATTGTCACACAGTGGATGTTCTGTGCATTCTCAGCACTGACAAGCGAAGCGTTGCACGCGGCCGCTGTACCTGGTTGTGTAATGAAGCCTGTTGAAGGTTTTTGGCGGGGCTTGTTGGTTTCGATATGTGCCGAACAAGAAAGCTAAGCATGTATACAACACCGTGTCTACATATGCAGACTATCCGTTTACTCAATGGGCCTACACGCAACATCATCGTATACAATCAATTAGGCAGCTAAGAACCAGTTCAGCCGCCGCGGTGGCTCAGTGGTCATAATGCTTGGCTGCTAACCCCAAAGACGCGGGTTCGATAGCGGTCGCGGTGGTCGCATTTCGCTGGAGGGGGAATCCTAGAAGCTCGTCTGCTGTGCGATGTCAGCGCACTATAAAGAACCTCAGGTGGTCAAATTATCTAAAACCTCCACTACGGCGTCCCTCATAGCCTGAGTTGCCTTGGGACGTTAAACCTTTTAAACCAACAAAACCTAAGAACTATTCGTTACAAGTTGGAGTTACGACAAACACAGGAATTCGTTTATTGTCTCATGTGCATCAAAGGCACTCTCCAATATATTAGCAAAGTACGGAAGTAGTCTGATCCCACTGTGGACAGAGGGTTTGGTGGCCCGAGGGACAAGCTCTTCGCCTGCTGTAAGCGATTCCACAAGTTATGCGCTACTGTAGTGTTCTCCGCTATTGCTGGCGCTGCTTAAATTCATTAGCCCTATCCTGCACAAAAGTACCCAGAACGTAGGTGTAAAGCCGTAGCGAAAATTCACCTGGATCTTCAGCGGACTTCTGCAGAACCGAAGAGATGCGTGCTTCTTCTACTTCTTTCTCCAAGGCTAAACACATACCCGTAAGCGCTCTTCGACCCTGGCTCAATAAACTATGAACTAACGCTTAAAGGATGAAAATACAAGAAAATGTAAACAAAAGATCAACAAATTTGCTGAAAACACTGCGCGTCCAGTCAATGTGCACAGTACTAATTTAAGGCGTGGCGAGAGCTGGTGAGCAATACCGCATTTTTTGAAGAGGGCGCTACCGTGTGTAGCGCGAATTTTTAAGTTTTCTCTTGGTCTGTTGGTCGCTCTATCGTTTCATGTGCTCTCTGGCGTTTTGGGTAGAAACAGCACGAACGGACGAAGAACCGAGAACAAGAAAACACACCCTGACAAAAATTTTATTCAGTCTATAGACTGTCCATAGTCTTCTGTCTAAAGTATCTATAGACTCTCTATAGACACACCCTGGAGAAAAGTCTGTAAGCAATACAAATCCTTTGGACAGTCTGTAAATAAGCTATGGATTTATGGCCATACGCTTTTAGTAGACTTTTTCTATAGACAGCCTATAGAGTGAATAGAAAAAAGAAATATCTATACGAAGGCAATAGAGTCTATAAGAAGTCTATAGACTGTATACCATTTTTATAAGGGCACAGACGAGGCTGCAGTGCTCTCTGACGTCTCTAAAACCGCTGGTATCAGGTATATGAAGTCTGTGAGTACGAAAATGGTTTGTTCTTATTTAGGAGCCCTCCGAGAAAGCGATAATGCCAAACACGAGCGCAGGAAAAATGTTAGAAAAAAATTACGGGGGCTCATAATTATTGCATTGCGATGACATTGCTTTAGCATTAAGCTTTCTCCTCCCTAGCAAACATTTTTCTGAAATGTGCAGACATCTATTGGGGTAATCTGGCTGGTGGTTAGATGTTTCTGCGAAGATGTCTCGATGTGGCGGCACGGACGCTGTAAAGATACATTGAAATGTATAGTTGTCACTTCTGGTCCTGGGAAATATGTGTACGACGATGCGTTTTTTTTCCCCGATGGGGCCACTAATGTTGCCACGTTAACAAATGTTGACACTCGCCGCATGGATCACGAGAGTAGAGGAAGACGAGAGAGACAAACTGCGAAGTAAGCTTTGTTTATTTTGTTTTGCGCAATATATATGCTTACTTTATCTGTTTATCCTCATAATTATTTTCTTTCGCTCTCACTACCAATCTCAGGCCGGTCCCCAACTCGTGGATATGTGAGATTTTAGAAGAAGACAACAGGAAGCAATAATAAGATGCGCTGAAATGTCTCACCTGAAAAAAAAAATATCCCATTTCGGATTCCCTGTAAGTCGGATAAATCCTGGAAGTGTGCTTGATAAATTAGCCGTAATTGCACAACCACCCTCACTGAGGCTGACAAAACTCTATTGCGCGTAAGCAAAGGGGATTAAGGCAAGTTAGCTAGCGTTCCGCAGGCCTTGGAGACCTTTGGCGACGCCGGCCCAGTCGACCGCCTTGGACTGAATGTCGGGGTATCGCTGGACCTTAGCTTATCCCATGCTTCTTTGGAGGGATCAAACAAGAGTTCTGTTGGAGGCTTACGGACTTGACACGCTGTTGCAAATGGGTTGCAAGCCCCAAGGGTAGCGATGGCCTGGCGGCCTGGGGCAAAGCTGGAAACATCCGAAGGTCCCGGCAAAGGATGAGTCGACTGGCAACAGAACAACTTGTTTATTCTGGCATCGCAAAAGAGCAGCCGGTCAGGGCGACCACGTTACTCGAAGGAAGAAATCGAAGTCTCTCGTTGGCGTCCGGGGCAGCTCCCTTTATACCCACGGAGTCGAGGGAAAGAAGGAACGGCTTGGGAAGAGGCGTCCGATACGGCGACGCTTGAACATGTTCAGACGTGACGTGCGCGTCCGCCGGGCCGGCGCCGGTCAGACCACCTCGCCTCCCAGTTGGGGAGCTCCTCTCCCCGGCTGCCGCGCTTTGACAAGCGTGGGCACCAACATGCACACACGCACACACGACGACACGTGGCATTGAAACCTGCCTGGACGCGCTTGGCGGGAGGCGTTACGGCAGCACTGAACGGGTCCAAATGACCGCCGCTTTGAACGAAGCCCCGGCGTCCGTTGCATCCGCGCCGGCTATACCGCGCGTCGTAGCCGAAACGTAACAACGCCCAGATCATATGGTCGAAGTTATCTTTCTCACCACAAAAGCGGCAGGAGGGATTGATATCCTTATTTATGAATTTAGATATGTAGTTTGGGTTGAGGAGGGTCCCCGTCTGTAGTTGTCTCAATATGAACGGTTGTTGCCTGGTCAGTGTTTTATGTGGTGGTGGGAATGTTCTTAATTCTTTGTAATGTGAGCAGGCTTCGCCAGTTTTGGGAGCAATAAGTCGGATCGGACCTAAAGTCTGAGTCGCCTGTGTCTTTGCCTTCGCCAGCCAAAGAGCACCCTCGCCCTACTTGTGGTAGTGGCTGCTCGGGACACCGATTTTCTTTTGAAAAATTCTGCGCGAAAAAAAAATTATTGCAGCTTTCTTAAGACGTGCAAGAAGGTTTGAAATGTGACGATAAAATGTCGATTCCTCTCTTGAATGAGAACCAATGGAAGCGCACGTCTTATGTGAAGCTCTGTTGATGCCATTTCTAGTACTGAAAAGAGGGACTTAGAAACTGACGTTTATGCGAGAGTCAAATAAAAAGGCGTGTCGTTGAAAAAAAATAACGACCAGAATTTAAAATACTGGTCACGCAGAAAATAGCATTGTTTTGGCAAAGTGAAATGGCAAGCAATTAAAAGGCGACCAACATCGAAAACTTCATTGTGTTTTAAAAGCGAATAGGTATTAAACAATTTCACAGCAATGGAAAATAGAACCCTGGAAACCAAAAATAGACCTCGCAGTCGCTAGATGACCTCAAGGTGATTGAGATCGCAATGACAGGACAATTCTGCGGTGACCTCGACATATAATTGGGGACATATAATTTAGAGCCACTGAGATAGCCGAAAGCTTGCTAGCTTCCTGGTGAAAAAAAAAGGAAACATGGCCAAGGACCCTGCATGGTTTTACAGACAGATGAAATGCAATTTAGAACGTCGCGCCACAGCGGATTCCGGTCTGACAGGGACCAATTTGTACAAAAGGGCTTTCAGGATTTGCAGGTGTAATTATCTGTCGTCGACGGAGTTCAATCTGAGCCAAAGAGGGACAAAACTGTATTGAATGCACTATTTATTTCCTTACGACAAACGGTTATTCCGTGAAGAGGTAAACTGCAGCTGATGGTCCCTTTACAGTTGGTCTCTGAGCGAGTAATAATCGCTCTTGAAATGGAGTAATGGATGCGGAAACTGACCTAGCCCCTGAAAGGTCTAAATCTTGTAGTAATTTTATATTTTTGGCTCAGAGTGTAGGTTGTACCTGAAAGCTCAGTGTCGCCACCTCTGCTCTATCATGTTGTCCAGAAAAGCCTAGTGCTTTTGGGCGGAGCATACGTGTCCCGATTTGCGTCGTCAAAACGCACATGACGGATCTGAATTGCAAGACATTCGTCTTTTCACAGCGCGGGGCAGCAGGCGGGGTAGGTGCTCTAATCGCAATAGAATAGGACACAGCGCAGAGGCACGCCAGGGGGAAAAAATTGACGTTTTTTTGTCTTATTTGACGACGCTCCCTTGACGTCACGTTGTTTGCAAACAAGGAGAGTTCTGTAGTGTATCATCATTCGACACCCACCGAGAGCTATCATTTTGACCCATATTGTAGCTATTGTAAGCATTTTGATGATATGAGTGGTTTCATTGTTATCGAGGTGAACTTTGCAAGGAAGTTAATACGAATCTTTGTGCCACCCTTGGAAATTCGTGGCATTCATCACATGTGATTATTTAGAATTAAGGAGCACCGCAAGCTGGATTTAGACACCCAAGAACTTGTGTTTAGCCTCGGTTCAGAAAAACCGCCGCACTCGTGGAGGTAGTGTTGCTACTGCATGAGCAAGGTATATATGCTTGAAACTGCAGCAGGTGTGTGTAATATCCAGATGTCATTACCCTCGAGGTTTAACAGAATGACGAAAAGTGACGGATTGTGTTGATGCAAGCTCACGCACGTGATAGAGTGGGCAGAATGTGAAGACCACAAATGCGGCAGAGTTTCGTGCAAGTACGGCTGTACTCAAATCACCGCGTAGAGCTCGCTTACACAAGGTCGCCTTTATTTTAACTTTGACATCACAGTTTGTGGGCGTTTACTTAAATGAATGCATGAGAGTGCCCTTGGTATTTTATGTTCACGTGGTATGAAGACACGTGATGCATTGACAGAAGAAAAAGAAGAAAAAACTAATAAGGTGGTTGCCAGTCTGTAGCTAGAGATTAAGCGACAGCTGTTAAGCTACTTATATTTTACGATCGTCACAAACACAATCAGCCTGACTACGCCCACTGCAGGGCAAAGGCCTCTCCAAAATATCTCTAGTTAACCCTGTCTGTGGCAGCTGCGGCACAGGACACGATATATTAAGGTAAGGAATAGAGGGACTTCAAAGCTATTCATTCATAGAGCGCTCTTGTTTAGTCTTCCGCACATTCTCGTTCTTTGACTAACATTCCTCTCCAGCCCGCCGCTCTAGGCTCGCGGCGCCACTGTCGATGAACCTCTTCCCGGGCGGTGCGCTTCGCAACATTCATCCATGGCAGCATCCGCCGCAGACGTACCGTGCTACATTCCGCCGCTCTCACCATACTCTCACTCTTCCTTATACGGTAACCACTCTTCACATGGTTCCCGTGGCAACCTGTCTCCGGTTGTGCCCTTATATCCCCTCCGTCCACGGTGGTTGGGCATTCCTCCACTCTCCCAATACCCTTATTTTCCCACCGTAACCCTCAGGGTGGTTCCGGTCGTAACCTAACTCCAGATACGACGGCTACTACTACTACGTCTACGCCAAACCAAGGAGCTCCAACTAACGGCTGTCGCTGTGAAAGTACTTTCTGCTGAGCGGCATTACCTGGTATAACACATGACTATGACCAACTTTTACTTGGGTACGCAGTGTGCTTTGAGGTCCACGGCCATTTAAAGAAAAACCAGCGCTATGAAGCAGTCCCGTTTCACAGTTTCACAGACCACCACACCAAAACTCTCACACCATGGCCGTGATCTGCTTGACTCCCGGATCGGTGACGGCTCTTATGACTTCTTCATGGCGCTATTTCTCGAGTAAGTATCCGAATTCATGCGAAGAACTCGTCGTCGCTGTAGTCGATGCGCATTGGCTGCGCTGTCGCCTTGTCACCCGCGCTCATGTGATTGTCCGCTTTGGCCTCTGACCCCGGAACGAGCGCATACTGTGAACCGTCCCCATCCTGTACCGGGTCGTCGCAGTCGCACGCACTGCACGTCACCAGGACCAACACGCCCATTACACTGAGGAACGCCAAGACGCCTATCATGTGCCACGTGAAGATGGTAGTTGCCAGCATCATGTCGTCGTGACTGTGGACGTCCCAGGACGGCTCTCCCGGCAGCGGGCTGTACAGGATGAATCCGACCTGCCAGAACCACGTTCCCTGCAGAAGACAGAAGAATGCACGACCCAAGGACGCCAGGGTGCTTCGAGGCTTGTTCGTCTCGAAGATGATGCACGCTGCCTCAGCTGCCACGGTGTAGACCAGAAGCGTGTGGATGAGGACGTCCAGGTGGGGCCTTCCATGGAGATGGAAGTGGAAGAGCAGTCCTTCTACGGTCACGGCTAGTAGGAGCGTCGCATAATCCGTGCCCGGCGGGAAAGGGAAACGGCAATTGGTCATCACGTCAACGATACCGCTGAGGAGGTAAAATAGGTACATGGACACGTGCTGGGCGTTGACCATGTGGACGAAACGGCCGTCCTCAAAGCCCGTGACGACCTCGCCGGCGATGCCTATGCTGCAGGTGATGATCTTGCTGAGGCCTTCGAAGCAAATCCGCCGGGAAATTCCGGGCATCACGTACCAGGCTCGGCACGTGTAGCGCCGATTGCGCTTCTTGCATCGGACGTAGTTGTGCCATGCTCCGAACGCCCACCATGTTCCCAGAATGAACAGGAAGGTTCCTGGCAGGAGGTGGCCGGCAAACGTACCCATTGCTGGCGGAAAGCTTCAAAGCGTTGCTGTCAGTTCCTGCGATGAGGGAAAAGAGTAGCTGTTGTGACACAGATAACATGTCTAGGCTTAGCATGCACGGGATAGCTTCACCTCATCTGCTGATTTCGGTAAAATCGCGGCACACATGCATCCTACGAAACGGCACTGCTAGAATTTTCGAATGCCACCTAAAGGCGACACACTCCCAGTGGAAACAAATATGTATTCGTCCGGTTTTCTGTTCCCACTTATAACAACGAAAAATTTCTTTTCGAGGGGAGGGGCTGTGCACGTCACGTGACTACAGCGAGCCAATCAACCTACATTGCCGAGAACCAAACCCGAGTCGACTGCCGGCACAGTATAGCCACTCTTTTTACTCAATAGGCCAATACGCAACAACACCCAATCTATATAGTCATATACGCTATGAGCTAACGGTTGCAACCGGAAGCCACGCCAAACACAAGAATCCGCCAGTTGTCATACGAGCAGTAAAACACTCTCTGTTACATTTTCAAAGTAAAAACGCAAGAAAAGTCGCTTCAGGAGCCGCAATTCGCCAGCTGTGAGCGATACGATATACTGCATACACCATTGCAGTGAAAATTGCTCACCGATATTGTTCGAAATGCTGAAATTTGTGTACCCTATCTGGCTTAAAATCTCACAGAAAGCAGGTATAAAGCCGTTGTGAAACACACAATCATCTCCTGCGATCTTCTGCAGGCGTGAGAAAATGTGTGCTTCTTCTACTTACTTTCCTAATGCTAAACGAGTACCCTTAGACGCGTGCTGACCCTGGCTCAGTAAACAAACAACCAAGACAAAACGGGTGAGAAATGCAAGAAAATAAAAAAAAGAATAACGAATAAGTTGAAAATAGTGCGCCACCGAGAAAGGTGTGAAGAAATAAATTAAAACGTCACGAACACTGGTGAACAATTCCTAATGGGTTCCTGATGCGGCTATGGGCTGATGATGACGACACACACATTTCGCTTCCTGGTCTTTTCTTATTCATAAATCCCGGCCGTGGCGGTCGAATTTCGATGAAGGCGAAATGATAAGAGTCCCGTGTACTGTGCGATGTTTGTGCTTGGCATAGAACCCCTGGTGGTCGAAATTTCCGGAGCCCATCACTACGGCTTCACTCATAACCTCAGCCGCTATGGGAAGTTGAACGCTCATAAAACAAACCAAACTCTTGTTCAGAAAAGATCCGTTTACGAAGGTGGTGGCCTCTTTGCCGTTAGAATGCCAACGTCTACCAATACAAGTCAATTTAAGTTTGTTCTTCGTTCTCTTTAACAAATGCTTCCAATGTCACGGTAAGACGTCGACTCCTGTCTTAATTGAGAACCTGAAGAACATGTCTTCACTGGGCTCACCGGTGGCTCAGTGGTTAAGGCGCTTCTCTACTTAGCCGGAGTACCCGGGTTCGAACCCTACCGCGGCGGGCGCGTTTCGATGGAGGCGAAACACAAATGGCGCCCGTGTGCTGTGCGATGTCAGTGTGCGTTAAAGATGTCTGGGCGGTCAAAATTATTCCCGACACCTGCACTGCCATCCGCTGTGGTGGCTCAGTGCTTAGGCCGCTCGACTACTGATCCGGAGTTCCCGGGTTCGAACCCGACCGCGGCGGCTGCGTTTTTATGGAGGAAAAACGCTAAGGCGCCCGTATGCTGTGCGATGTAAGTGCACGTTAAAGATCCCCAGGTGGTCGGAATTATTCCGGAGCCCTCCACTACGGCACCTCTCTCTTCCTTCCCTCATACACTCCCTCTTCTATCCCTTCCCTTACGGCGCGGTTCAGGTGTCCAGCGATATATGAGACAGATACTGCGCCATTTCCTTTCCCCCAATACCAATAAAAAAAGACCTCCACTGCGGCACCTTTTTTTCTTTCTTCTTGCACTCTCTCGTTTATTTATCCTTTCCCTTAGGGCGCGGTTCGGGTGTCCACCGAGATATGTGGGAGTTACTGCGTCACTTCCTTTCCTCACAAACCAATTTTCAATTTTCTGGGCTCGGTTGGTGCAAATTCCGGTATTCCACAAGATGACATTTCTGTGAGATACCTGACGCGGTGACACAGTTTCTTTGATGCTCTTTTGTTGATTCCAAGGTCACCGGTTCGATCCCGGCTGCGGCTGCCATATTTCGACGGAGGCGAAGCGAAAAAAGACTGTCGTATGCGGTTCGAGTTCAGGGCACGACAAAGGACCACACAGTGTCTAAATTAATCTGGAGCTCTCCATTACAACTTCCCTCACAGTCCATGTGCCGCTTCGGAATGTTAGATCCGACAATTTCATAGTTTCTGTGAGAGACAACAGGAAAGGCGTGTGGAAAAAAAAGGCCATCTCTGAAAGCACTCCTCACGCGCAAAATGCCGTTGTTTATGGAAAAGTAAAACGGCCAATCAATTAAAAGGTGGCCTACATGAAAAACGGCATTGTTTCGTAAAAGTGACTGGGGCAGGAAAACAAGTTGAAAGCAGTAGAAATTAGGTCACTGGGAACCGAAAGCAGACCTCAGGATCGCTGTATGACATCCGGGTAATTGGGATTGGTATGACGAGATAAATCTGCTGTGACCTAGACCTATATTGGAGTCACATTGAAAATAACTGAGAGAATCCGAATCTTGCTAGCTTACTGGTCACATAAAAGGACCCAAAGACAGACCTCCTTGAATAGCTTTACAAACACATGAAATACAGTTCGGAAGGTCAGCCGCCGCGGTGGCTCAGTGGTTATGGCGCTCGGCTGCTGACCCGAAAGACGCGGGTTCGATCCCGGCCGCGGCGGTCGAATTTCGATGGAGGCGAAATTCTAAAGTCCCGTGTGCTGTGCGATGTCAGTGCACGTAAAAGAACCCCAGGTGGTCGAAATTTCCGGAGCCCATCACTACGGTGTCTCTCATAGTCTGAGTCTCTTTGGGACGTTCCAAACCAGTTTGGAAGGTCATGTCACGCCGGATTTCGGTATGACAGTGATAGATTCATACGGAGAGCTTTCAGGATTTGCAGGTGCAATTGTCTGTCGCCGAACATTCGTTCACTCTGAACCTATAAGGGGTAGAACTGGACAAATTGCACCATTTTTTTTTGTTCCTTGCGACGAATGACTATTCCGTGGGAAGACGATCGAATTGCAGTTGCCGGTCCCTTTACAGTTCGTTCCTAAGAGAGTGATAGTTGCTATTTTAAGGGACTAATGATCGTGGCAACGGAGTTATGCCGTGTACGGCAACACAACCCCTGTACTGTACACAGCCCCAGCTGTACCGAAGTCCAACCGGATAGAATCCTTTCCTTGACTCGACAGAGTACTTGATCTCTCTTCGCGAGCTGCGCGGTGTCAGACATTTGTAGTGTTAGACACTCGACTGCTTCTAGAAGCAAGAGATTTCACCTTGTGGTTATGGTTCCTTGTTGTGACCCGGTAAATTGCTTGAAAACAATTCGAGGAAAAGTTCAATCAAACCTCTGCAGTTTGATACCGCCTGGATCATTTGGATCTGAATGCCTAGTGGCTTGAACCAATTACGACCGAGGAGGCTGTTTCCCAGCGTTCGTTTCACTCCAAATGTAGAATTTTAGGTCAAATTAAAAATACGTTTGAATCTCCATCATCACTGTAATCTATGAAGGCTACTTTCTTCGCATAACACTTCTTTCTCTACCTCATCTTCTTCTTTTTAGAACCTTACCTGCATAACGTAGAAGACCTCAACTTCACTACCTATGAAGGCATGTCCGCATTGTGAGGATTTTAATTTTTTTTAGCGCCCGTGTGCTGTGCGATGTCAGTGCACGTTAAAGATCCCCAGGTGGTCGAAATTATTCCGGAGCCCTCCACTACGGCACCTCTTCTTCCTTTCTTCATTCACTCCCTCCTTTATCCCTTTCCTTACGGCGCGGTTCAGGTGTCCAACGATATATGAGACAGATACTGCGCCATTTCCTTTCCCCCAAAACCAATTATATATTATATATCCTTGGGTGAGCTGTGCACTGCGAACCCAAAGGTGTTGCCGCAGATGTGCTGCCGCGAGTTTCGGGCGCAGAAATGGGTGAGTATATATTACAATACAATATTCATTCAACATCTCAGTGATGTTTGGAGCACGTATAAAAGCCAGAAAAAGGCTTCGCTGTATGCCCGTACCCCAACACATGACAAGCAATGACAACGCAAAAAAAGACAGTGGTCATAGCGTGCATATTTCTTGAGCTCAATACGCAGCTACATGCTTCGGTATTAAAAAAATGCTTCGTAAGGAAACATTAAACGAGAAACAAACATACACAAGTCCATCATGTGCATACATCGATAACTAAAACAGGCGGTAATGAAATCGTCACTCTGACATGTAGAACGGTATTTCAACATGATTGAAATATATTGGGGAATAAACAACTGTCCAAGAGGAAACGCGCAAAAACGGTTACAACGGATAAGAAAAAGATTGTACATTCCAGTCTTTATATATTTATTGCTCAGACACTTCAATGGAATCGGTGTGCAAGTCCCCAAAGATTGTGTTTCTGCGTTAAAAAAGGGACCGGAAGTCAAGGTTCAAAGGCCCTGAAGAAGCCGGGCGCCGGGCCGGGGGTGGCTTGTACCCATTTTTACCGGTGGGTGTCCGGCGGTGGGTTTCGAACCAACCACCTCCCGCAGCCAAAGCGGGCGCCCAGACCACTAGCGAGCTTTGGAACACCGGTTTTTGGCCTTGTCAGTGCTGTGATAGAGAGAAACAGACAAATGTTCCCGTCCGCAGGCCTGACAGGTTTCTGTCCTGCTGCACGCGTTCTCCGTCACATAATTCATCGAAAGCCCCGTGGCTTTAATCCATATGTGCTCTGTGACATGTGCCCGAAAAACAGTAAAGAGAAGCTTCAAGGAGTGTATATAGTGTTGTTTCTGAAGCCGTCCTTTTGGGTCGATCTTAAAGGAACTCTGAAGACGAATTTATAGGGGCTCTGAAAGGGGCGCTAATAAAGTTGCGGTATGCCTGGGATGTTAAAGCACGCCACTTCGCGAATATTGTCCAGGAAGAACTTCCTTTACTGCGCTTTAAAATAGCGGCGCTGTCTGTAGTCAAAATTTGAATTTTACCGCATTCGCGCCTTTTCCTCTCTCGTCATTTTTGCACACTGGGAGGTCGGCCTCCTCCGCTGGCCCCATCTCCGGGGGCGGAGCTTCTTGGCTCACCGGTTACTGGCCGCGGCCATGGCAGCTGCCTGACTTCTGAAAGAATGTAACCAATAGCCATCTCTCAACTTCTATACGCAGGTGCGAGCGACGGAGGAGGGTGCGAGCATGAAAAAGCCGCCGGGAAGGGCTCGCCAGCTTTCGCGCGTGACTGTAGGTTCTCTGCTGCGTGTAGAGGTGTGTTATTTGGCACAGGCGTTCATGACAACCAAATGCAGAGATTGAGCGACTTGATGTCCTCTCCTCGAAAGAAGTTTCAGAGCCCCTTTAACTTCGATTGACGGTTAAATTTATAAATGCAATGCTCAAAACAACAGATGCGTGTTTTGCTGCCGAGCAAACATCAATTTAACCACAAAGCACGCTTTCTTGCACATTCAGTAGCTAGCGCCATCTGTTAGCAACCAGAGGCGAACACGGCGTAACTCAATGGGGATATTTTAAATTTCTATTTTTGAGAAAACTATAGAGAGTCCGGGAACATTGTGACTGTAATGGCCAATTAACTCTTGGTTTTGCTGCAAAGTCTGACCTTTCAAATGCTTCCTGTGCTCACAACAGCTAGTTCTGGTAGCCGCAGAAAATCAAATGGATGTACCGAACATTCGAAATACCCGCGAAGATTCTGAGTGTTCAGCGCCACGCTGCACACGGTGATAATAATAATAATAATAATAATAATAATAATAATAATAATAATAATAATAATAATAATAATAATTTGTTCTGGGGGAAAGGAAATGGCGCAGTATCTGTCTCCTATATCGTTGGACACCTGAACCGCGCCGTAAGGGAAGGGATAAAGGAGGGAGTGAAAGAAGAAAGGAACTGCCCACGGTGGCAGTCGTGGAAACTAAAGAGTCTCTCCACATTTCCTGGGCTTGAGACAGAATCTATTTCTTACTGAGAACAAAACTTTGATGGTGTGTCCTCCTAGTACAGCTATAACGTTATTGGAGCATTCACAATGTTTATAATGTGCTAGTAGATTAAAAATTTTCCTTAAATATTTTTCAGCTTGACCAGCCTTGCACATGGATCACTGCTGAATAACAGGGCGACCTGTTTTTGCTATTTTCTCGCGTTGAATATTGTTCACACGGATGCTCTACATACAGCTCAACTACGTCAGAACGTCTAATAATTAATAATTGGTTTCGGGGAAAGGAAATGGCGCAGTATCTGTCTCATATATCGTTGCACACCTGAACCGCGCCTTATGGGAAGGGATAAGGGAGGGAGTGAAAGAAGAAAGGGAGGAATAGGTGCCGTAGTGGAGGGCTCCGGAATAATTTCGACCACTTGGGGATCTTTAACGTGCACTGACATCGCACAGCACACGGGCGCCTTAGCGTTTTTCCTCCATAAAAACGCAGCCGCCGCGGTCGGGTTCGAACCCGGGAACTCCGGCTTAGTAGTCGAGCGCCCTAACTACTGAGCCACCGCGGCGGGTAAATTATTTCAGTTATCAGGGCACTGCAATTCAATCCATCAAAAGGCATAGGCAAGCCCTGAACTGTATCGTTCGAATTGAAATGGGTAACTATCATACTCTACAAGCAGTAAAATCAAATGTATATGGCTATATATCAAATAAAACGATTTTGATGCAGATTACCTCCGGCATTTTGTTGTTACTGTTCGATGTGTATTTTAGAATATATTTGTTTATAATCGTGTATCTGTTCACGTGGCGTAATAGCGTCATTTAAGAAAATGTTCTGTGCAACTTCAGCGCGTGTTCAAGATCCCCAGATGGTCAGAATTACTCCGGAGCCCTTCAATACGGCACCTCTTTGGTAATTTGGATGACGGGGTAACGAAATGGCGCAATATCGGTCTCACATCTCGGCGGACACCTGAACCGCGCTGTAATAATAGTGATAATAATTGGTTTTTGGTGGTATCTGTCTCATATATCGTTGGGAACCTGAACCGCGTGTTAAGGGAAGGAATAAAGGAGGGAGTGAAAGAAGAAAGGAAGAAAGAGGTGCCGTAGTGGAGGGCTCCGGAATAATTTCGACCACCTGGGGATCTTTAACACGCACTGACATCGCACAACACACGGGCGCCATTGTGTTCCGCCTCCATCGAAACGCGACCTCTTTCTTCCTTACTTTTTTCTCTCCCTCCTTTACCCCTCCCATTACAACACGGTTCGGGTGTCTACCGGGATATGTGAGGAAGTTACTGCGTCATTTCCTTCTCTCAAAACTAATTTTGATTTTCATTTTTATGACGCACTGTGCGATGTCAGTGCACGTTTTTTTCTTAAGATCCCCAGGTGGTCGAAATTATTCCGGAGCACTCCACTACAGCACCTCTTTCTTCCTTTCTTCTTTCACTCCTGCCTTTATCTCTTCCCTTACGGTGCAGTTCAGGCGTCCGACGATATATGAGACAGATACTGCGCCATTTGCTTTACTCAAAAATAAATTGTTATTATTATTATTTTCATTTTTATGCAAATGTTTTGGATGCTATGAACCGGCTATTGGTTTGATTTTTTTCACTCCTTTTTCTGCTTTCATAAAAAGTATAATTGAATTGAAGTAGTGCTAAAAATTATCGCACGCCTAGGAGATGCTTGTCTCGCTCCCTCTTTTGTTATTGGTGTTCTTTTCTGTGTTTATCCCGCCTTTTCTCTTCTAATGCTTTTAAAGATGGGTGCTGTTGTTATTGTTTGATGAGAAGCGAGATAAGTAGCTGAGCTGTGGAGTGTAAAGGGATGAATATATGTGGCAGGTGCGACTGAATCTGGTGCGCAGCTGTCTGAACTACCACGCCCCGGTCGTTCTTGCAGCAGCTGCGATTTGAAAAACAAAAGGGAAACAGTTGAGGCTCATCTCTCTGTTCGGCATCACAGGCTTCGCAGTTAGGTTTCCAGGTAGTTGAGCTGACATTGTTTGCTACGCAGGCATTAGAAAGCAATAGACCTGTACGATGAAATGAGCTGAAGCCAGGCATACCGAGTTTTAATGATCCGCTTGAGCTTGCTAATCGCAGCTTCAGAAGCTGCTGCTGCGAAGGCCTATACAGGTAAGAGACACGTTTGAAAATATGCAGTGCGGAAAACGGGGACCCGCCTTGATATTGTATTGAAGAGACACGTGTGACAAACGTATGGAAACTGGCATCAGTATTGCAAGAAATTCTCGTTTCGACTTGCTTTCACGGATTTTATGAATACGAGTCATGCCGCCTGTGAACAGGTTCAAAATGTTTTTTTTCTCCTGTACTGCACTGCCCTTGATTATCATTATGTATTTTTTGCTGGCCCTGGCGCAGAGTTGAAAACACGCGCGCTGTTGTAAAAATAAAGTAATGCTTGAAAAAGAGCAATGCGTCGTAAGGACAACTGCGCAGTCCAGTGTGGGTTTTGTATTCTTCCAACTTTCCCCGCTGTATGATGAAAACTTGCTCCTTAGTCGTTCTAGTGCAGAAATTCTAATGAAGAGAGGTACTGCAGAAATTCGAGAAGCGAGGAATATCTAAATTGCATCTTTTGTTGCTTGTAATTTGGACGGAAAAGGTGCAGAGAGTATACAAGGTCCTACCAACCGCTCCGGGTGCTACCAACCGCTGCACGACCATGTCCGTGGCTCATTGTTATTAATTTTAGCTGCATGTTAAAAGTGCTCACTGCTTGTTAACGGCACATGTCCCGTGTGCGCACTAAAATGCACCGGGAAACTGTCAGTAAGAAAATTCAAAATATTTAGGAAACGCTGCAGGTTCCATCTACTGCAGGAATGTACTCATCTGGACCGATTGCGCCCACAGAAACCCCTGCATTCATTTTATCGAGGTATCGAAGCTCAATGGGATAACTTGTGTAACCCACTCTCCTACCTACGCGGCTATGAATTCAATGTACACTTTGAAGACATGGATTGTCTATATAAATATCCTGGTAACGGCACCAGCTCTGTTATGCACGTGACATACGTTTTTCAGGTAGATAAGGTTTCCACAAAGTGCGGTTGCAAAAGCGATTGAACATGTGGCTGCGCGCAAGCGTGAATAAGAGTTTGTGTGGGCCTCCTTTTGGTTAACAAATTCGTCTCAGACAAGCCTTAGACGAGTCTCACCTTTCGAGTGATGCAGGTCTCCGGTCACTCACACCACCGCCCGGAGGAGGACTCGTGTGCTGCCCATGTCCATCGGTCCAGGACAGGCCGCGTCCAGGGACCTTCGTCAGTCCTCCAGCTCTGTCGGCATCCCCTGCTTCGCAGCTCTCTAATTCACCCAGCTCGTCCGGCGATACAAACAATCCGAGCCGGCGTCATGGAAGGCCTTGCGGCGTTGCTCGTCATGCATATCTGTGCCGCTGGGTCGGTCGCCCAATGCCGGCGCCTGTCGACGAGACACGGAAACACATGGACATGCACATGCTGCGCGTACCGTCGCCCGCAGCTGCGGCCCGGCTGATAATAATACGAGCAACAACAAAGAGCCGAAAGCACGCAGGAAGCGGTGCTGTACAGGTAGCTACGGCAACGACACCGCGGAAATGCGTTTTTGCAACACAGTCTACACAATTATGCACTCTCCTGGACTTCCGTCGCAATAGAGAGAGAGCGAGAGAGAGAGATTAATTTTAATGAGTGGACAGGAGGATTCCTTCACAATGTTTCCTCAGCTCTTGATGCACCTACTAGCCTCTATTGGATTAGAAGAAAGCTTGTAAGTGCAAGTCATTCGATGCCTAAACGCGTTCGTTAGCTCTAAACAGAAAAAAAAACTTAGAAAAACGTCCTTAAGATGTTTTCTGCAGGAACATAGGCGATTAAGGCGGAGCTTCTGGGAGAACGTCATTTACGAAGTGACCTGCGCTGAAACTCGACTTTCGCTAAGGTATATATAGAAAGCGTTCTCTTTGGAATTTTGGGCTTATGTTCAGGTAATACATGACAACATTACTTTTTAAAGGTAGTTAAAGTATATTTCTAATTACCTTTTAGAAAACCTCACAACTGTAATTAAGTTTAGAAGAACTTCTATTTGGGCTAGATGGTTCATTTCGATCCAGAAAGGAAAACAGTAGCGCCGAAAAAACACGAAGGTATATAGAAGATGAAGTTAGCGCTTGTCCTACGTCGTTCTTCTACTGTGTGTGTGTTTTTTCGGAGCTACTGTTTTCCTTTCTGTAATTAAGTTACGTATACCAACTTCGCCCTGCTTTTATAGAAAGCCTTCATGGTCATGAATGATAAATAGCCGCTTTGCTCCCAGTGCCGCATACATGAAAAAGATTTTCAGCCTTCTGCACCACTGAGAAATTGTATAATCGCTGACTTGCACCCTTCATTCGGTTGTCAAATTAATTGTTCGATGCTTCATGTGGGCGGGTCTTTCTGATTTTGAAAAATTCTTCCTAGTCACTTGTGGGTACTGCAGCAATTTCTTCACATTGGGGCACCTCCACTGGGTACCTCCATTGGAGTACCCTCATTTTGGGTACATGGCGCGGTGGCCTGGTGAGTGATTAGGCAGTAGCAGTAAAATCCAATACTGATGGCTCTGCTGGATTGCGCGCCACGCCGTGAAACCTAAGACAGCCCCTGTAACTATCTCCCAAAAAAAATTGTACTAATGAAACACCAAATTCTCTCTCGAAACGAAACGCACACCTTCTTGGGTCTTCCTGCCAAACTCCGTCCAACTCTCCCCACCCTTCTCTCTCTCTCTCTTTTTTTTACCTATATCTGAGCGAAATCACAAGGTGAAGGCATAGAATATAGTGGGCTGCCAAAAATAATGAAAAATAACACTCCCAGCCAGCACCGACAAAGGCAATGTAAACACAACAAAGTAAACTCAATGCCACTCGCTTGAGCGCCACGATGAAAAACGCGTGAGCTTTCGCCGTTACGAACTACGCTCATTGAACAATATACGGCTTTTTTGTATTTTATCATATTTTTCATTCTTAATGTCTTCGTTCTCGTCATCATTTTTTAACGCCGCGACATCGGACATCTTTTACTTAACATTCATAGATCCCTAGGAGTCATCATACCACTCCTGGCGCAGTAGTGGAGCTGGATGCGCCAGTGCCCTATCGGAGAGGCTTGTGCGACCCAGGCTGCCCATCCCGAGAAACCTCTCGCGACCAATCTTTATTTTTTTTTACCAAGGATAATTCTTTACACCCCTAAGATCTAGACCAGAGAAGTAACTTATTACATTACAAATTACCGAAAGTGACTTAATTACTGTTATTGCAATGAGAGTAATTTTACTGCCGTGCCTGGTTAGAGTGTCAGAAAGCATTACTTTCAATATGGAATAGTTTTATGTCGAGTAATACGAGTGGCCTGTCTCTGCAACCATTTATCTGTATGCTCAGTTGAATGAACTACATCAGTCCCCTTACTGTAATGATATATCGCGTCGTCCACGTTTTGCAACAAAGCGTTTGTCTCTTTTTATATCCTGCATTCTACTGACTTCACAACACATCCGGAAACATCTGTCCTACTCTGCTGATTGAGTAATCTTTATTAAATGGAGGTGGCACAGATGCCTATTCACGGGAGACGGAGATTACATTTCGAGGTCAATATAGTCTTTCTTTTTTGTTCGGAGTGGCTTAACTGACTGTTTGCTAATATGCGTGAAGTGGGAATGTTTCTCCAGTATGGGGAGGTAGCCTATGGGCGCATATATCTCTAAATTCTCCAACCCGGCTACATTAAGCTCTAATCAGCGAGCATCTCTGAGGTTGAAGGCGAACGGTGCCCTAAGTGATCTCTCTTCTGTGTGATCCAAATTGCGACGCAGGCAAAATACGAAAACAGTTACAGCATTTACATTATAACGCAGAACAATGGTAACAGTGGACGATCAAGCTTCCGCGGGATATTTAGAAAACTGAGTCATATGCCCCACCACGCAGTGACTTACATGGCTCGTGAATTTTTTTACAAATCAACGCTGGGGGCTATGACAAAACATCTATACCTCTGTGTTTTAATGTACACTACAAAGCCAGTCTAAATTACTTCAAACTTTGCTGCAGATTACAGAATGGCAGGAGTTCAATGACTGACAGGTGTCCACGTGGCTACGGGTGTGGGACGTATCCTCTAACGAATGCCGCGATTCGAAGGCAAATATTGCGACGGTCGATGTAACCGCCGTTGTAGAATAATAATAATAATAATTGGTTTTGGAGGGAAAAGAAATGGCGCAGTATCTGTCTCATATAACGTTGGACACCTGAACCGCGCCGTAAGGGAAGGGATAAAGGAGGGAGTGAAAGAAGAAAGAAAGAGGGAGGTGCCGTAGTGGAGGGCTCCGGAATAATTTCGACCGCCTGGGGATCTTTAACGTGCACTGACATCGGACAGCACACGGGCGCCTTAGCGTTTTTCCTCCATAAAAACGCAGCCGCCGCGGTCGGGTTCGAACCCGGGAACTCCGGATCAGTAGTCGAGCGCCCTAACCACTGAGCCACCGCGGCGGGGCAATTGTAGATGCGAAAGAAGTACTGTGGGTTTGCTGGACGCTGTCCTGGTTGCGTGACGTTAATTACATCATATGTCGTGCAACAATATAACTCGTCTTCCTATCAGCGTCGACCAGCGTAAGATTGGCGGTGATTGGGTGCCTATTACCACATAGAGCATATTTTAAAACATTGTCATTAAAGCGTTAGCGTTAAAGGCCGCGTTATGCAGAAAATCCGATGTCGGCGTTGCCAGCGATAAATAGGGACCCTCGGAGAAGCAGCCCAGGCCACGTGACCTTGTGGTGTCGTCACAACTTACCCACCGGTTTACTATCAAACTAACCACCCTAGCAGGTGGCAGTTAAACTAATGGTTGATCGCGAGAGGTTGCCTGGAAAGAGCAACTTGGGTCGCTCAAGACCCACCAATGGCAGCACCTGCCATCGCAGGGCGGTTGCGCATCCTGTAACCGCTCAACCACTGCGCCAGTTGAGGTATGAGGACTCCCAGGGACTTAGGAATGAATGTAGAATTGAGAATGACCAATCCGCATATATAGACATTAACTTAATCATTAACGCTATCGAGTCATATCCTAATGGCGGATCTTAAATGCACCCCCCCCTCCCCAATAGTTGTGTTTACAAACTTATGAAAGTGCATACAGAATTCGCCTTACCCGCATGATGACGGCCTCTTATCTGTCAACGGAGCTTTCTCTGTACACTCTCATCCGACGCTGTTTTGAGAACCTTAAAATAGAAATCACCCAAAAAGCCACGCCATCACACTTTGAAAACACCCATACGTCAGTCGCTTCCTCGCAAAACTTTGCAAAAGGCGCGCAACTCGATGAGCGCCCAGGTCGCGGCCGAGCGGCTTGCAGTATCGAGCGACTCGCAGCACTGACCGCAGAGGAATAAATCGCTTTCTCGAGCTCCGTATACGTATCCCATGCGCCAGGCCGCGACGCGTGGGTTATTATTGACGCACGCGGTATAAGCGTGGCATTGGCGATTCGCAATCGTTACTTCTGTGCGCTCGTATCGGGTAAACAGGGCACGACAATCCGCGGGACAGGACGTTCATTTCCTGGTGGTTGCGGTATCGATAGAACGAATAGACTAAAAGAAGTGAACGAACAAGAAAAAAAACGGCGTTGGCCCGTCGAAGTCGCTGTATATTAGGAAAATGAGGCGGTATTCACTGGAGACTACTGAGAAGAAGCTATGACTTATATACAACAACAACAAGTACTACTACTACACCACAACCAGCACCACCACTGCCACTGCTACTACTACTGCTACAAACATCTTCGAAAAGACCAATGATATCAGTGGCGAACTTATTATTTATCTATATGCACATTAGGAAATACCGTTAAGAGCCGTTGAGATCTGCAGATTCGAAAGAGTGGAGAAAAACATGCTATGAAAGCAGCTCGATAGCTAGCTGTTACCGCCACCGCGAAAACACAGAATGCAATATATATATACGCTAAGGCGCCCGTGTGCTGTGCGATGTCAGTGCACGTTAAAGATCCCCAGGTGGTCGAAATTATTCCGGAGCCCTCCACTACGGCACCTCTTTCTTCCTTTCTTCTTTCACTCCCTCCTTCATCCCTTCCCTTACGGCGCGGTTCCGGTGTCCAACGATATATGAGACAGATACTGAGCCATTTCCTTTCCCCCCAAAACCAATTATATATATATATATATATATATATATATATATATATATATATATATATATATATATATATATATATATTACTGGACGTCTCGATCGGGGGACCGATCTTTTTCAAGGTCATTCTATAAAAAGATCGGTCCTCCGATCGAAACGTCGAGTAAAATAAAAATGTTTCCTTAAACGAAGCGTATACTTCGATTTATATTATTTTAAGCGGTCAAGTACCTCATGCTTTCGTAGGCTATATATATATATATATATATATATATATATATATATATATATATATATATATATATATATATATATATATATATATATATATATATATATATATATATATATATATATATATATAACGCCACAGTCTTACCGGTTTCTTGTTCGAATCCTTCCGCCATGCATATAGCAAATATGACTTGGGATGGCTACGCAGGGCAAAATGCATTATCTTAACGGACCCTATGTCTTTACTGTTCGGCGGGATTACGAAAGAACAAAAAATGCTCACGCTGCACGCTCAGAATTAACCTCTCTCCCACACTGTTTCCATCATAAGTGTTTCTTTCAGTTCAGGCCGCCTTTTTGCCATGAAGGTCGGGGCTACTCCCCCAATACTTCTACCTAACTTCCTTCGATGAACACAATGGAGGCCAATGTGGTTTCCCGGGGAAAAATATCTCGCTTTGGTGGCAAATGCGGTCGCCGCCCCTCTTCCTCAAGTGCATAAACACACCCCCCAACTTTGCTCCTCTGAGTACACAATTTGATGCCCGACTTAACACGTTAGCCTGCCGCATGTTTTTTCCTCTCGCTTCCGTGCCCTGGTTACAGACACGCCTACCCAGTGTCGGTGCATCGAATGACCCCAAAAATTGTCAGCGCATAAAAAAAAAGGTGAATAGAAAACGCATAAAAACAGTCGCGTGCTTTTCACATAACCCATTATTCAACGGATGCACCTTTCTTTGCCTGTATAGTACCCTGTTTTATGCTATGCTCTCATGCTGGTGGAAAGAAAAAACTTGAATAAACTAAGTGGGTTCGTGCTTAGCAAGATCTTTTCGAATCTAGCTTAGCTGGAGAATTTACTCCGGGTTCTACACAATGCAATTGCAATTCGACCCTGTGCCTCGCAGCATTGGCCTAAAGCGAGTAATTTGAGCACTCGCATCGTATGCGAAGGTTTGGAGTTAGATCCCCAGTGCCGCCAGGTACCCACCTCCTTTCCACTGGGTGCAAGCTTTCGCCTGTTCCGACGTATCTCCGGGGTCAATTTCTTGGAGAAATGTGTCTCCGAAACCACCTCGTGCGTACAAAGAAGCTGTGTAAAATAAGAACACGCCAGTGTGCTGCGCGATGTCAGCGCACGTTAACGAATTCCCGGTGGTCTAAATCAATCCGGAGCACTTTGCTACGGAGCCAGCCGCTGCGCTGGCTCAGTAGTTACGGCGCTCGGCTGCTGACCCGAAAGACGCGGGTTTGATCCCTGCCGCGGCGGTCGAATTTCGATGGAGGCGAAATTCTAGAGTCCCTGTGTACTGGTGCTGCGTCAATGCACGTGCACGCAAAAGAACCCCAGGTGGTCGAAATTTCCTGGGCCCTTCACTACGGCGTCCCTCATAGCCTGAGCCGCTTTGGGACGTTAAACCCCCATAAACCAAACCAAACTACGGGACCTTCTTATCCCTGTCTCCTTTCACTCCCTCTTTCATCCTTTCCCTAAAGGCGCAGTTAGTGCGTCCACCGGTAGTGAGAACGTTACTATGCATTTCCTTTGCATACAATGCATTTGAATTTTCCTTCGATAAGATAACGACTTCAGTAGGAGAGTGACTTGTAGTTCGAGAGCCGCGAGCGCCTCAAGTGGCGATTTCACGAATAATACTTATCTGCACCATCATTCGGACGAGGACGTATGTGTGTCCGCCCAGGTATGAAGGTCCAAGGTTCGAATCCAAAGCACCACGCAAAGGTTTCTTGAACTCTGGGCTATAAGCTCTCTCCCGGAGGCACTGTGTATGTACACTGGGCCGCTTACGCTAGCTTGCTTATGGCGCCGATGCGCGGGACATTGATTGAAGGTGCAAGCGTTGCGTGCAGACGTGAATCACGAGGGAAATGAGGTCACTCGCTCCATTGTTTGGCCCGCACGACGACGGTAGATGTGGGTCGTTGTTCCTGCCTAGAGCCTCCAGCCCAGAAAATTAAGGGGGCGGGGGGGGGGGGGGGTGTAGCGTCTGCACAGACTTCTTCCCTGCCTGCTGTCGCTGACCCCAGTGCCCTGAATGCAATCACGACGGTCCTCTAAACAGCACTCGCGAAAAATCGAAATCGGCTGCAACTGGTGCATGAAAGCCCCAGCACATGCACAGTCGCGCGCGGAGTGCCTACGCAGCGGCATAGTACTTGTCTGTACGTGTCTGTTTAATACATACACAGCAATTCTGGACAAAAGCTTTTTTTAGCGGGGAACCGTTTATGGAAGCCAATTTTTCATATAATGTAAGATTTCACTACAAAAATCAATATATTCAGATATCACCCGATGGCGGTCCTGTATTTTTTTATTTACGTTTTTGCTATCGTCAAAAGCGCTCCCCATTGGTTTGCTATGGCAGTCTTAACTGTTCGATGCGATCGATGGGAACACTGTAAAAGAGAGCTTTTGCTACATAGCAGAATAATGAATCATTACCTCAAATATTTCCTTGAAAGTGTCTTACAATTTTCCGATTTTCAAAATTTCTGCCCTACAAAGCTGGACTTGGTTTGTGTAGTAGCGCGCTGTTACCAACACGCAGAACCAATCGGCCCCTGTTTTCGCATTGATTCTAGTGCGGAATTTTTTTTAATGAGAAAGTGCATTGCAGAGCATCTATACGCCTGATATTCACAGAACCATATTTGAGTTCGCACTGCATATCTCTCGCGAACAACGCTTCAAGTCCAGGCTAATTAACATTGATAACAATGTGAATAGCCGCTATTGTCTTTTTAAGCGTATGCATGGCCACGAATGGAGGTAATGGTACGGATTATTCATGGTAAGGCCACCATGAGAACTCAATTAGGATCATACGTTATCCGCGTTAATCGATTGAGGTTGGAAGAATAACAGGAAGGAGGAGGAAAATGGGGGGGGGGATCACTTAAGCTCCGCCTTAAGGGTTAAGACGTGATAGCTTTAATAAGTTAATGCCTGTATATGATTCATAGATCCCTGGGAGTTCGCGTGCCACTTCTGGCGCAACTGTTAAACGATGCACCACTGCCCTGCGATGGCATGCAGGTGCTGTCACCGGTGAGGCTTGTGCGAACCACGTTACTCTTTATCTCACTATCAATCAATAATTGGCGTCTACCACGGTGGGCAGTTTGCTCACAATTCGGTTGGCCGGTTGTGATGGCACCACAAATTCACGTGATCTAGGTGTGCTTCTTTGGGGATTTTTCGTGGATTTTTCGCTCACGTGGTCAACGACGCTGACGCCACTTTTTCTTCGACACGGGCTCCTTAACGCTATCGCGATAAAATCGCCAGACTTTCGCCCTCTTGCGGACTCTGAACGAAGTGACATTGATGGCTGTACTCACCTCCGGCGACCCGCCTCCAATCGGCCCCTCTTATCTATAAGCCCATAGCTCTGCCCGCGCATATAGCTAACATAGCTCAGGCGCACACGAATCGCAGTGCTACGCATCCAACGGGCCTTAGTCGTGATATGTCTGCATTCTGGACTTATAGACTGCTAACATCAGACGCATTTCTTAGCCAGAAGCGGCCAATAGGGAATCAACTACCGGTGTTACGCTCATCTCAGACCGTACAGAAACCACAAAAAAGTCCGTTATACATAGAAAGGGAGTGGGAAGAGCGTTAGAGATCAGCAGCAAGGAAGCTCTCAGAGCAGACGCTGGATTAATTTCTTCGGAGACCGTTTGTGAACGAGCGCGCTCCTTACCGTATGAAAAAGCACGTGGTTTTGGTTTTATCTGACGAACTCTTCGCTGCTTCAAACAGTGGAGACTGCATCCAACATATCACTACGATTATCTGTGTACACCATTAATCCAGATAAACATTATTATGAAAAAGGAAAAGAAGGGTGCTTGCAACTCAAGCACACGGAGAAATCCTTGGCTGAATGCGGAAGACGTTTTCCCTTTCGTACTGAAGGTATACCTGTACAGGGTCGCTCGATATGAAAGGGAACAGACGAGCGCGTGGCCGCCATACTTCGCGAAGCGCCGCCGCCAAGAGCCGGAGCGAATGGACGGCATTGGGCGCATGCGCGGAAAGAGGTGCCGGCCAAAACTTACAGCGCATGCGCCTTCGCCGTGGGCTTTCGCCGGCTTTCGGCGGCAGCGCTTCGCGGAGCGCGGCGGCCACGAGTTCGCGCGTTCCCTTTCCTACTGAGCGACCCTGTAGATGTCATACCGAAATCAAACGCGAAAAACGGCGCTTAGGAACCGTACACTCTAAATGGAATGGAGTAAAAAGAGAATAAACTGTCGTCTAGCGCATACCTTTTTATAAAAGGGTGCGCTCTAAACAAAAATGCGCATTTGTGTCTAGCATTTGACCCGCCGCGGTGGCTCAGTGGTTAGGGCGCTCGACTACTGATCCGGAGTTCCCGGGTTCGAACCCAACCACGGCGGCTGCGTTTTTATGGAAGAAAAACGCTAAGGCGCCCGTGTGCTGTGCGATGTCAGTGCACGTTAAAGATCCCCAGGTGGTCGAAATTATTCCGGAGCCCTCCACTACGGCACCTCTTCTTTCTTTCTTCTTTCACTCCCTCCTTTATCCCTTCCCTTACGGCGCGGTTCAGGTGTCCAACGATATATGAGACAGATACTGCGCCATTTACTTTTCCCCAAAAAACCAATTATTATTATTATTATTATTGTTTAGCATTTGTGTTTAGAGTGTACGCGATGGTTCGCCCTTTTACGTAAAAGTTCAGCTGTGTACGAGGAGAAACCAGCGCGATCCATCTTTCTACGTAAACCGCACGTGCACTCACCACCAGCTTGCACGTCAATGGCGCTCATTCCGGTATAACAACGCGCGAGGCAGTTCGCTCTTGTATTTGGTCGTATCTAGTATACGCATTCCTTGCACGTGCCGAGTACGACCTTCCGGTCTTTATGGCTTTTATCCCCCCCCCCCCTTTAAGCATGCATTTCCTGGTTGGTAAGCGTTATCGCATGTTTCATAGATCACCGGAACTCGGATGCGTCGCATGAATGTGAATCCCGCCGGATGTGAAGGCGATGTGTATGTGCCGCGGAAAGCGGGTGCGTGGGGCGCTGTTCGGTGCATTGCCGCTTCTACTCGTCCGCAGATAAGGGCAGTAATTTTCATTCCTGTTGATCATGTGTTCTCTTAATGCCAGGTTATGATATGACAAAACTGGTAATTGTTAGTCGGTTGATTGCCTGCACAGTGTTGAGATAATAATAATTGGTTTTTGGGGAAAGGAAATGGCGCAGTATCTGTCTCATATATCGTTGGACACCTGAACCGCGCCGTAAGGGAAGGGATAAGGGAGGGAGTGAAAGAAGAAAGGAAGAACGGGGTGCCGTAGTGGAGGGCTCCGGAATAATTTCGACCACCTGGGGATCTTTAACGTGCACTGACATCGCACAGCACACGGGCGCCTTAGCGTTTTTCCTCCATAAAAACGCAGCCGCCGCGGTCGGGTTCGAACCCGGGAACTCCGGATCAGTAGTCGAGCACCCTAACCACTGAGCCACCGCGGCGGGTAACACAGTATTAGATGAGCTCAGATTTAGGCGGTGTGTTCCACAATAAGTTGTAATAAGGGAGTAATTACTCACTGGCATCCATCACTAGCGCAGCCATACGGCTACAAAGAATAGCTGTGCAGCTTCCACAGAAACTTAGTAGTTGAAGAAAAAATTGGCAGTGTCTTAGCTCGGCTATGCCAGGATGTACGTAGCGAAAGCCAAGGCATAGCTTGGTTGCAAGTCCAGGTTAGTCTGGCGGTGAGTGGCTGGTAACGCGGTTCGTCACGCGGTTGGTTGCGTGACCAGTCACGTGGTTGGTCACTTTTTTCATTTTCATTTTTTTATTCATATTTTTTATTCATATTTTTTATTCATATTTTTTATTCATAATATTGCCATACAAATTATCATAACACTGACTGAACCCATAGGAAGAGGCTAGTGTGGGGTTCAGAAACAAAATACATAATGGCAATGACACAGCACTTGTGTAGAATGAAAAGCACAAAATCAACGGCGAAAGACCAAAATACCGCATACAGTGAGAAGAAAACAAAATATTGTAACTTGATGCGGTGCCACCACGGTGGGGCTGCGAGCACCGCGAAACTGGGAGTTCGTGGAAAAGGTAGCTTTCGCTACGAAATTTGTCCTGCTCCGGGATTCGAACCCGGTACCACCGCTTCACCGGTGCAGTCGCTCTGCCGATTGAGCGAACGGGGACGTCTGGCATATAGTAGGGCGAGAGCGAATTGGGTGGATGGCAATGCGTATAGTTACTGCTTTTTACCAATCAAATCCACCTTGTGGGATTCCTCCCAACCCGCCGCGGTGGCTCAGTGGTTAGGGCGCTCGACTACTGATCCGGAGTTCCCGGGTTCGAACCCGACCGCGGCGGCTGCGTTTTTATGGAGGAAAAACGCCAAGGCGCCCGTGTGCTGTGCGATGTCAGTGCACGTTAAAGATCCCCAGGTGGTCGAAATTATTCCGGAGCCCTCCACTACGGCACCTATTTGTTCCTTTCTTCTTTCACTCCCTCCTTTATCCCTTCCCTTACGGCGAGGTTCAGGTGTCCAACGATATATGAGACAGATACTGTGCCATTTCCTTTCCCCCAAAAACCGATTATTATTATTATTATTATTCCCTCCCATAATCATTTGACCAACAATAAGTTGTGCGATGCGCTACTAGATGATTCGATGGTGCTCCACGGATTTCATTGTTAAATTGTCAAGAAATTAAGGAAAAGTAACTTTTATTGTTAATATGTCACGAAATTAAGGAAAAGTTTTTATCAGTGGCATCGATGTTATAGCGCGAGTTGTACTCCCCTTACTCTAAAACTACCGTTAATTTTTCGTCATCGTGATAACTTGCGCCTCTAAGATCACGTTGAGCCTAATTATGTGCAGATTCGGAAGCAACCATCAAAATTGCCAGCTAGTGCTTCTGCCACGACGTCACAAGTTGCGTTGCTGGTTACCTAGAAAGTGGGGCAAATATAGAGATTTTTAAAGGCAGTTTACTAGCGAAAAAGAATAACAGCAACAAACTGGTTTGGACACGAAAAAAACGCTGCGAACATGTGAAGTCTCGAAACGCTCCGCTTTCTGGGCACTAGCCGACCGTGTACCCTGCAGAGTCCGCAGTGTAATGCGGGCTTCCCGCGTTAACGTTGCCTGTAAAAACGTGACTTTGTGCTAAGAGGACGTTTGCGCAATTTTGCCAGTAACTGCCACCTGTCTCAGCAGCCAGAGACTATGTATAATTGCTTTGTGTTTTACCGTGAATCCGTGTTGTTTTTTTTTTAGGGGGGGGGGGGGTACATTTTTCAATGGGCTTTCGAAGAGGGCACTGAAATGATGCCCTTTAGATAAAATTTTTGCCTACAATGGAAGCTTTCAAGGTTCCATGTGATCTTTTCTTGCTCATGAGACTATTTAGCCTGTGGAAGAGCCGCATGACAGATCGCCACGCAAAGCCGCCACGTTCATCGAAGTCTCTGTTCAGAGAGCAGTGTGCTATGGGGCGGGGGGCATATCCTACGCAGGACCGACGTCCTGCTGGCTGCCTTTATTCGATGCATGTGTGTCTCCCGGAATTTCGATGTGAGGGCAGAGTGATAGCTGGATGCTGGTGTGATTATGTACGGCGGGTTCGCGGGATGCAGAGTAGAGTTAAGTAAGGCTTGAAGCCTGTCAGTGTTGTACTTCCATGCTAGCGTGTCTCACTCGCCACCCAAGCGTCATGGACTCGATTTCCAACTAATTTCCTCGATTTTCTTTTCAGCGTAATTAATTTACTTTACACCATTACTTGTCATAAACAGATATCAGTCATGCTACAGTCTCGTGATCCCCGTTCAACTCATGTTTTGATCATTTTCATTTGACAGCTCAACATGTAACGTCACGGCCTTCTCGCTCAATAGGGATTAACTAGTAGTAACTAATGAGCCTTACTAGTGTCATGTATATACCATGTAAACTAGGCACACCATGTAGTCCTATAGATGTAACGACGCAACCTGTCGACCAATGGGAATTTCGTGACAGACGGACCCAGGTTTCTGCGGTTAACGGGACACTTAACGATGTCGCATTAATACTTAAGCTCCCACTAAGTGCAGGCCTTTTTTGGCTTTTTCCTCCTGTTAAACTTGGCACCAGCGTAAAAGACGAAGACATAGAAGAGGCACACATGACATTACTCGAAATCCTTTCTAATACATTCGGCCCTGTGTTGTATACCTCTGCCTTCAGCTGTCGTCCTGTGTGCCTCTTCTATGTATTTGACTTCGTGTTGCCACACGCAGCGACAGCTGGAGGCAGATGTATGACACAGGGCTGAATGCATAAGAAATATTTCGAGTGTATGCCCCGCCGCGGTGGCTCAGTGGTTAGGGCGCTCGACTACTGATCCGGAGTTCCCGGGTTCGAACCCGACCGCGGCGGCTGCGTTTTTATGGAGGAAAAACGCTAAGGCGCCTGTGTGCTGTGCGATGTCAGTGCACGTTAAAGATCCCCAGGTGGTCTAAATTATTCCGGAGCCCTCCACTACGGCACCTCTTCTTCCTTTCTTCTTTCACTCCCTCCTTTATCCCTTCCCTTGCGGCGCGGTTCAGGTGTCCAAAGATATATGAGACAGATACTGCGCCATTTCCTTTCCCTCCAAAAACCAATTATTATTATGTCGTTGTTGTTGTTGTTGTTAGCCTATCAAAAGATGGCACATACCCACACTCGGGGATTGGCCAAGAATCGGGTGGCTGTTCACCTGAACGCAGTTAATAAGAGGAAAAGCTCGTGGGAGCGCAACACCGGTGAATTCTTCCTCATGAACAGAAAAGGGATGAGAGTTTTGATTTCAAAATTATAATAATAATAATAAAGAGAGGGATTAAATAATAATGATTAAGTCAAAATGTAATAATTGATAGAAAAGAAAAGTTTGGAAACTTAGCAAGGCAGTCGGTGAGATTCTGTCAGGAAATTTAGTATAATGTCCCGTGTGCCTCTTCTATGTCTTCGTCTTCTACGTTGGTGCAAAGTTTAACATGCTGAATCACCAGCTCGCTGAACTTTTTGCACTAACAGAAGTCCTTTTTCCCTTATCCACTTTGTCACTGCGCTGTACGATAGTGTCCGTTTGTTCGGTAATCATGTTAAAAAAAAATTATCCGGCTGTACATGCGTTGCAGGCTACGTGCGCCTGTAGACGGGCACTTGACAACATAAGGCCTGAGGCCGTAAACCTCTATATGACCAGCAAAAAGAAAGTATTAAAATTTCTACAAACAAACTATACGCTAAAAATAAAAAGATATAAAGTTTCTAAAGGGGATTTTGTAAGGTCATACATCAAATAAATATATTTAGAAAAGAGCTGCCCCTGTTTTCATCATCTGGACTCTAAGCTCCTGCAAAAAAAAAAAAAATATGCTCAAAAGGCGGAAGCTGTCGCGTCCCGCTGAAGCAGCTTTGCTTGACACCCGCCAAGACATGCACATCTGGAGGCGTCCTGTGCACGTGTGCCCCACGGCGCAGCATCCGCCCGTGTAGCGAGCGCTCAGACGCACGCGCCGTCGGCTCTTCAGGTGTCAAGCGATGAATAATAGCGACGAAAAGAGCTGCGCACGTCGTCACTCTTTTCAACGCAAGTTGTCAACGAAGCAAGTCATTTTGCGGTAAATTGTGACTTTTTTTCCGCACCTGGGAACCAGTCCTTCATAACGACATTCCGCATCATATTACTGGCTGTACGCACAGTTGTGAGCAACATTAGAGGGAACGACGTTTGAGCATTCATTTCATGATTGAAAATTACAATAATAATAATAATTGGTTTTGGAGGAAAGGAAATGGCGCAGTATCTGTCTCACATCTCGGCGGACACCTATACCGCGCCGTAAGGAGGTAGTGAAAGAAGAAAGGAAGAGGCGCCGTAGTGGAGGGCTTCGGAAAAATTTCGACCCCCGGGGATCTTTTCCGGGTTCGAACCCGACCGCGGCGGCTGCGTTTTTATGGAGGAAAAACGCTAAGGCGCCCGTGTGCTGTGCGATGTCAGTGCACGTTAAAGATCCCCAGGTGGTCGAAATTATTCCGGAGCCCTCCACTACGGACCTATTTGTTCCTCTCTTCTTTCACTCCCTCCTTTATCCCTTCCCTTACGGCGCGGTTCAGGTGTCCAACGATATATGAGACAGATACTGCGCCATTTCCTTTCCACCAAAAAACCAATTATTATTATTACTGGGGATCTTTAACGTGCACTGACATCGCACTGCACACAGGCGCCTTAGCGTTTCGCCTCCATCGCAACGCAGCCGCCGCGGTCGGGTTCGTACCCGGGAACTCCGGATCAGTAGCCGAGTGCATAACCAGTGAGCCACCGCGGTGGGTAAATCGATGTCAGTTGCATAATTATATGTAGCAAAGAACAGCTTTTTTCTCTTTTCTTACCAGGTTCGCTTTTGGTGAATATCCAAAAGTCATTATCATATATTTAGTAGCGAAATAACCAGAAAATTCGCAGTTTTGTGCCAAAAGTTTGTTCCCTTTCATGTTGATCACGAGTGTGCAGGTGAGAGCAGTAAGAAAAGGAAAAAATCTAAGTTGCACTGATGCACCAACCGCATTTGTTTTTTTTTAGTTCTGCATCAAACGTAAAAGTCATTAACTACAGATGTGCAAATATGCGAGCATTTTGAATATCGAATCGAATATCCGGCTATTCGATTTGTCGAACGAATCAAATAGTGCATGTTCAAACCTATTCAAAACGAATCGAATGTGTTCCCAATTTTTGGAATACTTCTTGAATGGTTGTCGTTGGCACGAATTTCTATTTGTAGACCATATTCAGCATTTGAATGCCGCTACGGTGGAGCAATTTCCGGGAGAATTCGCAAGGCTGACCCCACCAGTAGCTGCAACGACCTCAACCTCTGATAAGGCCGCGGTAGTTTCTTCGACAACTTCCAAAAAGAGCGTCCCCACCAGCACTGCGTACCATTGTGCGGACGTAGCTATACGTGGGTTTGAAGATTCAGCGCAGCGACGCGTTCCGTTGGTGTGGTGGCGCTCATAATCCTGATACATTGCCTCCGAGATCAGACGCAAAAGAAGGGTTCATGCAGGCTCAGCAAACCCCGCCTTGATGCCCGATTTCGGAGGCAATGCCGTCCGTCTCATTTGCTGTGGCGTAGCAAAGGGTAATTTTGCAACACGTATAACTTAATTGTTGGTCATCGATTAATGCAGTAACTTCGTGTTGCGACCGCCTAGTGGAGGTCACTGTTGCGTCTTTTAATTACGTAGTAGACATAGCTATATCTTCGTAAGCTTTAGCCGCTGTGCCCCCGATAGCGCTTCGCTATTTCTCACGATTCTTGTATCGTTCGATTATTCAAAAAAGTAGCAAATGTTTATAAAGATATTCGATTCGTATTAGATTTTATCATTATTCCATTCAATTTTAGCTAAACTATTCGTATTCGATTCAGTAGCACGGCTACACTATTCCAACCCGATTCGGTTTGCAAAAAGTACTATTAGCACCTTCTTAGCATTAATTACTGCGCACGAAAAAAACGGTTTTCGCCTTTCTTTTGCTCGGCTACCTTCTACCGAACATATCTTCTTCGTATACCATTTATTTCTCTTTCACTTTTTATCTTCCAAGATCACCTATCTAGATAACGTAGATAACCTACACCAGGACTACGTCTACCACAGGATAATGGACAAATATGCCTCTACTTAACCCCGTCCTGTGTCAGCTGCGGCCGCCTTGTCTCCACAAACTTCTTAATATCATTCGCCTACCTAACTTGTATATTTTGTTTGTTTGAATTGTAAATAATAACGCGAAGTATACAGCCGGCACTTTTATGCATCGCCTGCGTCATTCGTTTTGCGCGACAAACTGTCACAACGATACCCGGCAAGGTCTGGCATAAAGCCATTGATATGTGAGAAATGCATACTACGAGAGGTGGTAGTAAATTAATCACTCCTGAAGGGTCGTGGCAACGTTTCCGCAGCGAGCAAGTCAAAACTGGCGTGCACTAGGGAGTTAGAAAAATTAGAAGGTAGAGCGGCAATTAAATCTTGAAAGCAGTAAACGCCACGCGACGGCAGTCAAGCGAAGCGCGCAATTTAATGCCGTCAAGGTTTTTCCAGCAGCCGACCGTAACGCACCTCGATGTTTCAAAACACAGTCACGGGGCCACGGCGAAGTGAAACTATAATTGCGTCTCGCACGACCCGCAGGTGTGAAATCTGACTAAACAGAAACAAAAAAAAAATGTTTCAGGTCCGGTTATGCCAGCAGTTCAGCCTCGTGTCTCTGGTTGACTTATGTGCACAACATGATTCAGCACTCTCTATATCCGCTGCGGAGGCTCAATGGTTAGGGCGCTGGGCTACTGATCCGGAGTTCCCGGGTTCGAACCCGACAGCTGCGGCTGCGTTTCGATGTAGGCGAAACGCAAAAGGCGCCCGTGGGCCGTGCGATGTCAGTGCACGTTGAAGATCCCCAAGTGGTCGAAATTATTCCGGAGACGACCACTACATCACCTCTTTCTTAATTTATTCTTTCACTCCCTCCTTATCCCTTCCCTTACGGCGCGGTTCGGGTATCCACCGAGATATGTGAGACAGTTAATATGTCATTTCCTGTCCTAAAAACCCATTACCGATTTCCAATTTCGTTCCTCTCTTCCTGTCCCCTCACCTCTTTCATTTCATTTCTCCATTCTGCCTGCTATCCCTTATTTCCGCTGCCCCAGCTCAGGTGCTTCAGTATCGATGGCAGATGCCGGGGCTAGCAAAAATCATTTCCTTCCTTTTTACTATTATTTTTGGAAGGAAGACGACGAGCATATGCGCTAGCCGCATGGCCATCGCCTGGTGCACGCTCCTGGCTGGACTAGCTGACCTCGGACTGCTGTTGGCCCTGCTCTCGTTAAGAAGCTTCTCCGAATAAATCCCACCTTACATATTAGTAAAAATCACTTAATACTCCTACTACTTCCTCCTGGCGTCTCTCGTTCATCACGTACAAACGATTCAACGAATCACAGACACCCGCCGCGGTGGCTCAGTGGTTAGGGCGCTCGACTACTGATCCGGAGTTCCCGGGTTCGAACCCGACCGCGGCGGCTGCGTTTTTATGGAGGCAAAACGCTAAGGCGCCCGTGTGCTGTGCGATGTCAGTGCACGTTAAAGATCCCCAGGTGGTCGAAATTATGCCGGAGCCCTCCACTACGGCACCTATTCTTCCTTTCTTCTTTCACTCCCTCCCTCATCCCTTCCCTTACGGCGCGGTTCAGGTGTCCAACGATATATGAGACAGATACTGCGCCATTTCCTCCCCCCCCCAAAAAAACCAATTATTATTAATCACAGACACAATATGATGATTCAACACACTCTGTGCCCGCGCGCGCGCCTGTATGCGTGTGTGTGTGCTTGCGTGTCCAATGTCGGTGTCCAACCACAGCTCAGGATCTGAACCCAAATCGCCCATTGAAACAAGCACTTCGGTTTCGCGGAGCAAAAAAGTTGCTCTGGATCGTTGATTCAAGCACGCCACAACCGTAAAGATCATGAAGCTTTACTTAACTGCCACCGGCATCCATCTGTGTCGCTGCATGGCTTACTACTGTTTGAGCGTGCTGCACTAGGCAACTCCCCGCGCTTAGCCGTGCCCCCTGAAGAAATAATGTTTGTTCAGAATAAACCAGAAAAGAAAAAAATTCGAAAAGAAAGAATGCGATAAATTCGCCGTGGTGGCTCAGTGGTTAGGGCGCTCGACTACTGATCCGGAGTTCCCGGGTTCGCACCCGACCGCGGCGGCTGCGTTTTTATGGAGGAAAAACGCTAAGACGCCCATGTGCTGTGCGATGTCAGTGCACGTTAAAGATCCCCAGGTGGTCGAAATTATTCCGGAGCCCTCCACTACGGCACCTGTTTCTTCTTTTCTTCCTTCACTCCCTCCTTTATCTTTTCCCTTACGGCGCGGTTCAGGTGTCCAACGATATATGAGACAGATACTGCGCCATTTCCTTTCCCCAAAAACCAATTATTATTATTCTTATTAAGAATGCGATAATCTGTAAGGAACGGAGTAAATTAAGCAAACAGGAAGGAGCGAAGACTGAAAGGAATACGAGTGCACAAAACCGGCTACTTCCCGGAAGTGGCCCTGATGCCTTACCTCAGGATATCGTCCATGGGTGATGGGAAGCGGAGTAATCGGGACAGCCAGAGGTCATCTTGCTGCTTCTGCTGCCGCACCTGCATGCCTGCAAATGCCCGTTAGCGGCACCACTGCCGCATGTTTTACTATGCGTATACGATAGTATATGCACGATCGCCAAACGTCGTGCTGCGTGTCGGCCTGCTGTAGACCACGCTCGTATCACGGGCGGGCCAGCAGATGTCGGCGGGGTCCGTCCATGCAAGGTCATGCGTGGCCTCAAGGCCCTCGCTTCAGCACACGTAAACACACGCTTATACCTTTGACCCGGACTCTCGTCAGCCAAACTTAGACTGTACAAGGCCGTAGCATGTCTGCGCTAAGGGTGTGATGCTCGCAGCGACACGTGGCGCCTGTAATTTGCGCCGGAAAGGGAGCAATCTTATCTAGAGTTCGCGACAATTTATAGATGCTACTCCTCGCCACGATGCGATGGCGCTTTGCGCGGTTACAGTACAGAGTTGCGTGCTAACGTATGCTCCGCTTCTCCACAGTTGGAACAGTGCAATGCTGGCTTGGCGCCCACTCAATTCAAATGTAAGGGGAAAACAAGTTACTGTTTACGTTACAATGGCTATTCTGCTAAAGAACTCTGGCCGAAACCACACAGAAAGGTTCCGCGTAGAGTCATGCGACTTTCGAAAGGATCTGACGTGTCCGCGTATATACCTTCGTTGCGCAGTATCGTATCCTGTCTCGCTGCAGCGAAGTTTTTTTGTGCTACTCGCGAGCTTACTATCCGAGCTGGTGCGTCAAACGCCTCGGACGGCCCGGAGATAACGATAGAGCTCACGTACGCAGCTATCCTCAACCTCATCAAATGCAGAAACGCAAATATCCCCAGCCACATCCTCTGCTAACACAATATGAAGCGACATGTTGGAGAAGACTCCAAACAGGAGCCTTCCAC
Organism: Amblyomma americanum; assembly: GCF_052857255.1. NCBI lineage: Eukaryota > Metazoa > Arthropoda > Arachnida > Ixodida > Ixodidae > Amblyomma > Amblyomma americanum. The sequence continues at coordinate 117,387,506 of NC_135505.1, read as the reverse complement.
AACCTTCACATTCTACATAAGATGTATCCGGAGCAGTATAGGGATACATGTCCGTGGTGCGGGGCAACCCCCACGCTGTATCATATCACATGGCAATGCATGCACAATGTAGCTTTCCGAGGTAACAAAGAGCCAAATGCTGAGCAGTGGGAGGACGGGCTAACCAGCAGCCAGCTCAAGGTCCAAAGAGACCTAGTGAGCCACGCATGCCGGATGGCCAGGGACAGTGGTGCCTTGGACTAGGGGCGCCAACCACGCTCAGCCTGGAAGACATCGGCAATCTTCGGGCAAGGAGCAAGACTCCTTTGTTAGAGCAATACAGTTTATTCACTCACTCACTTGTGCTACTCAACATTATTCCTTTCTCTGATACAGCAGTTGCGAGCAGAGCGTCCCCCCCCCCCCCTCGGCCTTTTTTTTTCGCTGTTATGCGCTCTAGTGTTTCCTTTTTTTTATTTTGCACGCAAACTTTTTCCTTCTCTTTTTACACTCAGCACCGATCTTCCGCTAATGTGCGCACTAATTCGCTTCCATTCGCAACTATGCACACTATCGTTCTGATTTATTCGGCAGTTGCGTACACTCGAGTTTCGCTTCCTTTTGCATTCAGTTACAGTCGCTGCGGCCACGTTGCTATCTAGGCGAAACACAAGAGACGCATGTGTCCTATGCGATGTCAGTGTAAGTTAAAGATTCCCCAGGGGGCCAGATGATTCCGGAGCCCTTCACTAGGGCACCTCTTTCGCTCTTTCTTCTTTCACTCCCTCGTTCAATTTAAGAACGCTAGAGGCGCCTGTGTTCTATGCGATGCCAGTGCACGTTAAAGATCCCCATGAGGCCAAATGATTCTGCAGCCCATCCCTAGGGCCTTAGGGCACCCCTTTCTCTCTTTTTTCTTTCATTCTTCCTCCATTTCTTCCCCCAGGGCGTGGTTGAGATGTCCACTGATGAGTGAGATAGTTATGCGCTTTTCCTTTACTCAACCCCCCCCCTCCTCCCCCAAAATGTGCGCACTAGCGTTCTGCCATAAAAACTGTTGCTCCTTGAAATTTTCTCTGAAAAACTCCCGATCGTGCGCCTCCTCGTTGGCAGGAAAACTTTGGTGGCCGCTCCGTGTCTTCAAACACCTGCAGCAAATATGGAGTGAATACTGTTAGTGATTTGTGACTTGCAAACAAAGCTGTGCTTCATAAGGGTGCAGCTCACTTAAACTGTCGTCGCAACGTTCTTCCAGGTTTAAATATGCTTTCGATTTATCCAAAAGAAGCTGTATCCGAACATATAAGATTGAAATAGATTTAGAAGAATAAGAGTAGACTAGGGTGCGTTTGGCAAGTACTGTCACTGTCAGCTCATGAATAGCACCCTCAAGTATCCCTGTAGAGAAGCCTATAAAGGTTAAGTTTGGGCCCGCGAGGCTGCGTGGCTACCCTGGTAACGAGAAGCGCGAGCCATACCCTCTTTCCGCGTATTTTGTAGGGATAGCTACATTACCGTAGCATTTCGAGCCTTCAGCGTGGCGGCACCGCCACCCTGTGGCTGCGCTGCAAGCCCGTGGCTGCGTCGCTGTCACGTGGTGCGGAGCAGCTGCCGGCGGCGCGGCGCCGTGGGTGATCACGTGGTTGGTCACGTGACAGGCCACGTGGTGCGGAGCAGCTGCTGCTGCCGGCGCCACGGCGCGCCGGCGAAACCGAGCTGCGACAGCTATGCGCATGCGCCGTGTCAAGTGGGACGAAGATGAAGGAACGCCCGGAGAAACGGAGCGGCGAAAGACTTACTTTGTAATTCAATTCAGCAAGTTCTACTCGGCCAGCTGTAGCTATCGCGTCACTCCAGGTTTAACCAGAGCTAAACCACCGCCAATTTTTGTAGCGATAGCTATATTACGGTAGCATTTCGAGCTTTACGCGTGGCGGCGCCGCCACGCTGCCACGTGGTAGGTCACGTGGTGCGGAGAAGCTGCCGGCGGCGCAGCGCCCTGCCTGATCACGTGGTTGGTCACGTGACCAAGTTCCACTCGGCCAGCTGTAGCTACAGGTTAAACCAGAGCTAAACCACCGCTAATGTTTTGTTCTACATTTTGTAAAGGCGTTGACTTGTTAGTATTTGCGGAAAGCTGGAAGTCATTAGCGCTGTGTGATGAATGCCACACAAATTTGAACGAATCACGAAGAGCCGGAGACCACATCTGTAGTTTTACCGCATCCCATGCAAGTGGTACGATAGTCGGAAGGAAGGCGCAAAGTGTATAGATCTACGCAGTCCGCAATCGAGCAGTGGAAAGGTAAAATGTAAGGTAGCGTTACGAAACGGGAAGACAGCAGAGTGTGCTTGGAAACGAATAATATACCAGCTGAGCATAAGAAAAGGCGAGGGGCAGGGTATAAAGGAAGGGAAGCTAAGGACAGGTCCTTGCTATTCGAGCAGAATGACATAGAATGTGCGGGAAGTCACGTGTTTTCGCAAGGGCCCCTGGGATTCTTTGGCCGAAGGCTCAGCCAATAGTGGCTTTGTGCGCGACGGCGTCGTATGCTTCGATCATTGTCTGCTGAGACAATGAAACGAGCTGAGACGGAGGCCAATTAGGGGGGGGGGGGGGAGCTGAGCTGTCCGGCTTGAAAAAATGCGACGAAATTACCTCCTCTTAATTATTTATTTCCTCCATAGGGCTCTAGGGCAGGGCACGTAATGCGAAGGCAATATAAATTATTGTCCCTTAGAATAATGGAGAGCATTAGGGGGCGACAGAGTCAAGTGGGGATGAGATTCGGAAGTTTGCGCGGCTGGCTCAGGACAAGATTGATTGAATATCAGTGGAGAAGGCTTTTGTACTGAATGGATGTATTTAAGCTGATGGCTGATAAATGCAACTAAACACGTAAAAAAATCATTATCTGCCTGAAGTTTCAGCGTTATGCGTGTAATATCCAGGTTACTTGAACTAAGAACTTAACAGGCAGAGGCAGAAAGTCACTTTATTGATAAGCCAATGATAATAGTGGAGCAGATCCGTGGCTTGGTCAACCAGGGCTAGTTGTAAAGAGAAAAGATTTGGGCCGGTTGGTTTTCGGCTCGTGTGTCTCTATCAGGGCTATAGCTGATAGTCTTATTGGGATGCATTTACTTTCCCTTAGCATGCTGAAAAATAAAAAGGGCATTAAATATAACTGAAATTGCTGGGGACCGCATTTGAAGGTGACCCCTGACGCTACTTAGATTTTCTTGTCGCATGTGAAGAAAAAAAAAAAACCGATGCCGAAACCCGGGATCGAACCAGGGACCTTTAGATCTTCAGTCTAACGCTCTCCCAACTGAGCTATTTCGGCACGTGGTTTAAGTGTATTAAGAGCAGCATGTAACTTAATCTTCCCAGTTTTTTCATTTTTTTTGCAATAACTTATCTTTGATTTGCCAAGCAGCCTACACATCACCTAATCAGCAGCGATCGTCAAAGTTATGGGAGTATAGATATCTAATTTTGGGCGCGTGTTTCCTTCTTTGTAATGGTGCTTGAGGCAATACTGTACATCGGTTACCAAGAGCGCTAAGTTATAATCAAATTTATCTCTCATGTTGTTTCGGTTTGAGAGCCGAACAATGGCTTAACATCATAGTTGCGTGAAGGCTACGCCAAGTATGAAAAAACGGCTATATAATCGACCCTTCGTTGTTTTAACTCGCTACAACGCTGAAGCAAGCCTATCTCAAGAGGCGCAATTACAATGAATGAAGAAGCGATTACTTTGCGTTTGTCCTAGCCTCACGTGACCTAATGAGAACTTTGACGCCACAGGGTTGTTGAAACCGAAACAGCATGACAGAAAAATTCAATGATAAATTATTTAGTGGTCATAGGCGAAGCGCAAAGCAGGAGACATGTCACGAAAACTAGACGGCCTCCTATGAAGGCGTTCTGATACATGCCGACTCGTATACTATTCAGCTCTGGCTGAATGATGAGAGTAAATGCTTTTATTTTTTCGTGTGATTTTGAATGCTTTCATATACAGTTAGTTTGTTCCGGGTCATCACTTCCGCCAGAGTATTGCGCAGCCACTAGAAACAGCGGAAGCAGATAAACATGACCAAGTGGAAAAGAACGTTCCGTCGAGAGGCGCCATTTTGTTTCGCAAGCATTGCGTAGTGAACATGAAACTTTTAAGTTCTTATCTTAAATACGACTTGAATAGACCGCCGAAAATGCGAGCTTTCGAAATAACACTATGGTACCGCGCAATTGGACTTACGACTCATAGTGATGGAGAATATAATTTTAATCACACTGAATGGTTAAGATGAACATCGAGGAACCGTTGTGCCGACCATGTAGTGCATACTTCAATTCATATTGGGAGAACTCCACAAAACTCGCGCCTATCACCTATATCAAGCTAGGGAGTGCAAGAAGAAAGAGGAGCCCTCCACTACGGCACCTCTATCTTCTTTCACCCCTTCCTTTATTCCTTCCATGACGGCGCGGTTGAGGTGTACACCCAGAAGACCAACAGTATTGATCCATTTGCCTTCCTGAAAACCAATTATTATTGTTATTCTTTTTTTCTTTCTCCATCATTTCACGAGAAAGCACCTCTAAAAAGGTCAAACTTGTCAGTGCATATGAAACAACGCCGAGCTTTACCATTCTTGCGCGTGCCGATTACAATCAGTTTTTGGTGGTAAACTTATTCCGCTCACAGGGCAATCATGCAGCTGCGATTGTAGAAATGCCCTGAATGCTTTACCGAAGCAGAATAAAGATCACCGGTATATCCTTGCGCGATTCATCGCGTGGTCACACTCCACCAGTAACTGATACGGGGGCAGAAAATAGATCGTAAGCGCAAAAATTTACGGGCGATCATTGCTATTAGTTCCGGGGGGGGGGGGGGGGATCTGCGTTTGCAGTTCTTTTCCGCCACTGTCCTCTTATCTAGTTGCCGCTTCTCCATTCCACTCTGACTGAATCATCATCATCATCAGCCTGACTACACCCACTGCAGGGTAAAGGCCTCTCCCATGTTTCTCCAATTAACCCTGTTCTTTGCCAGCTGCGTCCACTGTCTTCCCGCAAATCTTAATCTCATCCGCCCACTTAACTTTCTGCCGCACCCTGCTACGCTTGTCTTCTCTTGGAATGCACTCCATTGCCCGTTGCATAGGAGAACATTAATTTCGCCGAAAAGAGCGGCTTACAGGATTGAGAGTCATGTTAGGTGGCCGTCCACCCATGGCTGTTGGCAACTTAGTATGCCCACTCAATGACCCGTACTTGTGTCCTTAGGCCTGATCTGGCCAGAACGGCCTACGACCGCTCGAGAGAAGGAACTTGTAATAAATCCGCCGCAGGCTCTTCTTCCTTCTTTCTTGCAGTCCCATAGAACGTGATCACACAAGCGGCTCGAATACCACAGTGCTTGCACTGGGGGTTGTACTGGCTATGGTACATATGCGCTAGCAGCGAAGGGTTAGAAACGAGCGCGCCTGAAGACAACGCCACGGGGCTTCCTGATCTTCAGTTAAAGATTTGTGCGGAAGAGGGGGGGGGGGGGGGGGGGAGGTGTAAACGCGCCTCTCCAGCCTAAAATGGTTGGTAATGTCGTAGAAATGAGATAATTAAAGCCGTCTCTCGAAAAATTCTAATGATCACGCGAGCCCACTGCCCGGTCGACGAAGCCTCGAGCTACGCTGTGAGCTGCCTCGTTCCCCTTATTATCCGAGTGAGCCGGAACCTATCCTATCTCTCTAAGGGGCTGGTTTGCATTCACGACCCCTCGCGAAATTGCGAACGGCCAATTTTAAGTACCCGCCACGGTGGCTCAGTGGTTAGGGCGCTCGGCTACTGATCCAGAGCTCCCGGGTTCGAACCCGACCGCGGCGGCTGCGTTTTCATAGAGGTAAAACGCTAAGGCGCCCATGTGCTGTTCGATGTCAGTGCACGTTAAAGATCCCCAAGTGGTCGAAATTATTCCGGAGGCCTCCACTACGGCACCTCTTTCTTCCTTCACTCCCCCATTTATCCCTTCCCTTACGGCGCGGTTCAGGTGTCCAGCGATATATGAGGAAGATACTGCGCCATTTCCTTTCCCCAAAAACCTATTAAAAAAAAAATTGAGTCGCATGAGTGGCGCTGCGGTTTCCTCTATCCACTTTCCTCTTCCCTGCAGGCTCTATTGGCCACTAAACATTCCTCCTTCCCACGCCTCTTATCTCAAAGGCTCCCTCCTCTCTACATTTTTTCAGGCTTCACATATCGCCCCATAGACTGGGGAAATTCGTTCCGGTCTTCGATACTACAAAAGATGAAACGCAGAGCTTGTCGCTCTACATATATTGCTCCGGCTTTTATGTTGGGCAATGTTGGGCGTGTTCCACCCAGCATTGGTAGCACTACATTCTGTAAGCGGTCAATTTTTTCTGTGGTGTGGACCATGTGGCAAGCCTTAGCTATCGTCTGAAGTACTATAGTTTTCAATTTGCTTTCCCTACGAAGTTATCTATGAGAGTGGTCCAATCAAGATTCGAAATCCTTACTCTCGGATGGGGTAATTGTGAAAAGGGTCGTGTTCGCCCCCCTTAAAAATATGGTAAGAAGTGCAGTCTTCGTCTATAAAACTCTTTGCTTAAGGGAGGGGTGTCCGCCTCACCCCTTTACCCACGGCCGCCGCGGTGGCTCAGTGGTTATGGCGCTAGATTGCTGACCCGAAAGAAGCGGGTTCGATCCCGGCCACGGCGGCCGTATTTCGATAGAGGCGAAATTCAAGAGGCCCGCGTACTGTGCGATGTCAGTGCACGTTAAAGAACCCCAGGTGGTAAAATTTCCGGAGCCTTTCACTATGGCGTCCCTCATAGCCTGAGTCGCTTTGGGGCGTTAAACTCTCATAAACCATAAAAGCCTTACATCCGTCCCTATTTTCTTCAGTCATTTGGCCCCACTCATCATGTGAAGCCCCCTGTATAAGTTGAGCTAATTATTCCCAGGCTGGTGTAACAAAGCGGTTACAGAAAAGCATAGTTAAGTCTGCTTTTGTCTAACTGTTTTGTTGTAAGCGCTATCATTTCGATAAGCGTCTATCCGGGACATATAGGACATGCATTCAGCGTGCCTACAATCTATTTCACACATTCTTCAGTGTAGTTTTTAGCAGTCTGTACTAACTGCGCAGATATACGCGTATTATAATTATGTGTTCGTACCCAAACCTTGGCTGAATAGTTGGAAACGTGAGAGCTGGCTGGCCTCTTGTTGCATGCAATGTGCCGTACAGTCGTCGTAAAATGGGTGCATTTTCATATCTGACCGTCCGTGCAAAACGTTTGCTCAGTGTTCAGAATTCTGTTCACACTGCTATCGAGGGTTTTCTATTGATGCCATAATCAGAACAGCTGCCTATTAATGACCGATAATCAAATAGGTATTAGTTCTAGTGTTGTAATTTTCGCTACGAAGCGGAAAAGAAATTATCCGACTAGAATCACTAGAAATGTAAAAAAATTAAAAAAAAATAAAAAGCAATGCCGAAACCCGGGATCGAACCAGGGACCTTTAGATCTTCAGTCTAACGCTCTCCCAACTGAGCTATTTCGGCAAGCACGTCAAACCACTTACCCATCTTATGTTAATGCATATATTACAGAACTCTTCCTTTTATGCACAATAAACGTTAAACTCCATCTATTTACGCAGTAAGCGTGATAATGCCATAATGGGCTTCCTTGAAACGAGTGATGTGATCGTTGCGCAGATTAACACCACTGAGTTTCCACAAAATACGAATATTTCAATTACGCTACTGTACATTCAAGGCACGTAGCTTCGAAGTCAAAGGTCTCATTTCGGTTATGCAAGAAAATGTCGATAAGAAAATGGAATCACAAGTTGCTCTTGTAAACGAGCTTTTTTTTATCTCTCTCTTTCCAAAGCAAAACAATAATTGACGTCGGTCTGAAACTGGACTAATCGTGTGATATCATGTGCAGCAAACGCCACAAATGCGGGAGCTGTTACAGTTGGCTAACCGCGTGGTGAAAAATTTGAAGACACAGCACCAGGCCCGGAAGGTAAGCCTTGGGACCAAGGCTGGCCAAGGCAAGCAAGGGGCCAAGCGTGGGCCAAGGTTCAGTGGAATGCAACGGCAGTGTGTCCATCTGGCGGATGGTAGAAACAGCACTTACCCTTAGCGGAAGTGGCTCAAGTCAGCTGCTTGCTCTACTTCCGCTTGCATTCGAAAAATGGCCGGCTTGAGGCAAACGCCGCTCACTTGTTCGGGTCACACTCGGCCTGTAGTGGACCTGTGTTTCTCCAAGTTATCGTCGACTGGAACTTATTACCTAATTTCAGCTTGCAAAGGTGAGGCCTCCCGTGAGTGAACTGTGATCAGTGACGTGCTGTGGACTTCAGCCATGTGCCCACGTAGTACGAGGCGTAGTCTCGAGCCTTTCATTCGGACTCCCATGTGCTCTTTCGCCAGAGGTTCACATGTAGTCTAAGCCCGCATTTGTCAGTGTAATGCGCGCTGGCCTTCTTGTAATCGCGTCGTTAAGTTGTGTTTTACTCAGTGTGGCGCTTGATGTGTAGCCGTTTATTGTATGCTTGCTCTGTTGCGTAGCTCAGTGCCATGGCTAGTGCTACGTCCCAGTCAGCCGGCTACGAAATAGTACATACTGCATTTGTTACTCGTAGCTTTGCTGCTGTTAGCATTATTCCGCAAAAGGAAAAACAGGCCGTTATAGTGAAGCTGCTGCTCTGTGAGTGGACCGAGAAAATGCGCCGTCATTTTCATGGACGCAGCCATTACGTTTAAGCGTGACAGCTCGGTTTGAATGATTAGGTACTTGTGGCACTGACATCAACACAACAGACCGGTAGTACGCGGTTTTTATGCTTACAGGCTTCATAGGCCTTCGTAACGACTCGCGTGTTGTGCCGTTTCGTATACTTGCTCATTGATGTAGAAATAGCATATCATCTATGTGACAGTACCTGCTCATAAATACTTCCGAGGGTAAATTGTTTTGAAAATTGATTAAATAACTTCCAGTGCTGTGGTTTTATTCTCTCTGCATTTACGTATGTAGTACCATTACAGGGATATTTGATGTTACGGCTTACCACCGCATAGTTCAGACTGAGTGATGAAGCGCATGAACATGGATTTCTGGCTTAACATGAGGTTCCTCACTGCTTTTATAACAGCCGCTGCATAAGCCCTAGAAGCCTGATAACGTATGGTTCATGCTGTGTGGCTGAACCTAGAGAGGTTCGCTAACTGATTAGGTGTCATGCTTTTTTCATAATTCTCGCACAGTTTTGCTGATGACACTTTCATTGAATTTGCGGATTCATGCGTTTTCAGTTCTACTTGAGGTCAGGAACTGGAAGCCGCAAAAGAAAGGTCTTTCTGGCTGCATGCAAACCATTGCTGATTTTATGAAGGAAATTTATCACGGATGAGCTGACACAAAAGTAAATGAATGTGCTAAAGGGACACTTATCACATTTCCATCCAATTTTTCATTCTTAGTAAATATCGGTTCTTCAGTTTTTTACCTACATATTTTTCTATGTCCAAAAGACACATTTGTTTACCTGAACATTGGGTTTAATTCAAGCATTTGACATCAAAGGCCAAAAATGACTCTGTGATCGTCGTTTGGAAGCAAATAGCCTTGAAGGCTAGCGTCAGGGATCCGTGAAAAAAGTGTCTTGGCACACTGAAATTTGCTTGCGAAAATGGCCTGTGGGGCCGACACCTGCATTTCATTTTTTGACTTTTTGTAGCATATAAAAAAATCTGTTTTTGGCAAAGGTTGCATCATTTTTATTAGAACAAAATAATTGATCAATACAGGCCAACTTCATTTATCCTAAGAGTTCCTTTAATGTGAACATGCTTCAGCTTGTGTACTCGTCTCGTGTCCTTGGGATTAATCTGGGAATTTCTCATGCCTGCTGTTTCATAGTTCGGGTACGGTTTAAGTTCTTTGGCACCCTCAGCCTTTGTGTTCTGTTTACACATTATGTTGATGAAAATTTTAACCTTCATTCAGATGGAAAACCGATGCTTAGGCAGGGCGACACCGGAGACTGGATTGGGACATTTGTCGGGCACAAAGGCGCCGTCTGGGGCGTCGCTCTCAACAAGGATGCCTCCGTAGCTGCCACCGGCGCAGCCGACTTCACAGCAAAGGTTAGTCTCAACCCCCGAGGTGTTTGTTCACGAAGGAATGGCAATAAAGGAGAATTTGGTAGAAATCTTATATTTGCATTTGTTTCTTAGATAAGCAGTAAGCCTTACAAGTAAGACCTTTCAGGACATGCAAAACGAGCTGCCATGGCTGTGCTTCTGTATAAATTACAATCTGTTTCATCGTACCTGTGGTTGCCTGTTTCTGCATGTTAAGCACTACTCATGCTTTCTACATGAGCATGCCCTCTACCACATCTCATATGCTTGTCTCACATAACAAGTCATTGTCTATAAACTCAGCATATTACTGCATACTCAGTGTTCCAGGCACTTACTGTACTATCGGGGACAAAAGTGGTATACTCCACACAGCGGGAGCCGGAACAACGCAAAACTGCATCGTAACACCATCTAAAGCACGAAACATAGAAACGAGTCAAGCAGCATGCCTACTGATAATAAAGGGCTCCCATTGGCTGTCTCGATCCCAGGTGCCACCTGTTGATTGCGTTACGATGCAGTTTTCCGTTGCTGCGGCTCCCACTGCGTGGAGTATACCACTTTTGTCCCCGATAGTACATGGTAAGACTGGCAACTTCCTTGTGTTGTTCTATTTGACGCAATACAAAAGTCCTCTAATCATTGTGTAGTGTAATGTTGCTCTCCTCACGGGACTCCTTGTGGCCAGTTATATTAACTCTATTACACAGCTTCAAAAAGTGCATTCTAAAATATTTTGACCAATAGCCTTTATGGCAGTAGTTGGTTCAATTAATAATAACGTGTAGGTCAACTATTTTTAATTTTTTTTCACAGACACATACAGTCAGTTTGAAACACTGACGTGAGCAAGTGTGGTATTAAAGCATTTGATTTGTCGCGCAACGATGTTTTCAAGTGAGCTCTAAGTTTATGGCCAATTTTTTTTTCATGATGTAAATTGTTCGAAGTTGTTACTTTGAGGAACTTCAACAATGACTTCTCATAAGCTTTACAACAATTTGGTGCATTAACCCCATAATGGACGCATTTTTTTTTTTTAATGAGCAATAAAACTTAAGATGAGCCCCACTCTCCGGACGCAGAGTGCCAGAAAACCCACAAGCTGTACTTGTCATGAGCAAGAAATGTCATTCGGCTTGTGATGAGCCTGGCTCGTCCAAGGACTTAAACCTGCTGTTTGTGGGGGCTATCTGTGGTCCCTAAATCTCAACCCTGACAGCCAAGGCCTTTGGTGCCCACACATACCTATGATACACTTTGACCCTGACCCTCACTCTGACCAATTGGTGGAAGAGCCTTCTTCTTTGCATACCGGTCGATCGCGCATTAGTCTAATAAAGTCTCTCTTTGTCCGCCTGCAGCTCTGGAATGCCGTGGCCGGAGAAGAACTTCACACATTTTCCCATCCCCACATAGTGCGCTGTGTGGACTTTGACTCGGAAGGGGTGAGACTGCTGACAGGGAGCAATGACAAGACCCTCAGAATCTTCGATGTGAACAAGGAAGATGCCGGTGAGCCTTGAAGAACGTTTCATCCAAAACTTTGCAGAGGTTTCTCTTGTGCCACATTGTCCTGCTGCCTCGTTCTCATAAAGGTTTTGCGTTCGCGCAGGAACCAAAAAGTGTCTGCTGAAAGGTTCATGGGTTCTGAAAACAGGTGGCTAGTGTGTAAACACGAGCAGGAACGTATACTTCACATGCTACCCATTTGTTCATGAGTATTCATGTTGCCAGTGCACTATGGAAGTGCTTAGCCTGATATACGAGTATTTTTGATGGGCCTTGTTTCTGTTAATGCTTTAGTTTAGTGGAAGAAAATCTTTGGTCACTAGTGTTTGATGTTTAGGTGGCATCAAGAGGAAACAGTGGACCGAGGAAGAGCACATAACGTAGAAAAAAGGTAACTGATGACTTATTGGATAACACAGTGGATTCTAGGTGAATGGGAATGTAACATGCGGTAACAAAGAGTAAAGTGCTCAGTGGGATTGGAATATTTGCTTAGATAAGGTGACCATGGCTGGTGCAAAAGAGAGTGTAATTGAGAGCATTAGGAAAGGCTACTAGTAGTAGACATAATCTGGGTGATGACAGCTATGATTTCTTTTTGTATTTTTCTCGCAATAAATAGAATTTAGCGAATTTTATGCGAGATGCGGTTTAAATTAGTCTGGCGATTTGTGTTAGGGCTGAAGCACCGTATGCAACAAGTTTTGTACTGAGTGCACTTAGCCTGGTACATATGTTTTGTGTGTGCATAAAATGACGTGAGCTGTCATAATGCTTGCAAGTTTTAATGCCGTTTGCAGTTTATTTAATTCTTTATGACACACATGCCCATAAAATGTGATTTCTCATTCCTATTGCTTACATATAGTAGCGTGCTGTTACGTCAGAAACAACAGCCTGTCAAATAACTTATCACTTGCTGTCCCTTGGAGATCTCAGTGTTCAAATTGGCTTCCAGAGTTGGTTGTAGCAGAGCTTTCAGCCGAAAGCAAAAGAAGGAACTGCAAATTAAATTTATAACTACCTTCCACTGTTAACCATATTACTTGCCGAGTACAGCTATACCCTTTAAATATGTTAATTCTGAATTTTTCCAAACAAAAGCTAGTTGGCAGTGGCTCCACTGTAACATGGAGTGTGTCGGAGCTTTTTATGGAGGTGTAACAATGTTGCCTGAATTTTTCATTCTATGCCTCGAATGTTGTTTTGCTTAGAGAGATGGTGCAGAGAAATTTAAGTTGGCCTCTATCGATAGATTACCACGTTCTGATGACAAGATATAGTAGCGCTTTTAGAAGTTAAAAAATGTGGGGGAAAAAATGAAATATATGTGTATCCCTGCCACATGCAGTTTTGATAAGCAAACTGCGACATCATCAGTCATTTTTTTTTTTTTTTTGACGCAGATCTGTGAGGCCAGGTTCACTTTTGATTCTTGGCCACCGAGTCCTTTTCATGATTGGCATTGCCAGTTTGAATAAAGTGAGAGGGAAAAAATATGTTCCGCTTTTAAATATCTTTGCTAGAGTTACCTCCAGAGTGGTACACTGGTCTTTGGGGCGATAAAATGGCCAAAAAATTGTTATTGTAAAAGTTGCATATTTGGAGTCTACAGCTATTGTTCTCCACATCCACCATTTTTTTTTTCTCGGAAATCAGTGTTTTGACCGTAATATTAAATTTAGATCATTGTGTTGGTTGAATTTGTGCAGAAGCAGATGATTTAATGGCATGAAAATTTTGATTCATTAATCTGTGCATCTAGAACAGATAGAGATGCAATTTGTTGGTAAAGAAAGCTGATGTTGCAGGGGTTGCAAGGTTCAAGGCAGAATTTCTCAATCAGGCTTCAAAAATCAATGATTGCGAAAAGTTTTGAACGCGTGACAGGAACATATAGAATGCTGGTGTTTGAAGTTTCGTCAGATTAATTGTATGGATAAAATGAAACAATTGGCGTGAAGTTTGCACTCTTTACTTATTAGGCGACATGGCTGTGCATTGAAAATTTTTTATTCTGCCATAAATGTTGACTGAGGCCCTAATCAGTGACTGATTAAAATTATATTAGGATCGAAATAGTTTGTAAGAAAAGTAATTTCAGACTTGAAATCAGCATAAAAATTGACCAAGATAATATAGTTTTGTTAGGTTTGGATCAGAAATAAAGGAAATAGGTCTAATACTAGTGTCCCCCCTTAAATGTCATGCCATTGTGTCTGTGTAGCCATGAGTATTATTTCGGGTGCAACGGCAGCAGAAATAAACGTTGTAATGTGTCGTGTGTTTGAAACTGCACAATGCCTAGGAATGAAGAATAATTTTATTAGCATCAGCATTCTTGATTTAACGTCTTTCCAAACGCCAACTCCGCTGCGATTAGATTGTGAGGTGGAAATTTTGTGAGCTCTGCAGTGTTGTGTTGACTCGCGAGTTTGTGGTTTGATTGTTTTTCGACAGCTCCAACCATGTTGAAAGGACACACATCGGCCATCAAGAAAGTGCTGTTTCTCCAGGATGACAAGCGCATCGTTTCTGCATCCGACGACAAATCAGTCAGGTGAAAAGCAGCCTTTCCACATGGCGCACACATGTGGTTGTTGTAGGAGGAACTGCCATTATTTTGTTTCAGCGTGCAATACTTTCGATACCGAGCATCACAAGCGTTATGGGAGAAGGTTCTGAAGTGACACTGTTTGGGGGACCTGATATTAAGAAATGCACAAACTTCCATTCACAAATGCACAAACTTCTGGTGTTTAGCTACAAGACAGGTAATACAGAACTAGCAAAACACAGGAATGTAAACCGGAAGTCTACATGACGCAATCGTAATGACCTCTCCAAAGAAAAATGAATGTTTAAGCAAGTCTGTACAATGGTAAGTACAATGCAGATAATGGATATGTACTTTCGATATGCTTATATGTTCTTTGTTATAATATACAATGTGTACTAATATTATGTTGGCCTACTATGCAGTTGCTTTGGTTTGAAGTCTAGAGCATTCCTTTTAACGTGAGTTCGAAAGCATAATCTTTAACCTTGCAAGTATTATATAGAGAGAGAGAGGTGAAACTTTAATAACGCACCCCTAGTTCGGGCTGTTGGTTCAAACGGGTGGGCCGGGGCTCCAGCTCGGTGTAGTGTGATGTGGCCAATGTGAGGATGACGCCAGTGTTGGTTGATGCACCATAGAAAATGGTTGTCAACAGTGCTGTTATCAAAGTTTCATTTCATTGTAGTAAAGAAGATCTGATGTAAATGGGACTTTAATAACTACAGCGTTTGTGTCAGTGGTGTTGGTTTTGTAAAACATCTTTTAAGCTAGTGTTTGCTTGGAATCTACTAGTTGCATCATCACTTAGGCAGTGCAAGAGCTTTAACATCAATGATGGTATCTTATGGAGATACATTTAACCAAAATACACCATAATTGTTATCATAGATCGTGGATAGTGCGACCTGAATGCAGCAACCTGCATCTTTTTCCATCACGCACCATGTAGCGGTGCTTATGGTGCATTTCCATACAAGTTGTTCTGCCATTGACGTACCTCTGTGCTATGCTGAAAATGTAACTCTGGACAATTTCTGTTCAAGGTAACGCTCCCTATTGTGAAGGGTTTTCACATTAATCCTTGTTGTTTTTTGGTGCTAAAAACACTGTTTCACATCTCTATTACAAAAGCCGAAATGCAGAAATGGCACGGGAATATAAAGAAGGGGTTCCTTAAATAGAACAGGGTTGGAGGTTGGTAGATAAGGCATAGGAGCAGGAAATGCAGACTAAATTCTCGAAACTTTGGACATGTGGTCAGCAGTCAACATTGGCACATCGTATCAGAAAGCGATACAAGATTGCACTAAAGAGAATTAGTGTTTGGCCTAAATAATTATGGCGAATTAGTGGCATGCATGAATTCAGATGCCAGGGGAACTACAAGCAGCACTCCCAAGGAGCACCAGGGTTCTGCAGAACTTGAGAACCTTTGCATTAGATGTAGCTTTGCTAGAAGTTGAGTGAGTGCGGTTTCAAATCAATGCAAAACTTTTCAGGTTCTGGGACTATGTCGGCGGGACGGAAGTTGGCCGACTGGACCTCCCCAGTGCTCCCAGTGACCTTGAACTGACCCCTGACGGCACCATGCTGGTCGTCACCCACGGCCACATGGTGAGCACGTGGAGCACTGAAACGTGAGTGTACTTTCTTCTTCAACGAAGACTGATGGCACATGTCACCTGTGTTGCAAAATGTGCGCGTAATGAAGGGTCGCTTGATACGTAGTCGCCTTCTGTAAAGATTCTTTGAAGATGATCTGTATTAATAAGGGTGACAGGAGGGGGCTGGCTAAATTGTGCTTCTCCTACACGAGTTTTTGGCAAAATTTATATTAGTACAAAGTTGGGCTGTATCGAACTATTTCACGATTTTTTACCTGTTCGCTATAACAAGATTTGACTGTCCTGTTTGGTTGCCAGTTTATGGGCTTGTGTGGATCAAGGGGGGACATGGGCCTTAGAGCTTCTTTTTTTATTTACAGACCAAATTTGATGAAACTGCGCAGACTTATTCAGTTTTTTCCGCTAATTTTGAATACACAAATAGTTTATTTCTAGGCCAGTTAGTTTGTGAGATATTTATATCATGCCATTGTCTGCTCAAACAATAGGAAAAAAATTGGCCATCAGAAATTTAATTTTAATATGTGAGTGAATGCTACAATGTGTGAGGAATGCAACGCTGCAAGCAGTTTTCAAATTACGCTAATGGTATAGATTTAGCCGCCTAATGAACTTGGTGCTTGCAGCTTGGTCATTGGAGTGAAAAAGAAACAAGAAAATAAAAAAATTATAAAGGTGAAAATTAAAAATCTGTTCCCAGTGTTGCATGCCTTATGCTTCCAGCTGCACAATGCAAAAAGAATTGTGGCTCTAGCTGCTCTAAGTGCCGAGATACACCTTGAGCAAACTTCCAACTTGACACAAAATACAGTTTTAAGAAAATGGCAAAAAACAAGCAGAACAATATTTAATGGTGAGTCAAGTAAAAGAGGGCAAGTAGCTCCTTTCCAGATGGCCTACTACAGAGGACATGGTCTCTTCTCAGTCCCGTTTGCCTAGGATCAAACTTTTCTCTGCGTAGCTTGTGAATGGGAACCAGTTACTATACCCTTATTTCATACATAGCAGGCAACGCTGCCAAACCTGACGAGCCTGTTTCCGCAAGCTAAGTCCATGCCTAAAAAGTAGTTCGCCCTACAACCAAAGTGAACTCAAGATATTTCGTTGCGACAGATCTCGAGTGCCGTCTATAGCAATCTCGTGGACTTCGTATTGCCTCTTGCCACATTCTCGTCCTCCAACTCATTCAGACTTGAAGTAAGAACAACTGTGGCGGTCTGATACGCAGCTGGTAGGGCGAATCGCTCATACTGCATCCGCGTCTCAAAAGTAGTTCACATTCAGCGAAAATTATAGCCAAGGGTCGGATTACTGAGCGCCTCACAGCTTTGATCATAATTCTCAGTGCTACCATTTCGTTTTATGCCGTGCTTTGTTTTCGTCCAAACACTCACAGGCCTTAGAGAAAGGCGAGTAATGTGTGGTGGAGTAATATGGTTTCACAAATGCACTACTTCCAGAGCCTCAGCAGTGTTGCCTGCTATTTATGAAATGGATTATACACTGGCCTAATGGAAGACCTTTCCCATTTGTTAACACCACAGAATCTTGTTTAATTTCTAGTTCATTTAGCTTTGTTGTGAATACTGACCTGCTTGCATTGCCCTTTTCTGCTGTACCAGATCGTTTGGTTATTACTTGTTTTCATTCTCTTGTTATCTGGTCCCACCATGCTTTTCCCTGGCACTTTTCATTCTCTTACTCGTTTTTCGTGCCCTAGGCTTGAAAAACTGAAGGAGTTCCAGATTCCGAGCCAGGTTAACTCCGCGTCACTGCTGCCTGACAAGTCAGTCTTTGTCTGCGGAGGCGAGGACTTCAAGATGTACAAGTTTGAGTATGAGACTGGAACGGAATTGGGTGAGCCTTTCATCCTGTCTAACTGCTGCTGTGCTGAGGGATGCAGTTACGATTACCTCTAGTGTGCAGGTGTGGTGTATTGTTGCACGCACATTGTTGTTTATGCAGTAAACTTGACTTTCATATCATCAGTGTTTCAGAATCTGAGTACGTTTGTACAACACTGAAAATCATCAGTCAAAATTCTATTTAGAACTGAACAGACCTGGCAGGATTTGGAAAATGAGAATATTGCACAAAAAAATGAAAATGAAATGAGTATGAAATGAATTCATATCTAGGAAATAATATTCGCTGAAAAAAAAGTGTAAGTTCATTCTGAAATAACCACTGAACTTTCAAAATTAAAAACGAGAAGTCCAACCCCTACTTCTAAGTGCCGTATTTACACGATTGTAAGTCGTCTTGAATGTAAGTCGACCCCCCAAATCACATTTCTGAAAAAAAAAAAAAAACTTGGAGGTCGTTTACACTGGGCCTTCAATAATAAAACGCGATAGCACTATTCTGCGGCCTCCGCTTATCGCCAGCTGCTATCGGCTGGCACGCGCGGGAGCGCCCATGGGCACATTCCAAGCCGAAAATGTATTAGCCACTGGACTACTCGCCCACACTTGCACCATCGTCCTCACTAGCGCTGCCATTGTGATCGCTGCTGCGATCCCACAGCTCTTCATTCTAACATCATTGTGAAGCGAAATCCTGCACTTCGCAAACAGCCACATCGCGTGGAACAGCTGAAATTTTGCTTCGCTGCAGCTTCCACACCTGTATCTCCCATTACGAACGTCGAACTTGCGGCCCTGCGCCCAGTTCGTTTCTTTGGCGTAAAGAAAGACAGTCATCTCGAATGTAGCCATGAACGAGCGCCGATCGCTTACTGGACCCGGAGCACAAATTATGAATGACGAAGCACTACACTAAAAACTGTTGAATCGCGGCTGGCAGTAGTCAAATGCATCAGAGCTAGAGAGAGACTACGCATGAGCGGCTTCGGCTCTTCCGTCGGCTACCAACACTCCGCGGCGGCGCTGCGGTTCCGAGTGGGTGTGCCGCCGCGATTGGAACAGCGGTTCTTCCATCAAGTATCGATGCTCCCTCAAGTGCAGATTGCACGGTTGAAGGTAACCAAAAAAAACTTGGACAACGCCTATTAAGAGTTGACGAATGCGAATGCGTTATCGAGCCGCCGGCGCTTATCAGCAGACTCAATCTGTGGCCATGTGTGGGGAGTGCACTGGTGCGGTTTGCTGCTTATCAACAGCCATCATTGGCCCCCTTTCGCAGGGTGGGGATGCCGGTTCTACGTGTTGACATAGCAGCTGCTCGAGGCCAACACCAAGAATGATGTAACTAAGCTGCACAGCAACAACGCAACCATGCTGTAGCATGCCTAAAATCTCGTTTGTCTTGCCTTTATTTATGGTGCGATGGTTTGGTTCCGATTTTAGGTCGACCCCCCCCCCCACACACACACACAACACACACACTTCAGATTTTCAAATTTTGAGAAATAGGTTGACTTACAATCATGTAAATATGGTAATGCAACTAATATGAGGAATACCTTGTGTCTTACACTCCTGCAGCGTTTTGGATGTTGCCAGGCTGCTGACTGGAAATGTGAATAGACTTTCAATGGCTTGCCAGTAATTACGCTCTGCACTTGACCCGTACTTCCAGAATCGTTCAAGGGCCACTTCGGGCCTGTGCACTGCGTAAGGTTCTCGCCTGACGGAGAGCTGTACGCGAGCGGAAGCGAGGATGGAACACTCCGGCTCTGGCAGACTACGGTCGGCAAGACGTATGGCTTGTGGAAGTACGTCCAACCGACTGAAGGGGCTGCCGGCGAAGGCGTCGCCAACAACAACAACAACAACGACATTCCCACACCACCGGACGCCACTGCAACCACACCTGCTAACAATACTGTGAAAGCAGAGGCGTGACATCTCTGAGGGCTGCCAGTGCAAAGGAAACGTGGAACCAAGGCCAGAAAGCATTGCGTGAGAAAAAACACTTCAATTCTAGAGGAACAAGATGGATGCCTCTAGGCTTAACCGGAGGAGGAGGTGGCCATGTTGACCTAGGTGCAGGCAGGACACTGCTGAAGGCCAGCAGTTTTGCAGTGGCTGCAGTTGTGCATGTGATGCTCACTATGGCCGTCGTCTATTTCAGTTTTGGTTTGAATTTCCAAGATGGGAAAAAGGTTGTACAACAGTGGCTGAACCTTTAAAGTTAGTTTAGGTTTGCCAGCCATGTTAGGCTTAGGAACTGGACACACTGAAAGTGTGGTAATGTGGCAACTGCTTTTGTATGCTGTTAACCTTGGGCATTTACCTTTGTCTCTAGTTTGCTACAGGGAAGAGGTGCAACAGCAGGGCCTTTTCATCGGCTTTAGTTCCGTCAGCCATGTTAGGCTTAGCAACTCTGCAAAAGCATGCTGACATCCACTAATGTGGCAGCTTTTGTGTGCTTCCAGGCTTGGGCATTTTCTTTTCTCTCTCTAGTTTGCAGGTGGGAAGGGGTGAACAAACAAGGCGAGATCTGTGTGCTGTGTACCGTTATGCTCTAGAGCTAAATGAAGCCCTTAGTTTGTTGTTAGGCTGTGTTCATGCAACAAGTGTGCTTGCTTGTTTCTGAAACTTCTGCTCATCTGTAACATTGCACGCTATTTTTCAGACAAGTGCCCTGCATTCATTGAGCAGTTGCTCAGATCAGGTCATTGAAACAGTGCTGGCAGTGATTTCAAAGAGGAAATTAAAATCTGTTTCTTTTGGGCATGTGTGGGCTTTTGTCTAACTTCCATTAATGCCATTAATGTGGCAAGGGCCGTTAGCAGTAAAACCTCACCCTTATGCTTTGGAAGAGAGTAGACAGAAAGGCTAAACGCAGTGAAATTTCATGTTTGTTTCTCAGCATTTTAAAATTTGATCTGGATACATGTATGGCACATTGTTAACTAGGATTTCAAAGGTCTGGTCTGTACGATTAGTCAGTTGTAAATCGCCTGTCTCTCCTTGCTATCACAGTAATGCTTCTAAATACCAATATGCATTTGCAGTTGAAGCTGTTCTCTGAATGCCAGTGAAATTTAAGTGTGATTCTTGTTTTTTACTCAGATGCGTTTCCAACTTTCCTGTTCATAGGTGTCTTTAATAGAACCAGTTAGTAAATTTGGTCATGGAACAGCGGTGTTCGGCAGTAATCAGTAGTCTGGGTTACAGCTTAAACTCTGCAATTCTATATCCTTTCGGATAAATGTGCGTTTGCTTTGTTATGCAAAATGTTGACTTCCCTATCCTTGAAGTGTCTGGCAGGCTGTGTTCTCCATGCCTAGTGAACTATGAGGTTTCGCTTTGTGTGTTTTAAACACTGAAGCAATTATCAAATGGGCGTACCTCCTCCAACCCCAAGAGCGACGCTTGCCTCAAGCCGATTGATGATTACTGATGAGAATTTGTGAAATAAATTTGGCGATGATTGCCAAAGCTGTTGCAGAACATTCTTTAACATGCTCAGTCTTTGTATGACTACTCCTGTAAAGCCAAAGGACTAAGATTGACTGCGTGACGAGAGGGTAGCTAGTCAGATGTGTGGATGAATAGTTGAAAAAGAAATGTAGTACTAAGCTCACTATTTTCCGATTACGTGAAAAAGTTGAATCGTATGTTTGAGAAGTTGACAAGTGAATTTGATTTTGAAGTCTGACATCTTTGCAGGTCCAGAGAGGCAATTGCAAAATGAATTGCAAGTGACACTTCTTAATGCTCAGAGCTTTGTTTTTCTCAACTTTTTTGCAACTGTAAAGGAGCATTTGAAGAGAATAAGCACACATCCACTACTATACTACCTGCTCTTCAGAACAGTGTAGGCGTTTCAAAAATAAGTTACGCGTGTGGTGTGGCTGGACGTAAGGCACAGTGTGAAAACTGTTTTCTCATTGCGTACCTAACAGGTACTACACGAATGCCACTGGTTGCAGATACTAGGTATGTTTATTCACAAAACCACTCTCAGCTATGCCGGAAGTGCTCTTCACTGTGGCGGGTCAAAGGTGTAGTGGACCACTCCATCATCTGGCATCTGGGGTGGACCCTGTAAAAGCATGCAAGAGTAAATGAAGCTTGAAATAAGATGTTAGACTGGCAAAAGAAAACCTAATACCCAAGTCTGAGTCTATAGGCTGTAAGCTTGCTGCAGGTACATCAACTTACATTCGCCAAACTGCTTGCATTCAACAGACTATCGACACTTTCTACCCAAGTCTGCAAAATGCTTTTAAGAAAATACCATACAGGCTACTGACAAAAGTGCAAATAGCTTTCTGATCATGGCGTTGCTTTTCAATGTATTCCGTAGAGGAAAATTTGTAAAAATGCTTGCCCAGGTATACTACTAAATCGGAAATTTCATTTTTTTAAAACTGGATGGTCACCTGGGCTAAAAGGTGTTCGAACAGCTGGACGAAGGCCCAGGAAACCATTACAATACATAGCAGCCGGTTGTTGGCGTAAGTGTGTAAGCAAAAGTTCAGCCATAATATTAACGCCTTGTACTTACCAAATCAGGGTTCATGCCCCACTTCAGTTTCGGGTGGTCAAAGACATCGAAAAGGAACCAAAAGCCAAGCACAGTGCCCAGAAACATGGCTACTTGCTTCGTTCTGTAAATTTAAGAAACCAGATGGCAAGTAGCCAAACAGGAAGTGCGTCACTTGTACTTAAGTGCCTTGTCAACATCATTTACATCAAATAGAAACTGACAGGCATGGTGAAGTCTGATGTGCAAAGCTGTTCAGAGAGTGAAAATTATAGCATGTCCCTTATTCCTTTCTTTGAGAGGAAAAAATTTACTTTGACTGCAAAATAAATCTGACTGGCGTAGTGTCAAACTAAAAAGCTTTGGTCTTTTATAAAACAAACCTGAGCTACAAAGACTGTTTTAAGAAAGACTGGAGTTTATGGGCTGAAACAGGTTCGTTTTACCGTGGTCACAGCTCGTTTAAAGTTGTGACCACAGGGACCACTGTTTTTATTGTCTTTGTTTGTTTATTATTCCCCGTTTTTTTTAGTGTATTTGTGGCGGCAGGTGTGCACAGAATGGGAATGGACGAATGCCGATTTGCAGCTTCCGGGTCACAGGTCTAAGTCAGATGTGAAACACTGAGATTCTCTAAGTAGACAGTGTAGCTACGATGACGTCGCGGGCCTTGTAAATGCAGTGATCTGGATGTACTGTAAGCAGAGTGTACACATTGACTGAGGCCCTTTCAGACACTATTCGCAATAGAATCTTGATGATACGACCATGGATGATGTGAATTTTAATGAATTCATGAAATTCCCTGGCCGGAGTGCATTGTGTCCATAGTGCAGAATTTTGGATGTTTGTAACACACATCCACACTTCTCCCAATGACAGAATGTGCGAGCTGCACCAAGCGCCGCCTGCACATCACTGACACACCTTTGCTAGTCGCACAATATGTACCGCCAGCAGCGAGCAGTGTCATGTGGCCCACACACACACGAAACTGTGAGTTGTGAGCAGTGGCCGCAAATAAATCCTGTCAACCATAAAACAGATCTGCGTGAATGAGTTACCCATGTTTCTACATCCGGATTTTGTTTGTTTTGGATGATAAGAATTTCGGATGCTGTGAATATTTTTAACAACCCCGTAAAGAACTGCGTACAAAACACACTCATAAGTTCCTCCGACAGTGCACTACGCCCAGGGGTACAACTTGCCCCAGCCGAATGCAGCAAGCTGTGTAGCGATTGGGGTGCTTTTCTACAACTCTTAAATATTGCAGTAAATGTCTCAAAGCAGTGAGCTTGGTCGTATGTCCTTCAACATACCATATAAACACGTCTAAGGGCTGCACCTTTTTTTTTTTTCCAGATTTGAGGGCCAATTTTTGGGGTGTGGCCCATACATGCGTTTTATGAAAAAAAAAATTTATTATCACCAGTATCGGTGTATTCCCACTCTAAGCTGGTGCTGTGCTCTGGTGAACGCTCAACCCACAAGAACTCGCGCAGCACGTCAGCTGTCAACGCGTAGCCATTGTTCCGCACTTCCATCACTTAGCAGAGCAGCTCTTCTTCCAGTTCAAGAAACTTGCACGGCTTGCCTCGGAAAGTACGCTTTTTGCAGCTTGCGTTCCTCAATGCATCCTTTTGGTTGCACCATCGTCGGACGCACCTCTCGGCCACGTCGCATTTTCTGCCCGCCGCACGCTTGCCGTGTTCCATAGAAAACTGCCAGCCGTGTAGCTATTAAGGTGCTTGCCTTATCGTGCTAAAACTGCTAAAACTACAATGCTCTGCGGCAGCACGTGAAAGCCACAACTAACACCCATGCCTTTGACAGCAACAAAATGTTAGAGCTGGTGATACTGATGCTGATATGAATAGCGGGAGCTGGCGGGAGGAAGCTCATGGCGGAGGAAAAAGTTGATAATGAGCCGTGGCCTCCGGCGCCATCCGTGGGCGGCACCTGGAAGCTCCTGTGCGCATGTGTCGTCTCCACGATGAAGCACGCCGTTGCTCGCAGCCGGAGCTGATCGCGGAGGCCACGGCGCGTGCATTTCGAAGGCTATTCCCGCATGGGTTGTGTGGAAAGTATGGGTGCGGCCCGTACACAGATATTTTTTTTCCTAATATTTCCTTCTGGAAAACGGTGCGGCCCTTACAGGCGTTTATACGGTAGGTGGCCAGATCTCATTACCTATAACCATTTTGTGCTGGCTTTCTAGCTTCATGTACATGCTCTTAAAAATTAAAACAGATTTCATAATCCCTCGAGTGTTTGTTGGACAAATCTTGACAATAGATCTCTCCCTGTTGTAAATAACGTGATGTCTAAGGAGCATGGCTCGACTGGCAAAATCGCTCCTTCCACCTCTGAACGGGTTTTGCATGTGTAGAGCGTCCCCACTACCTTTTTCTCCCGATTAGAGTCGCCTTAGTGCGCATCGTACCAGCTGCAGCATGCTGGCATGAGCCGCAGGTTTTCCCCATCAAGACCAAAAACAAATCCGCCAATGACATAGGCCAGGTGAGGTCTATTAGAATTGAAATTTCCAACTATTCCACTGCTCTGTACACAGCTGTGTACATACCTGTGGAAAACTGAGGTTAAATACTAAATCCTTAGAGGCGTTTCATGTAGCAAAGCTTAGAGACATTTAGCGTAGTGCGTACGGCCACAGCTACCACATACCGCCGAAATACAAGCGCCGATTGCCACGAGGGCAATTGGCAGCTGAGGGCACATCTGTCGGTAAAGGCTATCCGCTGTGTAGTTCATGCATAAACTACTCGGGCAAAAAAATAAATAAAAAAAATTGGGGAATAGAAAAATAAAGCAGTGTCTGAAAGAGCTGAGCATTATCTGCAGTATGACCTTCGAGTCACCGGATGCTCTAACTCTGTTGCATTGATGTATGCAGCAATAAAGGAAGAAGTGTATCGTAACTGCTGTAGCTGGTACAGCCACATGTAAGTACAGTACTTACGGCGAAGTACGCTGCCTCGAGGTGTCAAGCCTTTCCATTGTGAAGGCATCCATGTAGATGTTAACCTGAAAATAAATCGTCAAGATCTTGAATTGCTGGGATTGTCATTGTTTTTTGCTTTGCTTACCCTCGCGGTATTGCATGGTCACTCAATGACTGCCCCGATAATCGCAGATGCTTTGGGTTATTACGTCCCTCGCTTCTTTCGAGGCATCTTAGTCAATGTGCTGTACTTCTCAAAAGCAAGACCCTGTAGTCGAATATTTTTGGCCGAGGCTATGCGTGAACCCACTGCTGCATGCTGGGATGTGCGCGGTGCAGTGCTGTGCTGGCTTTGCTGAAGGCAGAGTTTTGCTCAGAAACTGCTTGCCAGCCACCACCTGCCCATGCAATCTCTGCAAACTAAAACGTCTGCTCCTCAAGTAAAAGTTGCTACTATTTTGAAACTGCACTCAGGAATCCTAGCCGACTGTGTTGCGGTAGCAAACTACAATATGGACCCTATTGAGGCAGGGTGCTTCTACCATCGCTGCTCCTCAAGTAAAAGTTGCTACTATTTTGAAACTGCACTCGGGAATCCTAGCCTACTGTGTTGCGGTAGCAAACTATAATATGGACCCTATTGAGGCAGGGTGCTTCTACCATCGCTGCTACTGTACAGTTTTAGTTGTGACTTGCCCTTTCCTCGTAAAATTGAAGGCAGCTACTGGGGCACTAAGAAAGCGTTTCCCTCTATGGCCATGTGCAGGCAAGACAATTTCTTGCTAAATAAAAAAATTTGTTGAAAGCAAAAGTCACTATGTTGTAGTTTTATGGTAATCCACTCGATGAGCAATGGACACTTGACAAAACTCATTATGCAAAAAGCCCACACTCTCAATTAACAGTGCCATCCATCTTTTTATTATCACAACACTGCACCGTACTAACGCGTCATTTCAAATGGCATTTGAAATGCCATCTCCAACGCATTACTAATTTAGAACCACCGTATTCAAAAACAGCTTGAGACTGGGCCGGATGAAGGGAGGAATGGGAGTGGCATTTCGGAAATATCGACTACGGTCACCTGGCATCACACAAGGAAACTCGGTCACTTCACATTCCGCATCACTTCTATGCTCCCAATACCAAGGTCTCACCAGACTGTGCTGGATTGGGCTCGATTGCAGATCTGTGCTGGACTGAATGCTATACTTTTAGATACAATCCAGCAACTGCATTCTTCCGAGGTCAAGCTCTCCAATGCATCAAGTCCGTAACTTGCATTCTTTCTAATTCGTTCAGATTCGCCACTCGAAACCTACAGATGACCTGCACTGAAGCCTTGCATTCTTCAACAGGCATTTTACAGTGAACTGTGGAATGCGCAGTGCCCAACAACAAGCTTTAAAGGGTAACCCTGACAGTATTTCGAGATTCACGTATTCAAATTAAATTTTCATTGTAGGTTTATCCTCCCATCCCGATCTTGTCCGCCAAGTTTAGAGCATGGTCTCTCGCCACAAACAGAGTTTTGGTTTGCTGTTTTTGCCATTTTAAAGCAGTTCTGCTTGACATTTTGAAAATTACTTCTTGTGCTGGAGGCAGGGGACACCAGGGAATGTGATGCAATCATTAACTCAAAATGATGGATAAACCTCCCGAGTTGTCCTTGGTTAGATGGTTTTGCACTGATGTCAAAGCAGACACCATGTTGGAGGACCACAAGCGCAATGAAAATCTACACACCTGTTTAATTAACCTATGGTCATTAGCACCGTGAAAGGATTGTGGAACCTATGCATGCGCTTACTGATTAACTTTGAAGTTCTGTCTGTGGGGTTCATGCTATAACATGCTATAATGCCTTCATGCTATAACATTTCTTAATCAGATCTTTCGTCTCCTGAGACAGCTTGCCGGTATCCTGTTGAACCAACCTACTGCCTACTTCTACTGAGCATTCCATAATGACAGCTGTGAGATTATCATTCAATGCTGCCTGCCTGATCATTTGGTTGATTGAAGTGTAAGGTTGTCCTTACTCTATTAGCAATTACCTTTGTAAGTACCTTATAGGCAATGGACAGTAAGCTGACTGGTCTGTAATTTTTCAAGCCCTTGACGTCTCCTTTCTTATGGAATAAGATGATGTTAGCGGTCTTCCACGCTTCTACCGTGGAAACAATCTGTACGCTTCACAACATTTTTCAGATGGTGCTGGACTACTCACCGGCTCGCCATAGTTTCTCCGCAAGGTGGGGAAGTCGTAATCCTCATCGGGATCCCTGCCCGCTGCTGGAACTGTGGGCAGCTTGGGGTAATCGCCCCAAGTGAGGCCTTCACTGTCATCACGTGTCTGGTAGTCCTCTGGGATCATGTTGTACTTCTTGGCTGCTGCTATGCGCTCCTCCTCCGTTTTCGGTCTCGCCTTGGGAGCCCAGTCCTTGTTCCAGTAATCTGTAGCAAAAAAAAAAAGGGCAGTGTGACCCATAATTTCTGGACAGTGCTGTTGATTATACCACCTCCCTCATGAATGCCCCATACCAGGGGCCCTTCAGGTACCTAGTAAAAAAGAAGCCTGAGAATTAAACTAGTACTTTCAAAGCTAGTCCTTTCATAGACGGAATGTACTGTCAGGGTGAGGCGGTACGATGCAGCTTGGTCTAAGCTCGCGTGGTGTATACTACTTTTGCTCCCGACTGTACAGGGGCCTAAGACTTTATGGGGATGACTTGATAGCAAAACAGAAAGCATAACACCCATGCACTTACCGCTCTTTGCCCCAGAGCCACCTACAAACTCATATTTTGCGATCTGCTTTGCTTAATAACGAATTTGGCTTTGATACCACCACCTACCAAAGACACGAAACTACTTCTGGAAATGATTAATTCCATTCTTTTTTTGCTCGTGACGGCAGAGTATGTGTATCAGGCAGCGATAACGTACTGGTTTTGAATCCCGGCGCCATCCGCAGCAAAAGTAGCAGTTTAGTACATTCATCTTCGAAGGCATGAAGTTAATAGCATGAATGTAGCCAAGATATTCTTTGAAACTGTGCGTCTATTAACAACGCAAGATGTAAAGCACGACACTTAGTGAACTCAGAACAGCGAAGTATCTCTACAGATCTTGTTTCACGCAGGAAAAAAAACCACAGCTACCGTGCAGTGTGCCCTGAAACCCCTTGCTACGAATGATATGTCACGTAGCACAGTGAAAAGCTCTCAAACACGTGAGAGGGTCGATCCAAAGGGCCCAAGAGAGGGACTCACGGGCTGTCCGACATGACGCGATGAGAGGACCTTTTAGATTGCAGCTCACAATTTGTCCGAAACGACCGGAGAGACCTAGCACGCCTGCCATCTTTACGTTTCGCCCCGGCCTGTGACGTGCCGGAACTCGTCCGTCCTAACAGGAAATACCGAGGCGTGCCCTGACGATGAAAAAGTAAACTTCGGGAGCCAACATGGCGGCATGTCGTCCGTGGTGTGCCGTGGAGAGGTAATTCCTTAATTTTTTCTGACTTTAATCTTTCCGCGAAATGGGTCTTTTTTGTCGCCTATGGTCTCCTTTCGAGCTCGTCTCGCGTCTGTACTTCTCCCTGAATATGTGTTTCGCCTCCCAGACTCGTCATAGGCAAAGTTCGCATACGCTGTCCATTCCGTTGTTTAAAAGGACCCTATCGGTGTTTCCCCGTCTCATCGAAAACTGTCGAAATGAGGCTGCAGTCGGCAGTCGAGGCGCTTGGTAACGAGATTCTACCGTGGAGAGTGTCTCCGTGACGCAGGGGACCGGACGCCCAATTTTTTTTCGCATTCCAATGAGTGGCAATGCGCAGGCAAGGCCGAGGCAATATCATGTGCGCCGTAGTCTTCACCTCGCCGGTAGGCTTACCGACAGTCACGTCGGGCCGGTCCCAAGGCATTCCGTAGCGGGCTTCTACGCCTTGCGGCAGTGTATCTATCGTTGCCCGGCTGTCACCATAGCTGGCACCCTGTTTCCTAGCCTCCTGAAGTAGAGACGTTCTCGCCGCGATGGTTTTTCGCCGACTTCCAACGATTTGCGCTATAGCGCTCGTCACGGTGACTCAGGGTGTCGGTGCGTGCTTCGTCGCTTAACCGTGTCGACGAGTGATCTTACTGCGTCTGAAGTTCTTCCCGTCAATTAATTGGCGACAGAAAGTCAAGCTCAATTCAGATAGTATCTTTCCTCGGCGTCTCTTCAGCGTGGAGTTTTTTTTTTCCAGGGCGTAATTTGAACATGACGTAGCAACAAGCCGGGCGTTCCGGTTATCCGCATCAACGCGGGGAAGTAATTTAATCTCCGCTACCGGCGTTAATCAGGTTAACGCCACGTCTTGTGACGCTAACCTACCAACATCCCGGCTTGTCCCAGCTTTTTCGATGATAGTGGCAAAACTTATTTGTTCTGATAACCGTGACGCTGTTGCTCGCTTGTCGCGGCTCTTAGGGTTCAGATATTCGCTGCCCAAACACACTCATGCGTGTAATTGATTTCTTTTAACTACGTGTAGTTAGTTTGACGCAGTTCGTGGTATAGATGCACGGATCCCGCGCTGAAAGATTGGTGCCAGCATTCATTGCTTATGCGTCGCTTGGTATGAGACGGATCGCGAACTCCACCCTGCCTCTATGAAAGCTTTTCTGCAGACGTACTGCTGTATGTCGCTTGTGTTTGAGGCAACGCCCCTAACGATCGCCGTCTGAAACTCTCGGGAAAAGGACTAACCTACTTTGCTAGAATTTCCCGAGTTTGCTGTCCCACTTTTTGAGCGCAAGGGAAGTGGTAAACTCGTGTCACCAATGTGGCTCGTTGCGGCGATGACACTTTGAGGCAGAATTTTTGACAGGACAACGTCCCGTTCTTTTAAACTAGTCATGTGATTCTGTCGAATGACTTGGTAAAATGGCGATGTTGGTACGGCAGATGTATTTATTGTCTATTTACTCTTCAGGGCCAGATGCATTACAGAGGAATGACAAAGAAAAAACCTCGCACACATTAAGAAGAAAATACATTAATTTCATAAGTATTGAATAGCAGCTGCTCATACAATGGTTGTTACTTCCTTGTGGAACTGCTGATTTTTTTTACTGCCAAGATGAAAGAACCCACCTTTTGCTTTGGTTTTGGATTGCTTAAATTCATTGGGGGTTTCTTTTTTTTTTTAGCAAGAGCGTTTGCAGTAAAATTATTTGTAAGCTTCTGTGTCAAGGGGAAGTGTTGCTTTGACAAGAACTTCAGTCATGTTTGTGCACGCAAGTTAGAGCTCCAAGGATTAAGACGCTATCTTCACTTTACTGTACCATGACTTAGCTGCAGGTAGTGCTTATCTGTCAGAATGACAGCACTGGTGTTTTGCCGTTTATAACTGCTCTTTTAACTGTTCATTTTATTGTGCTCATTAGTTGAGAACGGGCAGTTCAAAACTTTGCGCAAGTGTGAATAACTGCCCCAAGATGGCAGCTCTGTTGTATTCAGCAGTCACAGATTGTGAAGAGTTGCTCTGTAGTGAAAATACAGCTACATCATCTGTCCCACTCTTCCGTGACATAGCAAAGCGGAGTTATTGTTTGCATGGTTTATTGCTGGTATATACCTCATGAGTGTACTGATGATCATGCTACAGGTACCTCTGTCATGGTGGCTTTTAAAAAACCTTTTGCTTTATGTAGTTCTAAAATTTGACAGCTAGCTGTGGAAAAATGACTCCAAAATCAGCATCACTATATTGCTAAAAAGTCTTTGTACAATTTTTTTATTAGATCACAGAGGGTAAGCCCAGTTTTAGACGTCTACTCAGCTCAGCAGGTGATAATAGTAGGCTCGTTCAACAAAAAAAGAGGGAGAAAAATTGCAGTGAGCAAGCTGATTGAAGCTTCTTCAGGTGCATCTGGGATAAATGCAGATTGATTGAGGACGTAATTCAGTTACTGATGCCACACAACAGGAAAGGTAATTTGCTGTGCAGTTTCACCTGTCCTTTTAAAGTGGATCCTTTTAGTTGGCTTTTTATTCTATCATCCTTTTTTTTTCCCACTTAAACAAAATGCAGTGCTTTAGAAGGTAAAACAGCGCAAACACAGGACAATAAATAACACTATGGCACAATACGCTGACTAGCAACTCATTTTTTATTCCACCTTAAACGAATTGTATATTGGTGCAAAAACATCTAAACAACAAAAACAAAACATTATAGGCAACCTCCATGCAGAAGGTGCAATCATTGCTGGTGCTTTGTTCAAGGCAAAAGGAAAGATAACTTATTTCTTTGTTCCTTGTCAAGCAGTCTAAGTGATAGCTTGCTGACATAGATCTGGCCTTTCTGCTTATTTATCAGGGCTTTGAAGATTTCCCTTGTTTTTTTTTTTTTTTTCATTCTGTATCTCTTTAGGACGCGTGTGCTGTCCAGGAAAAGTGTAGTTTTTTGAAGGGCAATTACTATGTACAGCTGGATCTGTGCCGTTTTTCCTACTGAGGTATGGTGCGCAGCCGGCCCAATCAGCTGGGGTGCGTGACGGCTGCTTTTTCTGCACTCCTGCGCTTTGCTATCAAGAAAACTTGCAGAAAGCTCAATATTAAGCACGGGCTGACGGGACCTATGCTTAGATTTTGTTTTTGCAAGTTTGCTCCGTCATAAGCTGCAGGAGCACAGAAAGCGCGGCTGTCACGCATGTCATCTAAAGATTTGGCTGGCTGCACCAACTTGCCCTAGTCCCTACCTCAAGAGAGTGCAGTGCCCTTCATATATAACTGCGGTCAGCTTAGTAAAACATTGAGTCTAGTAGAAATTTACCAGGACCGAATATGTTTCTGCCTTTTGGCAATGCAATTGTCGACTGTGGATCTGTCTGGTTCATGTAAAAGAGCCTTGTGCCGATTTGAGAGCATTACTTTTTTCTGGCAGATATTTCCCAAAGGTGCCGCTGCAGAAGTTTGTAAGAAAAACTCTCAAAGTTTAATCCACGCAATTTTTTTTTTCTTTCCAGCAACGCTCACCACTAAAATAAACCATCTAAAAATTGAAGCAAAACTCCGCTACCACTGAAAGGCACTCACACGACACGTATCTGGTTCGATTGGTCCACATTCCACGGAAGGAGACAAAACGATTTCCATTCTCGATTCGCCAGAGACATAAAGGGTAGGATACAAACGACGCCGCGCCGTCTACGATTCGGAAGAAAAAAAAGCTCATCTCAAGCAGCATCAGCCATCGATTCTCTAGGGGATAAAAGAAGAAAGAAAAAAAAGACGCAAGTTTTTGAACAGTGCTCCAGTTTTTTCCACCAAGAAGTTTTCTCTTTTCAAACAAGAAAAGAACCGGAGGCGAGAAAGACGCCTGTGAAGAAGCAACCGGAACGTTGTGGCAGCGTCAGAAACGCTAGAACGGCGCTAGCATCACCCGGAAGTTTACGAGGTATATAAGCGTCCCACGCCACCATGGCCAGCTCTAAGTGGCAGGTGAGTGAGATGGTTTAATCGGCACATGTTTTGTTGGTTTTGAATTCTTGGATCACCACATGGGATTCGCCTATGGCTGCTGAATTACAATTTAGTTTGGTCTATCGTATTGTTTTGATTTCAACAGCAGACTGGTGGCTGCAACACCACATACAAGAACGTTGAGACAATGGTTAGGTCTCGTGAGGCATACAAAAAGTGTGGTATATTAGTTGCCTCATCATTTTGCCATGCCAGCCTGCCCCAAGAGCCAACAGGACTAGTGAACAAGCGGCAGGTGCACTGTCTTGCATGTGCCTCTTGACCTCAGCATCGCCTCCTCGTTGATGTCATAGCTGGCTGTTCAAACTGAAACCGAAACATGAGAGAAAAAAATTACAAATTGTTTCCTGGGCTTAGGTGAATGTTATGTAGTGATCCATATTTAGTGATGTCTTGCATGTTACTTCAAAGAAAGGGCACGGAATGCAAACTTCTTGTCCCTACTGCTTTGAGGGGAGATGTGACTTTCCAATGATGAAAATCTCCGGAAAAAAATTGCATTTTAGAAAATGTCAGATTTCGTATTATTAGGTCTTTCTGATTATATACCGAAAACTGTTCCTTGATAATAGCCCAGAATTGACTTTTTTTTTTTAGAATGTTTTTTGTGACTGTAGGTAGAAAAAAACTGAGGTCTCCGTGAAAATGTCAATTTTCTCGTGTTTTTTTTTTACCTTCCGCACTTGCAGAAAGTGTAGCATGACGATGGCTTCATGGATTTTCATGTCGTTTCATGCATTGTGTATCTTGGTAAATTCTTTATGCAGTGACTTTCCTAATTCCTGAATTGTGTTTTTCACCTTGTCACTATTTGACATGATGGTAATTAGTGTGTTCGCAAAATTTTCATGCTCCTTTAAAAAATATGTGGACAATTTCTTCAAACTTGTGTACCTAGTAGAATGAAATTCCATGACTCTTCCTGCCTACGTTGTTGTTTGTTCAGCAGTGAAATGCACATTTATTGCCACAAAAATTGGATTTAATAACTTTCTCTTCCGCTTCATTCAAACTTGTCTCATCAAAACGAAGGGCTTTGTGATTAGGATGGGTAGTGAGTGGTGGTGTGGCCTAGCACCAAAGATCTGCATGCAAAAAGCTGCTATGGCATTGCCACACGGTTTTTTGCGAAAACAGCGGGCAGTGGCGACACCTGTATTTCACATTTTGACCTTTTATAGCTTATAAGAGCTCTGTTCTTCATGGAAGTGGCCCCTGTGTCGTTTGAATGCAGTAATCATTCAGTATAGGCAAACTTCAGTTTGTCCATTTTTCATGGAAGTGCCCTCTGTATTCTTTGAGCACAGTAATCATTCAGTATAGGCAAACTTTATTGTGTCCTCGGTGGCCCTACAACAAGGCACTGATAAGCTAGCAAGGGCACGGCTTTAAGGTGGTGTTGCTTTCTTCACCGTGTCGTTTCCTGCATGCCATCTCTGCAGGCGTCTGGTGCCCAGCAGGGGGATGAAGAATCCGGCGACCAGGGGTCCGGTTCTCCCAGGCAGAATGGCGGCAAGCAAGGAAACTCCCATCGGGAGGCTGGCATCGTCGAGAAACTCCTCGTGAGTTGTGTCTCGAGACACCTTGCTTTTCACGTCGTGCCTGTTGTCGTCTTGGTGATCAGGGCATAGATCAGAATGTGGCCAATGCACTGGGTGCCTGCATATGTGTGGTGTCATCTATTTTGTGCACTGGAGCTGCTGCGGTGGCTTGGTGATTATGGTGCTCAGCTACTGAACCGAAAGATGTGAGTCAGTACCGGCCATTCGGTTGCATTTTGATGGAGCTGAAATGCTGGAGGCCTGTGTACTGTGCGATGTCAGTGCATGTTAAAGAACCCCATGTGGCGAAATTTTCTGGAGCCCTGCACTATGGTGTCTCTCATAGCCTGGCTCGCTTTTTGACGTTATACCCTATAAACTATATTTTGCGCACTGCGTAGTAGTGCTTTAGCGGCTGGCTTTCTCAAGTGGTCATAATTGCCACAATAACCCGCTTACGGAGGAGTTTGGGTGCTTTTTTCTTTTTCATCCAAGCGGCAAATAGATTGGAACCTTCCCCATAGCATTGAGGCATTTTCTGGATGGAAATTTTCTGTCTGTTCCCTTTTAAGCTAACTTTCTTCAAAATACATATATACAATTGGTTTTTCCTCCGTCTTGCCTGCAGCACTCTTATGGGTTCATCAGGTGCTGTGAACGTTCGGCACGGCTGTTCTTTCACTACAGCCAGTTCTCCGGAAACATTGAGCACCTGCGCATTGGAGGTGAGTTTGCAGTAGCTGCAGTTCCACCTCACTCAGTTTTAGGATGGGGATGGTTTTTACTCTGTGCCGCAGAAGGTGCGGTGTGCGCGAAGCTGGTCACCAGTGTTAAATTGCAGCTGCGCATTTGTTGCCCGACATAATTGGAAGAGAGCACCACTTATCGCTGTGCACGCCGCTTCTCATGTGCCAGTCCTCTCATTGCACCAGATTGCTGCGGTGCATTATCACTGAAAAGGAGGTTCTCTGAAAAAAAAAATGGTTGGGATGGAGATGAAATGCGAAGACACCCCTGTGCTGTGCAATGTCAGTGCACATTAAAGATCCCTGAGTCGTCCATATTTGACGGAGCCCTCTTTCTCTGAAGCTATTGTTATTCTTTGCTTTATCTTACCAACAGCTGTATCTTACCGGTACTCGCCTGTGGGGCAGAAACGTGGAGGCTAACGAAAATAGTTCAGCTTAAGTTAGACAACGCAGCGAGCTATGGAAAGAAAAATGGTAGGTGTAACGTTAAGAGATTGGAAGCGGGCCAATTGGGTGAGGGAACAAACACGGGTTAATGACATCCTGGTCGAAATCAAAAGAAAGAAATGGGCTTGGGCAGGGCATGTAATGCTAAGGCAAGATAACCACCGATGGTCCTTAAGGGTAACGGAGTGGATTCCAAGAGAAGGCAAGCGTAGCAGGGGGCGGCAGAAGGTTAGGTGGGCGGATGAAGAAGTTTGCAGGCAAAGGGTGGATGCAGCTGGCAAGGGACAGGGTTAATTTGAGAGACATGGGAGAGGCCTTTAGCCTTGCAGTGGGTGCAGTCAGGCTGATGATGATGATGATGCTTTACAGCTGTTTGTTCCTTCATCCACGAGTGGACAAGTTGTGTGTTGTGGTTAGATGGCACAGTCATTTTATTATATTTGCATAACCTGAGTGGGTGATCCTTTGTGTGCGCTGACCTTGTTTTTTTCCTTGTGTGTGTGTGCACAGACCCCGTGGAGTTCGAGATGACCAATGACCGCAAGTCAGGCAAGCCCGTGGCCAGTGCTGTGGTGAAAATTTCTTCCGAGGCCCTTTCCAGCGAGGTGCTCAGCGATGAAGTGGCAACTGGCTTCATCACGACTGAAGCCAAGGACGGCCAAGAGGTGGGGGATTGCGGCCAGCTGGCGCATTGCATGACAACCAGTCACGAATATGACGCTGTTTGTGTAGGCTTTTTACGTTGAACACGTGCCAGCACGTTGAGGTTGAGGTGTTGAATGCTACAGGTGGGGTTAGCCTTGCTTTATCTGCCGGCAATTGTTCCACCGTAGCGTCCCTTCTATATTAACAATGCCCTAAAGCCTGTCGCATGTACCCCGCTATGAGCACAGTCTCTTGTAATAGCACACTTTCCTCTCCCGCAGTCACTCTGTATGCACACAATCACTCCACACAGTCCACATCACAGTCCACTCCAGAAGTCAGCATCTATGCACATATTCAGTCACAGTAGAACATAGGCCATTGTAGTGCCACAATCCATACACACATTCACTCACAGTATAACGTAGTCCACTCTGGAAGACACCATCTACGCACACATTCAATCACAGT
The DNA here is from genome assembly GCF_052857255.1 of Amblyomma americanum. Classification (NCBI taxonomy): domain Eukaryota; kingdom Metazoa; phylum Arthropoda; class Arachnida; order Ixodida; family Ixodidae; genus Amblyomma; species Amblyomma americanum. The sequence goes on along the minus strand of NC_135505.1, from coordinate 117,350,869 downwards.
AGGCCATAGTCCGTTCCTGCTGTCACCATTTAGAAATAAGATCCGTGTCCTGTAGAAATGTTAAAAGAAGGTGTGCAGCCTTACTTTTTCATGTCTGGTTTCCACTCGTGCCAGCACGCTCAACTAGCACATCTGTTTTCGTAATGTCGCTTATGTTGTGGGTAACCTTGAATTGGCCATTTTTGCAGTTAGACATGGTGCAGTGGTGTCATGCCAGCAGTGTTTTAAAAATGGCTTGATACAGACAAGTAAACAGAGGTGTTCCAATGTAGATTTTCGAATCAAGATTTGTTTCACACAGTACAATGTTGTGGTTGCAAAAACTGACCGTTGCTTCGCGGCAAACTGTATCAAAAAGTTCTCTGATTGCGTTTGTAATTCTTTGCACCGTTTTGAATTTGCTTTGCACAGGGCCGGGTGGCATATGAGAGCCGCGGGGAGTGCTTCTTCCTGCCGTACACGGAGCAGGACGTCGAGGAAGGCTACACGCTGCACCATAATGACAGCGTGCGCTTCTACCTGGCCACCTGCAAAGAGACGGGCGCTCCTTGCGCCCGGCGTGTGCGGCCGGAGAATGCCGCGCCATCTCCCTCCTCTGCCGCCAACAAAGGGGGCCGCAAGAGCCTGCCTTCTGGTGGCGGGTCACCATCTGGTGGTGGCGGCAGCGGCCATCGCAAACAGGGCGTCGTCTGCGCTCTCAAGGACACGTTTGGCTTCATCGAACGAGGAGATGTCGTCAAGGAGGCGAGTTTTCTGTTTATTATTAGAGTTCCTTGGCCAGCGGTTCACACTGAATCTTGTCCGATTTAGAACCGGTCTTGCCACACTTCTTTCGATCTGTGCCTTGCCAAATAACGGTTTTCATCTTTTGTTTTTTTTATTTTTCCATCATTTTTATGGAAAAATAAAGCCTAATATTATTGTTATTGTAATTGTTTATTATATGTAGCTGCATTTATGCATTCTGTGATCAACATCTTGGACCTGAAGGGTTTGGGAATGCAGTCGGAATGATGAAGCAGGCAGAAAAATTTTACAGATAGGTATATGGTGGCACGAGCATTCTGTGATGCTCTCTGAATATTCAAGATGTCTAAATTTTCAGCTTCGAAAAATCGGTAGGTGACTGCATATGCATGTTAAACTCCTAATAAGATTGTTAGTGTCGGCTGCGCGTGCGTCCGTACTTGCTCTGTTCCTGCTGGTTAGTTAACTATTACCCCTGACACATGGGTGCAGCGAAGGTCCTTTTCTGTTAAGAGGTCTTTCTGTTCGAAGATGCACAGCGTTTGACTACAAGTGTTGTGCCATTGCTACACAAGGCCTTGGAGGTGAAAGTGGTCGTCCAAGACCTTTGAAGCCTAAATGAGCAGCCTTCGAGGATCGTAGTGCCATCCAGCGCTGAAAAACTAACTACAAAGAGGAGACAATCTTTGCAGCTAAAGGTCTTGAAAACATCTTACAAATATTTAAAAATAATCTGTCTGGTGGAGTTTTTGAATGAGTATATATATTATGCTACGGTCTCAAGATGGTAAAAATGTAGCAGCAAAACCTGGTGGCCGCTGTGGCCAGGGCAATTAACAAAACGTGCTGCTGCTGGTAAGGGAAGCTGTCTAGCTCTTTCGTGGAGGATGTATGATGAAATAAATTCCTAAGTTCAGTGAATGAATAAAGTACTCTACTTCATACACAGCAATCAACGCTGCCAAAGTTAGTGCACCTGTTTGCGCAGGCCAAGTTCACGCTCAAAAAGTAGTTTGCCATACAGTCAAAGTGAACACAGGTATATTTCATTGCGACAGATCTTAAGGGGGGAAGAGGGTCTTAGAAATAAATTTTTATTAATGAAGTCATAATTATGAAATCTTCAGGGAACATGTACCGTATTTACTCGCGTATAACCTGCACCAAAATTTTAAAAAACTTGTTTAAAAAGTTGGGGTGTGGGTTTTTCTTTGGGGGGGTCGGCCTCACGGCAATGCACGGTGGCCTCCCCCGTGTAGTCCGCCATCCCCCTTGTCATCGAAGCTTGACAAGCCGATGAAGGGCCAACGAAAAGCATAGCCAAATCCACATTCGTAGTCTGTTTTTTCTTCCCCATGCCATCGGCCACGTTTTCTTCAGCCGGCGTTGTTGAACCTAGTGTCAGGCACTGGTTTGTGTACTACACCCCAGTTTGCACCCTTTGCCTGCTTTGTTTTGGCGTCATGAGTGTGACTCTGCGGCAGTATATCAGAACGGAGGAGAAGCTAAAGATTATAGCCGCTGCCGAAGAAATCTGCAACAGAGCTGCTGCGAGACAGCATGGCGTCGACGAGTCGTGCATTCGTGACTGGAGGAAGAAAAAAATTGGCGGTGGTTTAGCTCTGGTTATACCTGGAGTGACGCGATAGGTACAGGTGGCCGAATAGATTGCCGAGTGGAACTAACTCAGTCAAATTGCAAAGTCAGTCTTTCTCCATTTCGCTGGGCGTTCCTTGTTTATCTTCATCTTCGTCCCTAGACGTGGATTCACTATCGGTGGCTAGGCACGCTGTGCCACCAGCACCTGCTCCGCACCACGTGACCACGCATGGCGCTGCCACGGAGCTCAAGGGGTGCAACGCTGAAGGCTCGAAATGCTAGCGTAATGAAGCTATTGCTACAAAAGAGTCTTGAAACGATGAACTGGGACAGGCAAGCGTTTCATGGTCCGATGACTGGCACGTACCCCCACCTCGAGATGCAGCTTGCCAAGTTCACTGAGCAGCATAGAAGTTGTGGCCATGCTGTTTCGACTGAGATGGTGCAAATGGAAGTCGTGAAGTTGGCCCGGGAAATGAAACATTCAACATGAGTTTCGTGCAAGCCATGGATGGCTTCAGTGCTTTATGCGAAGACGTGGATTTTCTATGCGGCGGAGAACAACGATGTGACAGCGGCTTCCTGGTGCCTACAGGGAAAAATTGTTGAACTTTCAACGATATGTCACCGCACTTCGGAAGGAGTACAGCTATATTCTGTCTTGGGTAGGAAATGCTGATCAGACACCTGTGTACTTAGAGATGCCGATGGAGATGACCATGGAAAAAAAAGTGTTCCAAATCAGTCAGCTTGCTGATCGGCAAAAATGCCAAGCTGCGCTGTACAGTCATGTTATGTGCTTTGGCTGACTGCACGAAACTGCGCCCGTATGTGATTTTCAAACGCAAGACGCAACCTAACGCACCACTGTCCCCAGGAATCATTGTGCATGCGGAAGGAAATTCCTGTATGAACAGCGGCCTAGACTGAGACTGGCTTCGAGTAATCTGGGAACGAAGACCAGGTGCCTTGCTGGCACGCCAGTTGATGCTCGTACTGGATTCCTTCCGAGGCCACTGCAGTGATGCGGTGAAGACTTGCCTCGCCAAAACCGGCACTGACATCGTTATAATACCTGGCGGCATGACGTCCATGCTGCAGCCACTCGAAGTGTGCCTGAACAAGCCGTTCAAGGCACACGTGAAGCAGCTGTATGCCCAGTGCATGGCCGACGGCCTTTACACCCTCACCCCGACAGGACGCGTGCGAAGGCCCGATTTTCCATTGCTGTGCCAGTGGATTGTGGATGCGTAGAAAGCGGTACCGGCCGGATTGGTGCGTAAAAGCTTTAAAAAATGTGCCATCAGTAATAGCCTGGATGGTTCCGAGGACGACTACGTCTTTGAGAGTGATGAAGCCTCGGATGGCAGCAGTGAGAAGGGCAATGATTGCAAATCGGATAACCAGTGACATGGTGGTGGCCATTTGAATAAATGTAAAGAAGTGCAGTTTTATCTTTCTAGCGCTCATTTTTTATATTTTTTTCAGGTAAACGGTCGGGTTATACACGAGTAAATATGGTATTTTTGCATTCTGATTCCTATTATGCAATTGAATTTTATGTCCAACAAATCCTTGTGCACTTATGCTATATGTTATGTAACTTTTTGCCTAGAGTTTGAAAGAAATTCTGCTGCAAGGAACTTGTTAGATTGTGTGCCATTGATTTCTCATGATGTCAAGCTATGCAATAATGGTAAAATTTCATCCTGCCTGTTGTAGAAGGCGAGTTATAGAATTTTGAAATCATCACAAATACAAGTTTTCCTTCCCGTTTGTGAAGTGGCAAATTCAAAACCCTTGTAACTCAACAACTTCTATGATAGACAGGATAATTTTGCCCTTATTGCATAGCTTGATGTCAAGACAAGCTAATAGCATGTGTTCCAGCAAGTTTCCTGCAACCAAATTTATTGAAAGCTCATGGCAAGAAGTTACATAACATTATTATATAAGTGCACGAGGACTTGTTTTACATAAATTTGAATCGCATATTTGCGATCGGCACGTAAAAATACGTTTCTTGAAGATTTCTGTATTGTGACTTCATTAACAATTTTTTTTTTTTGAGACCAGCTTTTCCTTCTTAGTGGCGTGACTGGCAACCTCCCGGACATCATTTTACCTTTTGCCACATTTTGTCCATTTTGGCATCATTTTTCCTTTTGCACTAAAGTCCAACAACTGTTCCACCTTTGAGCTGCACTGTGTAGCAAGGATTTCATAATTGTCCCTTTATTAATATGAAATTTTTCTCCCAAGACCCTCTTCCCCACTTAACACAATGTTGGCTAGCCGTACAAATTCAGCTTCTGACCTTCGCTCTGCCCCTCTGCCTGCACGCAGATCTTCTTCCACTCAAGCGAGTGCAGCGACTTCCGTGCACTGTCGCTGGGTGAGGATGTTGAGTTCAGCGTGCAGCTGCGCAACGGCAAGGAGGTGGCGTGCAACATCACCCGCCTGGCACCCGGCACTGTTGTCTTCGAGGACATTGACCCCGAGTTGCTGCAGGGCCGCGTGACTGTGGTCGCTGACCGGGGGCGACCGTCGCAGGCGGCCGCCTCGGACCCCTTGCCTGGTCGCATCGTCTACACCCGTGGCGAAGAGTGAGTGGAACGCGGACTCTGTGCACGTCCATCTGCCTGTCCGGCACCAATTGGAAAATAAAATGTCTCGGCCTGTGCCACTAGGTGCGGGCTGGGGCATTTTAGTGTCTTATGTTTTTACTAGCCCTATGTTGTATATCTATCCAGCACCATATTCTGGAGCGATCGAGTTTTCCGCCAATCTTTTCTGCTTCAAGAAGTGAGGTTCGAGTGTGGTTGTTTGTCGCCGGAGAAGCGGCAAAAAGATGGTTTATGGGGGAAGGTTTAACGTCCCAATGCGACTCAGGCTATGAGGGACGCCATAGTGGAGGGCCCCGGAATAATTTCAACCACCTGGGGTTCTTTAACGTGCACTGACATCGCACAGTACACGGGCCTCTAGAATTTCGCCTCCATCGAAATTTGACCGCCGCAGACGGGATGGAGAAAATCGAGCTAGTTTCACATTTATCAAGTATCTTTAGTTTCATTTCTCAGTGTGAAATGATGCTACCACAGTGTCACAAATGACCCTCCAACCCCTTTGCAAGTGCAGAAGGTACGAACAGCTTACTTGAGACTGTTTTTCTAGGAGAAAGAAATGTGTCGAAACTGACAGTAAAAGTGCTCAAATCCGCCTTCTTCACAAGATGTGTGGCGCCTTCTGGCTAGTGCGCGCAAGTTCGTCTCCTACGCACAAAAGTGGCTGAAAACAACCGCACATTGGATGGTGCCTGCGAAGGGACAAGTGTGTGCTTGAGTGGCCGCCACTTGATTCTTGCGCCTGTCTCTAAAGACAGGCATTAATTAATCACTGTACTGAATAAAGGATATTGCAAACTTCGAATCGTGTCCCTCATAACCTGGGTCGCTTTGGGACGTTAAACTCCCTTAAACGAAACGCAAACTTCTTAATCCAGTTACACTTATTCTTTTTCTTGTTACTGCCTAATTCAGCCTTTTGCCATTCAGCATTGATCAACGTTGTATTGTGATGTATCGTTTTTGATTTTATTGTATTTCATTATGTTTATTTACTAACATTTTATTCTCAGTTGTATTTTCTTTGTGTCCCCCGCCCCCCCCCTTATGTAATGCCTCCATAGAGGCCTTTAAGGGTAAAATAAATGACGGTGAGGAACCGTGCATGCACCGTAGCAGCTGGTGGTACATTTTCAGCCAGTGGAGCCCAGGAGAAGGCAGAAGAGTAGAGGCATGAACATGCAGAGTTTTTGAATGAGCCAGATTTGCGCAGAGGTTGAGCTTTGATTTTTGAAAGAAATACACAATGCATAAAGTCATCCGTTGCGTTCTTTCCAAGTTCTTGAAATTTATTTTGTCATTGCCTTTAGATGTTTAACGTAATGGTGGAAACAGCCCTCTTTGAAAGCTCCTCCGCGAATTTGTTTTAGCCAAGTGAGCCTTACGTGCCTTAAACGTGATTTTTTTTTTTTTTTTTCCTGGAGGTAAAAAAAGTTGGCTTACACCAGTTGGTGTGTTGTATTACTAGTCAAGCTTGTTCTACGGGTCTTGATGGGACAGTTATATTATAGCAAAAGAACTTCACCTTTGATGTGACAAGTTTTTACTGGTCTGTCGACACACGGTGTCATGGCGTACACCTCGTCTCTCCAGTCACCTCATTGTATTGTTCCTTCGCCTTGTGGCTTGTGCAGGGAATTGGAGATGCCGTACGGCGAGCGCGACCCCAAGTGTGAGTACTCCTTGCAAGTTGGCGACCAGGTTCAGTTCAACATTGCCACCGACCGACGGGATGGTCTCCAGCGGGCCACCAACATCGAGCTGCTCGACCAGTCGTTTGCCAACGAAACTCGCCAAGTGGTGAGTCCTGTTGCCATTCGGGGCTGTGTTCCAGAGCAACGGAAGTTGTCGCTTTGTTATCGACTTGTCATATTCCCTTAGTGAACCTAGCTTTGGCATTGCATCCTTGAGGAATGAATGCTGGCAGCAATAGTCATCGCGCAGTCATGGCTTTGTTATCGACTTGTCATATTCCCTTAGTGAACCTAGCTTTGGCATTGCATCCTTGAGGAATGGATGCTGGCAGCAATAGTCATCGAGCAGTCATCGCTTTGTTATCGACTTGTCATATTCCCTTAGTCAACCTAGCTTTGGCATTGCATCCTTGAGGAATAAATGCTGGCAGCAATAGGCATCGAACAGTCATCGCTTTGTTATCAACTTGTCATATTCCCTTGGTGAACCTAGCTTCGGCATTGCATCCTTAAGGAATGAATGCTGGCAGCAATAGTCATCGCGCAGTCATGGCTTTGTTATCGACTTGTCATATTCCCTTAGTCAACCTAGCTTTGGCATTGCATCCTTGAGGAATAAATGCTGGCAGCAATAGTCATCGCGCAGTCATGGCTTTGTTATCGACTTGTCATATTCCCTTAGTGAACCTAGCTTTGGCATTGCATCCTTAAGGAATGGATGCTGGCAGCAATAGTCATCGAGCAGTCATCGCTTTGTTATCGACTTGTCATATTCCCTTAGTCAACCTAGCTTTGGCATTGCATCCTTGAGGAATAAATGCTGGCAGCAATAGTCATCGCGCAGTCATGGCTTTGTTATCGACTTGTCATATTCCCTTAGTGAACCTAGCTTTGGCATTGCATCCTTAAGGAATGGATGCTGGCAGCAATAGTCATCGAGCAGTCATCGCTTTGTTATCGACTTGTCATATTCCCTTAGTCAACCTAGCTTTGGCATTGCATCCTTGAGGAATAAATGCTGGCAGCAATAGGCATCGAACAGTCATCGCTTTGTTATCAACTTGTCATATTCCCTTGGTGAACCTAGCTTTGGCATTGCATCCTTGAGGAATGAATGCTGGCAGCAATAGGCATCGAACAGTCATCGCTTTGTTATCAACTTGTCATATTCCCTTGGTGAACCTAGCTTCGGCATTGCATCCTTAAGGAATGAATGCTGGCAGCAATAGTCATCGCGCAGTCATGGCTTTGTTATCGACTTGTCATATTCCCTTAGTGAACCTAGCTTTGGCATTGCATCCTTGAGGAATGAATGCTGGCAGCAATAGGCATCGAACAGTCATCGCTTTGTTATCAACTTGTCATATTCCCTTGGTGAACCTAGCTTTGGCATTGCATCCTTAAGGAATGAATGCTGGCAGCAATAGTCATCGCGCAGTCATGGCTTTGTTATCGACTTGTCATATTCCCTTAGTGAACCTAGCTTTGGCATTGCATCCTTAAGGAATGGATGCTGGCAGCAATAGTCATCGAGCAGTCATCGCTTTGTTATCGACTTGTCATATTCCCTTGGTGAACCTAGCTTCGGCATTGCATCCTTAAGGAATGAATGCTGGCAGCAATAGTCATCGCGCAGTCATGGCTTTGTTATCGACTTGTCATATTCCCTTAGTGAACCTAGCTTTGGCATTGCATCCTTAAGGAATGGATGCTGGCAGCAATAGTCATCGAGCAGTCATCGCTTTGTTATCGACTTGTCATATTCCCTTAGTCAACCTAGCTTTGGCATTGCATCCTTGAGGAATAAATGCTGGCAGCAATAGGCATCGAACAGTCATCGCTTTGTTATCAACTTGTCATATTCCCTTAGTGAACCTAGCTTCGGCATTGCATCCTTGAGGAATGAATGCTGGCAGCAATAGGCATCGAACAGTCATCGCTTTGTTATCAACTTGTCATATTCCCTTGGTGAACCTAGCTTCGGCATTGCATCCTTAAGGAATGAATGCTGGCAGCAATAGTCATCGAGCAGTCATCGCTTTGTTATCGACTTGTCATATTCCCTTGGTGAACCTAGCTTCGGCATTGCATCCTTAAGGAATGAATGCTGGCAGCAATAGTCATCGCGCAGTCATGGCTTTGTTATCGACTTGTCATATTCCCTTAGTGAACCTAGCTTTGGCATTGCATCCTTAAGGAATGGATGCTGGCAGCAATAGTCATCGAGCAGTCATCGCTTTGTTATCGACTTGTCATATTCCCTTGGTGAACCTAGCTTTGGCATTGCATCCTTGAGGAATGAATGCTGGCAGCAATAGGCATCGAACAGTCATCGCTTTGTTATCAACTTGTCATATTCCCTTGGTGAACCTAGCTTTGGCATTGCATCCTTGAGGAATGAATGCTGGCAGCAATAGGCATCGAACAGTCATCGCTTTGTTATCAACTTGTCATATTCCCTTGGTGAACCTAGCTTCGGCATTGCATCCTTAAGGAATGAATGCTGGCAGCAATAGTCATCGAGCAGTCATCGCTTTGTTATCGACTTGTCATATTCCCTTAGTCAACCTAGCTTTGGCATTGCATCCTTGAGGAATAAATGCTGGCAGCAATAGTCATCGCGCAGTCATGGCTTTGTTATCGACTTGTCATATTCCCTTAGTGAACCTAGCTTTGGCATTGCATCCTTAAGGAATGGATGCTGGCAGCAATAGTCAGCGAGCAGTCATCGCTTTGTTATCGACTTGTCATATTCCCTTAGTCAACCTAGCTTTGGCATTGCATCCTTGAGGAATAAATGCTGGCAGCAATAGGCATCGAACAGTCATCGCTTTGTTATCAACTTGTCATATTCCCTTGGTGAACCTAGCTTTGGCATTGCATCCTTGAGGAATGAATGCTGGCAGCAATAGTCATCGAACAGTCATCGCTTTGTTATCAACTTGTCATATTCCCTTGGTGAACCTAGCTTTGGCATTGCATCCTTAAGGAATGGATGCTGGCAGCAATAGGCATCGAACAGTCATCGCTTTGTTATCAACTTGTCATATTCCCTTGGTGAACCTAGCTTCGGCATTGCATCCTTAAGGAATGAATGCTGGCAGCAATAGTCATCGCGCAGTCATGGCTTTGTTATCGACTTGTCATATTCCCTTAGTGAACCTAGCTTTGGCATTGCATCCTTGAGGAATGAATGCTGGCAGCAATAGGCATCGAACAGTCATCGCTTTGTTATCAACTTGTCATATTCCCTTGGTGAACCTAGCTTTGGCATTGCATCCTTGAGGAATAAATGCTGGCAGCAATAGGCATCGAACAGTCATCGCTTTGTTATCAACTTGTCATATTCCCTTGGTGAACCTAGCTTTGGCATTGCATCCTTGAGGAATGAATGCTGGCAGCAATAGGCATCGAACAGTCATCGCTTTGTTATCAACTTGTCATATTCCCTTGGTGAACCTAGCTTCGGCATTGCATCCTTAAGGAATGAATGCTGGCAGCAATAGTCATCGCGCAGTCATGGCTTTGTTATCGACTTGTCATATTCCCTTAGTGAACCTAGCTTTGGCATTGCATCCTTGAGGAATGAATGCTGGCAGCAATAGGCATCGAACAGTCATCGCTTTGTTATCAACTTGTCATATTCCCTTGGTGAACCTAGCTTCGGCATTGCATCCTTAAGGAATGAATGCTGGCAGCAATAGTCATCGCGCAGTCATGGCTTTGTTATCGACTTGTCATATTCCCTTAGTGAACCTAGCTTTGGCATTGCATCCTTAAGGAATGGATGCTGGCAGCAATAGTCATCGAGCAGTCATCGCTTTGTTATCGACTTGTCATATTCCCTTAGTCAACCTAGCTTTGGCATTGCATCCTTGAGGAATAAATGCTGGCAGCAATAGTCATCGCGCAGTCATGGCTTTGTTATCGACTTGTCATATTCCCTTAGTGAACCTAGCTTTGGCATTGCATCCTTAAGGAATGGATGCTGGCAGCAATAGTCATTGAGCAGTCATCGCTTTGTTATCGACTTGTCATATTCCCTTAGTCAACCTAGCTTTGGCATTGCATCCTTGAGGAATAAATGCTGGCAGCAATAGGCATCGAACAGTCATCGCTTTGTTATCAACTTGTCATATTCCCTTGGTGAACCTAGCTTTGGCATTGCATCCTTGAGGAATGAATGCTGGCAGCAATAGTCATCGAACAGTCATCGCTTTGTTATCAACTTGTCATATTCCCTTGGTGAACCTAGCTTTGGCATTGCATCCTTAAGGAATGGATGCTGGCAGCAATAGTCATCGAGCAGTCATCGCTTTGTTATCAACTTGTCATATTCCCTTAGTCAACCTAGCTTTGGCATTGCATCCTTGAGGAATAAATGCTGGCAGCAATAGGCATCGAACAGTCATCGCTTTGTTATCAACTTGTCATATTCCCTTGGTGAACCTAGCTTCGGCATTGCATCCTTGAGGAATGAATGCTGGCAGCAATAGTCATCGCGCAGTCATGGCTTTGTTATCGACTTGTCATATTCCCTTAGTGAACCTAGCTTTGGCATTGCATCCTTAAGGAATGGATGCTGGCAGCAATAGTCATCGAGCAGTCATCGCTTTGTTATCGACTTGTCATATTCCCTTAGTCAACCTAGCTTTGGCATTGCATCCTTGAGGAATAAATGCTGGCAGCAATAGGCATCGAACAGTCATCGCTTTGTTATCAACTTGTCATATTCCCTTGGTGAACCTAGCTTTGGCATTGCATCCTTGAGGAATGAATGCTGGCAGCAATAGTCATCGAACAGTCATCGCTTTGTTATCAACTTGTCATATTCCCTTGGTGAACCTAGCTTTGGCATTGCATCCTTAAGGAATGGATGCTGGCAGCAATAGTCATCGAGCAGTCATCGCTTTGTTATCAACTTGTCATATTCCCTTAGTCAACCTAGCTTTGGCATTGCATCCTTGAGGAATAAATGCTGGCAGCAATAGGCATCGAACAGTCATCGCTTTGTTATCAACTTGTCATATTCCCTTGGTGAACCTAGCTTCGGCATTGCATCCTTGAGGAATGAATGCTGGCAGCAATAGTCATCGCGCAGTCATGGCTTTGTTATCGACTTGTCATATTCCCTTGGTGAACCTAGCTTCGGCATTGCATCCTTGAGGAATGAATGCTGGCAGCAATAGTCATCGCGCAGTCATGGCTTTGTTATCGACTTGTCATATTCCCTTGGTGAACCTAGCTTTGGCATTGCATCTTTGAGGAATGAATGCTGGCAGCAATAGGCATCGAGCAGTCATCGCTTTGTTATCAACTTGTCATAGTCCCTTGGTGAACCTAGCTTTGGCATTGCATCCTTGAGGAATGAATGCCGGCAGCAATAGTCGTCCAGCAGTCATTGATTAGTGGCAAGAATTGGTAGCACTTAGCTTACTGTGGGATGGTAGATTCCTTTTTTTTTTTCTTGAATGTACGTTTTAGCGTGTGAAAGAAAAGGAGTATGTGCTGAAATTTTTTTGTGACATGTGAACCAGAAACACAGCTTTAAAAATAGGAAAAAAACAACGAAATTCACAATTAGGCTAGTCTCATTTTGGGGCACACCTTGTGACATTTAGAATGGGCAAGAAAGAAAAGTGCCCAGCCTGCGCCTCCAGCTGTCACGACGGGCTACACCTTGTCACAGTGGCAAGAAATGATGGTGCCGAGCCTACACAGAAATCATGCATGTGTGCAGTGGCTTGACTGTCTAGGCTAGCATAACAGAATTTGTCTCAGATGTGGGCAAGCAAGTGGCTTGGATGGCTGGTTTTCAGAGTTTTGTAGGAACCTTTTGAGGTGACTACACTTTACATCATTGAGGTATTGGCTAGCTCCTATGTGATGACACGCCGACATCTTGGGAAGTGGCCTCATTAATTCATGAACTTTTTGTTCCATATTCGTCACTCAAATAATGTGTTTTAAATAGGGGTGTACGAATATTGAAATTTTCGAATACGAATCAAATACGAATATGGCTTCAAATATCGAATATCTTTTCAGTACAAAAAAAAATTTTAGAAAATGTAAACAAGCAAATGTTGTTGCCCGTATTTTTTTTTTTTTTTTTCAAAATAGTGTATGGTCTTTGCAACTAAAATAAATAAAACTAGACTACCTGAATACCCTATCAAAAAATGTGATGTGCACAGAAATGTATACTACTTTATTAGACAGCATAACGGTATCCGACCTGTAATGAGGTCATGCAAAACAAAATGCATAAAATGACAAGACTGGCAACAAAAATAACATGATGACTAGTAAAACCTCATTCATTCGGAGTTCAAGGGACCTGAAAAAATGCCCGGTTCATCCAAAGGCCTCAATTTATAAAATTACCCCCCCCCCCCCCCCCCACCCCCTCCCCTGAAAAAAAACCCTGGCGAAGATGCATAGGGTGGCTCCATCCCGCTAACACCTGTAAGCCTGTGACGAGCCACCCGTTTTGGAGTGCTGGAAAAACAACACAAATGCAACCAAGGGGCCGTGGAACACACACTGGTGTCGGAACAGTGAGACGGTTTCTAAAAAGGAAAAAGAAATCACCTGCGACGCGCCTGTCAGCGTCCGAAAGCCGTGCAGAGCTGGGATTGGACTACGGGCGAATGCGCGGGCCGACAGTTGCAGTTGTCCGTAGCAGCGGCGAAGCTCAGAAACCGAAACTACACGCCCAGGCTATTTTTTCACCTAGCGACAGGGGCCTTCCAGACGGGCCTTCTGATCGTTGTCACGCCTGTCGTTGCGCCCACTAAATAGGTGCGCGGATTACAATGCACCACGCAATAGGCAGGGTTTTTACAGGATCCCTTGCCCTTTTGTGACAACTCGACGCACCCATTCAGGAGGCTCCCGCGAAATTCCACAAGTAGACTTTCCCGCACATCGTAGTTTACAAAGTGTGATGGTGGAGGTCACGCTCGGAAAGTTATGAAAGCAACAGGACGCATTCTTCGGATGTGGGCATTAAATATGTAAGGTGCTACGGTAAGATGCAAAAAAGTGTGATTTCGCGTTGCGATTGTCCGAAGCAGGCCGTCGGCCATCTTGTTCGCAGCATGTGTGATATCTGGGAAAGCCAACTTGCGGAATTTCAGACAAGGTCAAGCCTAGCGGCGTCGGAATGTGATCGGTCCGCTTGATAAACGACAAGGAAGAAAGGGGATGGGACCTCTGTATTGTTTTCCTGGAATTTTTAACTCGATCATCGGCTAATTTGCCCAGATATTGTGGTTTTGCCACGGTCGAATTTATGAAAGTCTGCGCAGTATACGATTGCTGGCGAGTATTCGGGAATTTTCGAATATTCGGAAATTTTCGAACATCAATTTCCCGAATACGAATCAAACATCAAACATATTCGATTCGTTTTCGAATATTCGCATACCCCTACTTTTAAAGCACTGCATGTTATTCCAATTAGCCTGCATTGTCTTGATGAGGTGTCCTCTTCTGTCTAGAGATTCGAAGCATTGTATAATGGCAAGCAGAAATTCATTCAGTGTTTGTTTTCGCTTGTTAACGAGTATTTTTCGTGCTTGTTTAAAAACCCTTTGTGGAAGGTTCTTCTCATCGGTGTGGTGAGTGTGAAACAGGCCTCTTGTTCGCAGTTGTATTTGGGATTTGATGCCGCGCAACTTGTGACCACGGCCTTTAGGTGTGAGGGATCAGGTGCTCCATCGTAGATGGCTAGCTTGTCAAGACGAATACTGGAGTGTGGCAAACTTGTTCCATCCTCTCCTTTCCTCCTACACATTGCATCATGCGCCATAGGGTGTCGTGGCTACTGTAAAAGAGAGCTTCGGCTTCATCAGTTGCCAGGACCGCGACAGCCAGATCTACTTCAAGACCTGCGAGCTGCTTGACCCCGACATGACCCTGCACCCCAGCGATGAAGTCGAGTTCACAGTGGCACAAGTAAGAGAGGCCGTTTCCGCACTCCTGCCACTGTCGACGCACGTGCTTCGTTGCTGTTGGCGAGCTTTTTGCATTGGGACGCCACAGTCTGGACGCTTTGCATGGGCATGCAAAAGAATGCACCTGTCTCGCTGGTGTGTAAGTGACCCACTGCGGCCTGGTGCAGTGCTGTGCTGCTGAACGCCTTTGAAACTCTGCTTTTATGCATTTCGTGCTGCATACGGTGTTGTTACTTGCCAAGTACCAGCGCTCTCCCAAGTGCTAGCTAATGCTGTCTTCCTGTTGCGACATGTAAACCCAACCGACAGTGTACTAGTTTTGAGGATTGTGCCATACCACTGGCTTTCTGCTGGGTTAGTTGTTTTTTTTTTTCCCTGCGCTAACTGGAAGGCCCCTACGTTTTGCAGCCTCTACTTATACTTAGCCTTTGACCCTAGACGTGTTATCGCAGGCTTGTCAGATGTGGCATGTCGGCTCGTGTTTGTAGAACTGAATTCTTGTATGGGGTGCGGTGCACGCATTGAATCAAAACTAACTGCCTATAGGAAATCCTTGGTTTTTAATAACCATGGTTTAGGTTTGGAGTGTTGTCTCATTCACTTCCTCTTGTTCAGGCAAGTGAGTTTTGGTGGAGAAGTTAATGAAATGCCTCTGTGAGCACGTCGACTTAGAGCAAAATCATATTTGCAAGTGTCGAATCATGATCAAGCAGGCCTAATGATATGCTGTTGTGAGACTGGTGACTTTCAATGAAAACATGTTTGTGTAAGACGTCAGATTAGTTGAGAAATTCGCCTAATATCCTGTTGCGAGCCTTTCTCTTTCAGCCAAACAAACCGTATTTTTTAAAACCCAATATCAGTCGATTTAGTTAGCCAAGTTGGCCTCTTGCTAATTAGCGACGTCAAATTCTCGCTTCAGCAGAGGCATCACGTTCAGAAGAAAAGGCCAGGACTCTGAGCCTTGCTGCGGTTATTCTGCCTCTATTAGTTAACAGTGTTAGCATTTTTGTTAAGTTTTGCAATTATGGCTTGCCTGCATTATTTGTTCTGTTGGCATCATTGCTTTTGGCGTAGCATGGTTTTTCATGCATGTACCATGAGAAATGAGAAAGGGAGCTTTGCTATTGGTTTCTTATTAAACTTGCCGCTGTCTCTTACCTTTCTGGAGATGCATGATTGTTTTATATTTTATTTGTTGAAAAAAATGAAAAATCTTGTGTATATCAGTGCATGCTTTCAGTGCTCTTTTTAAAGGGGCCTTCTCTGCACCTTTCATTTTCGGTAGCCTTGCGCTACGGCACCATTTTGTGAATTTTTTTTTCGATCTGTTCTGCTTATTCACGTGGTGATGGAAATTTACCTCACAGGTGGTAGAGTAGTGACGTAGAAGCACACTGACGTGGTAGTTTGTGTTCTTCTTAAAGGGACACTGAGAAGAAATTGAAGTTGGCTTGTATCGATAGAATAGCAGCTCCTGATCACAAAAATGCCACTCTTACTGAAAACAAAGCTCTTGTAATGTAGAAAATAGCAAAAACCAAAATACAGGTGTCGCCGCCACAGGCCAATCTCGCAAGTAAAAGCGTGATGACTTCCTAGGACAGGAGGCGCCACCTTGAAGGAATTTTCCTTACTTCATGGAAGCCACGAATTTCTGAGGCTGGCAAAGGAAGGTTGCGCACCGCACCGCTAGCCGTCAGAAATCACGGAGTCTGCGTTTACGTCACGTATCACGTCACTCCGTTCTGAGACTTCATAAGAGTTGCCGTGGCGTCATAAGAGTTTTCTGAGTTTGAATCAGAGCGGCAGGAAAAACTTTTTCATCTTAGAATCCAAATTTCTTTGAAATAAATGCATCTTTCGCGCCCGGACAAGCGGCAACAAAGCCATGAAATGCCGAACTATCAGATTTTAGAGTTCTCCTCAGTGTCCCTTTAACTCTTTCTCAATGCATTGAATGAGTGGTTGCCTTTTGTCCTTCATTTAGTGTTTGCTATGCAATGTCCGTGGGCTTTAAGTTATCGAACTCAGCTGTAACAGAAGTGGGAACTTGCACGGAACCTGTTCACGAGAAAGCTTTCGCGCAAGGGATGTTTGTAACATTGTTATTCCTGTGTCATGGTTTCCTTATAATGCCACCCACTGTCTAAAAAGGAACTGTGAAGAGCACTGTAAATGGTCGGTTTCCTTTCTAGCTCTTTTTTTTTTTTAGTTTTAATCTATTTTGCCCTGCGTCTGTATTTTGTGAAGCATTTTTTGCAAATGTGCATTGCTTTTGCTATCTGCTGTATATTGCCATGCTGTATACAGCCCGTTTTTCATTGAGGGTGAAGGACGAGTAGCTTTGTGCACATATATATTCTATGATTCACGGAAGCATATTTGTGCATGTGAATGTCAGTATCAAATGGCTTGATTGGTGCCCGTTTGTTTTGAGGGAGCCTGGACTTAATCGAAACATCGTTTGCTCTCCTGCGCTTTTTTGTCATGTTCTTGCATGTCCTGCTACTAGCTCTGTAAACTGCAAGCTAGAACTCCATATCATTTATTTTTTTTTATTAGTGCTGCCTTGTGGTGATGGTGGTGTTGGTGCGGGTGTTCTTGAGGCTGAGAGCATGTGTTGCTGCTGAGACTGCTTTGCTCCTTTTCTGTTTTTTTTTTGTTTTGATCTTGCTTTTTCACTGCTTCCATATGAATTTGATTTCTATCTTGATATTCGCTGGCCTTTGGTACTCCATTTTTGCGGCATTGTCATCTGCTGCATTAAACCATTGCTTTCGCAAGCATGACACCAGCTGTAGTACTAGAATCTGCGCAGATTTTCGGTGTCAGTGATGGTCTTCTTTCGTGAATGCATCAGTGCATTGGTGCTTTGTATAGTTTTGTCTTAACTACGTTGCTAGACGAGAGCAAGTACATGGCAGTAGTGTTTGTAAAGACTGGCCGAGTATGTTAAGACTAGTCTAGTGCTCCTATTAGGTGTGAAAATGTAGTGATGTAGCGATAGGTGTGCAATCTTAGCTGGAAATCAGTTTGGTTTAAACCGCACGTCAACTTTGCAATAGCAAAACAAAAAGTGTGATTAAGAGTGGTGAGCGCCCTGTTGAACTGCAATGCCGTTTTATCCAGTAGCATTGTGTACTATACTAGTGCTGATAGTTCAAGTTGGGCACCATAGCCGTTGCAAAAACATCACCGGCGGATGTTGCATTAGCATTGAAGTTCCTACACACCTTATCAAACATGCTTCAATTTTGTGTCGAAAAAATTGCCCCAGTTCTTCATGTCTGCAAGGATTTGGAGAAATACTTTTTCATAGTTTTACGAAATGATACATCATTTTCTCCCCAGCTACAGACTTGCCATTGGCCATAACTAAACTGCTTGTGTGAATTAAAAAGTTGGAGAATTTGGTTAGCATGCTTTTGACAATTACAAACATCTACTACGGCTGAGAGTTTATGCCTAAAAACAGTTTGTCTTTTCAAACCACTCGATTTAAAAAAAATTTGTTAAAGTGTGAAAATGTCTTGAGAAGTATTCATTATGAGATGTAATATGGTAAATGTATTCATTATTAGATGTAATTTGGTAAATGTCTGTAGAATGCACATATGGCCTGGGACACCGCTTAAGATGGACGATATCCATGCACTGAGCAAATTTGTGCAATCCCTTCTATACTTTGCTCTTGCGTCGTGAAGTCTCTTGTTGTTTCTGAAGCGAATTTGACATTCCTTTCCGCCTTCTTTCCCTGTCTCCACATTGATTTTTCTTCACAATAGGACCCTGCATCTCCGAGTCGCTTCCTGGCTACACGTATTCGCCGTCTGTGGTCCGTGTGTGACGACCGTGAAGATGGCCCCCGCACAAGGCGTTCGTTGTCCAACGGCGATGGATCTGCCGTCAATGGAGAGGATTCCAAGAACTTCAGAGCAAGAGTGAGAGTCATTGGCATGTTTTGAATTGACATGGGAGTCTCCTCCTTTCTCTGTTGTGGAATGCTTTCAGCTCTTGGTGTGTGTGGCCATTCGCTTTTGACATGTGTCACAGCTTGGGTAGGAACTGCAGTCAGTCTCCTCTGGGTGCCAAACATTCTTCAGGCTGGCACCGGCGCAGCTCTTCTTGTTTGCTCTGCCTGCCATAGAAGAACCAGCTAGTTCTTTGATTTCTTGCAGGGAGAGTCTGGCAAGGGGCGTGGTGGGCGCAATGGCTTCCGGTACACGCACCGTGGCTACATCGCGGCCCTCAAGGAGAGTTTTGGCTTCATTGAAAACGAGGAGCACAACCAGGATGTCTTCTTCCACTTCAGGTGATTGGAGGCTTTCACCTTTATTTGTTTTTATTTCCTGTTCAGTTTTGTTCTTGACAAGTCCTTTCAGTTTTGCTGCTGTTCTTACTCATGTGCAAAGGAAAATTTTTTCACGGCCATGCGGCCATAGCTCGCTAGTCGCTACACGCGGTGCGTACAGCGCCATTGGCGATCGCAACACCGGCGATGTGCGGGCCATGCACCGTCGCTCACTGCTCGCGGTGTGCACCGCACGAATAGCGGTTGCGACGTTGGCGATGTGCGGAATTCTAGATGTTCCAGAATTCCACACTTGATCAACAATGCATTCCGGCTGGGGAACTTAATGAATTCGTCTCAACTGTGTTCGTATCACCGTGATTCTCCTGTACTTATTTAATCAGATTCTTCAACACCTCCAGCATTCATGGGCTTAGGTTTTTAGTGGTAATTGGGAGCAAGTAGGCTTACTTTGTTCATGACCCGTTCCCTTTAGCGCTGTTTTTGATTGGACATCACAGTTGTAAAGTTGGATTTCTCTCTCTCTCTCGGTTTCCTTAGTGTGTTTGAGGGAAACCCACAGAGCCTAGAGCCAGGCCAGGAGGTGGAGTACGGCATGGTGCTCAAAGGCACCAAACGCAGTGCCGAGTGCGTGCGTAAGTTGCCGGCCGGCACGCTCACCGACCACCAGGAGGTGGTCAAGCCCGACGTGCTCAATGGTGTCGTCGAGCGGCCCGTCCGCTGCTTCAACCCAGACCAGGAGCAATATGCAGGGCTTATCCGCCTCGCTGTCTCGGGTGAGTACAGTGCAGTACTACCTACTGTTACAGCTGCTGTTATCTTGGAACTGCGGCATTTTATATCTGAACGCTGTGGTGCCTGTAAGCTGGCCCTTGGACATAGCCGCACTGTGTCTTCTTGTCCCCCCTGCAGGAGAGAGCGCTGAGCCCGGCCCCACCTACCCATTTGGCATCACGAGCCTCTCTGACAAGCACGAGCTGCTCCAGAAGAACGACGTGGTGCAATTCCAGGTCGCCGTCACTGGGTCGGGCACGGAACGCGCCGTCAATGTTGTGGCTGTGCGAGCCCGTCTTCAGGTCGGTGGTGTTTTTGTTGTTCGGCAAGCCCACCGCATCCTGGAGCACAGTTTCAGTGAAAAGCTTTAGCATAGTCTTGTGGTGTGCTTCTCTGATTCGATGTTTCAAGGCAACAACAAGTGCAGGTACTTGCACCTGTACCTGAGCAGGTAGCGGGTGTAGTTGCGGCTCTAATTGTACTAGGCTGATTCCGGCAATCAAATACCTATTGCACCCTGCCTAGTGAAAATTTGGAGGTACTTGGAGGAAAATTTGGAGGTAATGCATATGCTAGTGAGTGCCACTGGTAGTAATTTAGTGCATGTTTCCAAGAAACCTTAATATTTTCTTTCAGGAACACAAGGAAGTTTAGATGTTGAAGTGTGCTTCACACAGTTTTTTTTGTTGCAGCTGTGCCTGCACCTGATCCTGAGCAGGTCATGCAAGCAGGTCATGGTAGTGTAACGCTGCACTAAATGTTCAATATTGTTAATGCATAGGTGTGCTGTAAAACATAGAACTCATGGAAGTCTAGGAGCTTGAAGTAATGTGTTCTGTCTTAGAATGTCTGCCAAGTCATCTTACGTGGCTTGAAACTTCATCACTCTTTGTTAGGCATTTTGAGACTAGGTTGTCGTAAGGAAAGATGCAACACTTTCAAATTTATTTAGCATGCCCAGCTGGAAGTTTTATTCAGAATGCATCGCAGAAGCTGTGCAAGTGTCATTCAACCATGTAGCCACCAGGTGATCCATTCTTTTTTTTTTTTACAATGATAGTTGTTAAGAGCACGCGTCCCGGTTGTGCGGTGTTGGCGTAACAGAGGAGAAATGAGGAATGGAGAGTGGCGTGCTCTGTGCATAGTGGCTTCAACTAATGCTTGCACTGTTCACATGTTTGCTCAGAGAGGGCATCACTCTCTACTGCACCTGGCAGCACGTTCAGCTCTGCAAATAGCTGCCCCTGACTCTTGTGTTATGCAGGCTTAATAACCAGTGGTCAGATATTCATTTTTTCTTCCAAGCATCAGTTGGCGTAGCCAGATTCCCCCACATAATCTCGTGTAAGGGTCGCATGCATGTACGGCCGCACCCCCTGTTTTGGACTAGATAATTCAGAAAAAAATACAATCATACATTCTCTTTATCCCTGTATGGGCCGCACCTTCAAAATTTACGCGAGTTTATACCGTAGTGGTCATCATCTGCACGTACAGTATAAGCTCGTTAATTCGACACTGACGGGACCGCGAAAAATTGTCGAATTAACCGAATGTCGAAATATCGAATGAACCACAAAAAACATGAAATTTGCCCCAGCATGACATACCTTTATTTGGCAAAGAAGTTTGTTATCGTCGTCTGCTTTTTCGGGCGAATTTGAGCGGCTACAATAGCTCTAACAGCTGCCAGATGCTCCGCGGCACGCGAACCATCAGGAATTTGTTCACAGAAGTCTTCCAGCACGGACAAGGCTTCTGCGGCTTCTTTCACCGTGCGCTTCGGCGTTTGTGGCAGGTGCTCACAAACGTCATCTTCCGACGAATCGTCGTTGTCGGCGCCTGTCACTTCTTGGATGATTTCGTCCTCGGTCAGCTGACCGGCAATGGCGACACCATCATCGATGGACACGTAATTCGCGAGCCGCACGGCAGGAGGCAAAACGCTGTCGAAACAGCTGTCGTCTTCTGTGGTCTTCTGTCGGCAGTTCCCCCACACCGCAGTTCGGTTGCACAAAACCGCTGTGCCGAAAGCAGTTCGCAATAACTGCTGTAGGCGTGTTGGCCCATTCGTGCGCCAGAATGTTCAAAGCGCTGAGGAGCGTAAGGTCGTACTTCTTCCCAGCTTCCATACAGAGAAGCATGCGCTGCAATACATGCTTTCTGTACTTGCATTTTATATGCTGGATTATGCCCTGGTCCATGGGCTGAAGGGCTGCGGTTGTATTCGGCGGGAGGAACACAAGCATAATCCATTCCAGGCCCGACACCTTGCAGTGAGCACTGCAATTGTCCACAACCATAAGGACCTTCCGTCTCTCAGCTCGAAAACGCTGATCCATTTGATGAAGCCAGGACTGAAATATGCTGGACGTCATCCAAGCCTTCCTGTTGGCTTGGTATTCAACCGGAAGGCGCCGCGCGTTCTTGAAGCACCTCGGCTTCTGAGCCTTTCCGATGCTCTTTCGCCACACACACTCTTAAAAGTCAGATTGTGACGGCTTCTGAAGCGAGCAAGCCAACCTTCAGAAGCTTTGAACTCTTCAAGGTTCATTTTTGTGGCGAACATTTCAGCCTGGGCACAAATTAATGGCCCACTCACAGGGAGGTAGGCCTCACGTGCATTTCTAATCCATCGCATTACGGCTTCTTCGAGTTCCGGGTGGGCCACAGTCCGCAGTCGTTTCCTTTTGTCACCGTAGGCTTCACTGTCAAACGCCTCCATACTGCTGTTTTCATTCTTCACGTAAGTGGCCAAGGTGGTTCTTTTAACATCATACTTGACCATCACGTCAGAGCGTGAAACACCATCCTTCAGCACCTTCAATATTTCCACTTTCGTGGCTAGGTCCTTCGCCTGGTTGTACTTCGGCCGCTTTGCCGGTGTCGCCATCAGAGCAGGACGCGATGGCGAGGCGCGCTACGCACTCGAAAACAGCACAGTAAACACGCTGGCAAAGCACGCAATATCCAGAAAAGGCGTGTTAGGGTTCAATAACCGCGATTGTAGCAGCAAGAAACATGGGGCAACGACGACACACGCCAAAACGAGACTTGCTGAAGATAGGGTTAACACGACGACTGAGCACGACTGCAAGAGGCAACGAAGCACAAAGAAAGACACCGGGCGCTTCGGCCACTGCTAACCTTGCTTCCCTCGCCCTCTCTCGCACTGCTGATGACGATGACCGTACGGATGGCCTACGCTACATTCTTTTTTTCCAACTTTACAGTAGCGCCGCTCTTGGCGGGCCGTGGAACTAGGTCGAATTAACCGATGGGCGGTAAAATTTGTCCGAATTAACGAGAGTTTTGCCCCATAGACTCCTATATATAATTGTAGGGACCATGCGTGCAGGTCGAATTATCCGATTGTCCGAATTAATGGGGTTCGAATTAACGAGCTTTCACTGTAATTTAATTATCTTATGGCAGTGTCGTGTAACTGATTGGTCACGTTGCAGCCTGCAACTGAAACCCTGAGTGCATTCCTCTGTCACATTGTTTTGTTGCTGTTTCCCTATACACGTACAGCTAGCACCAAAGTCTGTCTCATTATATCAACGCTGCTCCAACCTTTTATTTGTGCGTGTGCATGTGCGTTCTTCGCCCATAGCAACTTTCCTTTACTTGCACCTTTGCAGATGAGTCTCGGCCTGGGCCAGTTGGTACATGCTTGAAGAGGAACCCAGTCAAAAAGATGGAGAAGGATGGAGGCACGCACATTGGACTGTTTTAACAACTGTGTTAGCGCAACAACCCACGTTGTTAATCTAGTCACGTTGCCGGTTGCCTCCCTTTCCCCATCCTTCTTGCTTTTGACTGGGTTCCTCTGCAAACCTTTGCGGGCCCTTTGGCTCTGGGTCCGAGCTCGCTGTTGCCAGCTGTGTGATGGCGGTGTTGCTTCGCAGGCCACCGTGGAGGCAATCAAGGGCCAATTTGGCTTCCTGTCATATGAGGCCGAGGAAGGACGCAAGCTCTTCTTCCACACTTCCGAGGTGAAGTCGGGTGGCGGCCACCTGCAGGTGGGCGACCGCGTCGAGTTTGTGGTCGTTTACAACCAGCGCACCAAGAAGTACGCCGCCTGCAGCGTCGTCAAAGTGGGGTCAGTGCTTCCGCAGTCCTTGGCTCTCTACCACGTGCAGCCTTTGTCAAAAGCAAGGAGCCTGGGGGATTGCCTTCCTAGCTGTTTAACAGGGCTCATTTAGCAGCTGTGGAAGTGTTAAGGGGGGGGACACTGGTCTTAGACCTATTTTCCTTATTTTTAGTCCAATCGTAATGAAACGTTGCTCAGTCTTTTATACTGATTTCAAATATGAAATTACTTTTTAATTAACTCATTAGTTCCTAAGATAATTACCTTAATTAGTACTTCTACACAAAAAATGGCTCAATAAAAATTAATATTTAGCCCATGGCTACGTAGTATGGTGAGTAAAGAGTGCAATAATCAAGGCAGTTTTTTCATTTTACCCTCATTAGTAATTTTACAGCACTTAGAATAGCAGCATTCAAAGTGTGAATAGCATACATAGGTAAACTTTGCAAAATTATAAATTCTTGAAGCGTGATTGAATAATTGTGCTTCGATTATTGCATACATTGTGCCTTCAGCTTCCCTTAGCAAACAATATGACATGTCTATCTGTTCTAGACGTTGAGATATTGACGTACTAAGACAGCCAGCCAGGTGTCCAAAATTTTCACTGTGTTAAATCGCCTGATCCTGAACAAATTGAGCCCACACGGTGATCTAAATTTAATATTATGGTCAAAATACCGACTTCCTGGAGGAGAAAACTGGTAGAGTTGAAGAATAATAGCTATGGGCTCGAAAGATGTCATTTTTAAAAAATTGATTTTTGGGTCGTTTTTTGGTCCCAAAGACCAGTGTCCCCCCTTAAGCATCAGAGGGGCAAGGATGAAAATTCCTTTTGCCCTCACGTGCTGTTGAATGCTGGCAGTGCACGATGAGCTGAATAACGGGTCTCAGAATGGAGCCCCTTGTAGTTGTGATGAAGAGTATATGTTCCCGGTTAATGTGTCCGCGGATAAGATGATTTCCCGGCTACTATGTTCAAAATTTCCTCAAATTTTAATCGCATAATACGTTTAGCAACCAATTGCACATGTGCGAGCATACAAGCGGGCCGAATATGGGAGCACACGATGCCAGCTGGTATGCAGCGGCACCATAGTGGCTTCTCTGCAATGCTTTGGTGCAAGGGGGCAATGCACCTAAAGAAAATAGATGCGCTAACCTACAAGCGAGCCACTTATTCTGCGGGGATGTGACATTAAGAGGAGAAACTATTACGAGAACTACTACAATGGCCCACATACTTACGAACGGGCCAGGTCTAGGGAACGCAGCAGGACAAGCTATAACATTGCGGCAGTGAGTTGCCGCGATGACTTCCCCACATTGTTTATGTGCAAAGGAGGCGAAAGTTTTAAAAAAATGACGACTTTGGCCACTTTCACCGTGGTCATCAAAAAACTAGGTGCTTTGTGAAGTTTACCCGCACCTAAGACAATGCAAATGTGGATCGAATTCTGCAGCACTAGATGAAGAGCTGTTCAGTCTTTGTGCCAGAAATTCAAATTGACATCTTACTGAACAGAAATTGTCAATAAATGTGTTCGTGCATAATTCAAGCAGTTTCATTTCTGAAACTTAGGCGGTTTGGATCGTGCGTTTTCTTAGGTAGTGAGTCTTTTATTTTTCAATTTAAAAAAAATCATACCAGCAAGGTTCTACTTTACATTGGTTGGCTTCTACAGACTGAATGCCATGAACAGTATTCTGCTGAACAATGCATGTAACTTTAAATATGCTGAATGGGCTTTGCATTTCAACAGCATGAAGGCAATGGATAGACTGAAATAGACTGTCGACTTCTCGCTGTTAAAGCCATGCAGTTCAAGCACACAGTCGCAGACCAATTTTTGTGACTCGGTGGGACCCAAAAAATAGTCCGATTGATTGAACAGTCCTAATTATTTGTGAACTTACAAAAAAAAAAAAAACCTTGCTGCAAAAACAAAAACATCGTCTGAGCCGCGATGGATGTTGCTGCTGTCCTGTTTTCAACGGGATCGTGCGCTCTTCTTTGTAGACCACCTTAAGTGCAGTGTATAGTGTGCCATTAACTCAAATGGCAGCTTTGAGGAGCAAATAGCCAACAAGCCTATCCAGGCCGGTCTGTCTGACTAGCTCAGTTTGAATTCTAGATGGTGCCTTTCACAGCAGCCAAATGCCAGGGGTTTGTGATCCCACTGCCCGCTGACGTCTTAATTGGGTCGAAAAACGAACTTTGACCGAAAAAAAGACGTCCGCAGCATTGTCAGGTATTTTGCTCCGAAATATTGATTGTTAGTCTGTGCACATATCTACGAGGTGCCCGACAGCTTCTTAATAAAGTTCAAGATATTGTGCAAGTCCAAATTGTTGGAGTCTGAAAAATCGGTTGGCTGCCGTAGCACACAACACACCCTCTGATAAAATCAGTCTGCCTGCTGACTTGAAGTATGGACATATTTCTGAAAACTTTTGCAGTGAGCCACAGCCAACACAGCGTCCTGAACGCCTTGTGAGCCGGCTACGAACCCTCTCCACCGAAGACTCCGGTCCTCGCATCATCATTGTCCGCCAGCCCCGCGGTCCTGATGGCACCAATGGATTTGCCAGCCGGGGAGGAGCCGAAGCCAATCCGGCAGCTGCTGCTACGCTGGTCGAGGAGGCTGGGGAGGAGGCAAACTCCCAGGCCGAAGCCGAAGACGACAGCGACACCGCAGCCAAGTCGGACGAAGCGGAGCTCACCAACACACTTGCCAGTGCTACAGCTCCAGTCGAAGCCGAAGTCCAGGCCTGAGAAACCTGCTGAAGAGAGTCTTGAGAGTTGTTTTAATTATTTTTTTTCTCTTTCTATTCTTTAGAACTTTCATACTATTGCCAGCATTTTTTTCTCCTCTGGTGCATGAAAAACAAATGTGCGGCAAGACTGTTTTCTTCCACCCTTTATGGCGGCCCTCTGTTGGTTTTGCGCCCCCGAGCGCATCCCTGGCTAGTTTTTTTTTTTTGTCCGCCCATCATGTTTCACTTTCTCAGAAATGAAAGAAAAAAGTGGAAAATGTTACGTATTCTCTTGTTTTGAATGCATGTGACTCTGTGTGTGTGTGTGTGTGTGTGTGTGTGTGTGTGTGTGTGTGTGTGTGTGTCTTTTTTCTTTTGCTAGAGTTATTTTTAAAAGGTTGATGGGGTGCAAGTGTTTTTCAATCAAGCTTGTTGAAGTCTTGGAAACTGATGTTGGAAGCTTGTAAAAGAAACAAGATTATGATCTTGTGGCGAGGAGGAGGAGACGGTACTGTGTCACCTTTTCTTTTCTCCCGCATTTTTTTTTTTCCTTATTCGTCGGTTAGTAATAGTTATTCATATCACCAGTGCAAGCTCTTACACAAACTCAATTGCTGAAAAACATCAAAGCAAACCTTTTGAGGAGCTGAGACTGGATTGCATGTTTTTTGGTGTCTTTTTGCAGCCACAAGTCTCTGTTATCTAGCTTGTTTCGAGTTTGCTTTCACATGTCCTAGCCACAAACCGGTCGTTTCCTATACACTCACATCTAGCTTTTCTTCAGTTCTCTCTCTGCGTCATCTTAACTTCTCCCATTTCTCCGGCTCCGCATGGTCCTTTTTTCTTTGATTTTTTTTTTTGATGTTTCAGTGTCCAGTCCTCTTCTCGTTTCATTTGCCATTGTGAGCAGCGTACAGAAGTTGCAGAACAATGCCATGTTTTTCTTTGTGTGCATGTGTTCGTGCGTGATTATCCAAGCAACGAACGAAGAAAAAACAAACTGAAAAGATGTCCTGTTTGTTGGTTGCCTGCTCTGTTCATCTCTGTTCAGCGTCCCCAATCGTCGTTTTCCTTTTCCGTATCAAATATCGACAGACAGCTTCCACAAACAACCTTGATGCTACCCCCCCACCCTGACTCCCTTGTGAAAGCAGTGACCTCTTGCAGGGGTATACTCATGGCAATATGACTATGGTTTCTTTCGTTAGTATTTTTTGAAAGCACTCCGTTTCAAAATGATTTCTGTAGTCACTGCCCCAATTTTATCTCCTCTTGACAGTATTGAATGATTAGGCACTCGTAAAACCCCCGATCGAACCCCAAATGACTGTAGGCAAAAATATGCATGGTTTTATAAGATCAGTATCCACTAATTCCCTTGCAAATACTACTTCATAGTGTAATGGGGAACTCTTGAGAGTTTTTTTTTGTTGAAAGAACGAAGATATTTTTTTTTTCAGCCTCAACTTGGTGCTTGTTTCTTTACAAAACAGCACTGCATTGTGAAGACTTTATTAAATCTCTAATTGCATTGGAATTATTCAAATTTGAACTCAAATTTGCATGTGGGTTGAATTACCACTGGCATGCTGCGTCCTTGCCTAAGCGTTCTGCAGTATTGTTTGAGTGGGACATTGCCAAAAGTCGTGTTTTTTCAATAGTGCAAGTTTTTCTGGCAGAGAAGATTTTTGGATGTTTGCATGCTTATCCAATATGCCGGTGCAACTATCCTTGGAAGGCTGTGAAGTGTGCCGAGCGAATCGTGAATGGCCTTAAACAAAAAAAAAGAGCTACTAATTGTTGCAAATGTGTACTGGTTTGCATGCCGGCCAACACCCAGTATATTCCATTTGCTTTGTTTCCTATGTTTCAGCGTTACCCTCCTTATTTAAGTGTTGCCCCGCTTTTCTGCTGCTTCGAAGAAAGCGTTGTCTTTTTCATTTTTCCCGCGACCCCGTTCCCCAATCTTAGCCAGTTTTCTTCCCTGTGCGTTTTGCTATACGTATTATGCTTCTGTGTTCCGACTTTCGGGTAGCGCTCGTGTTCTTTTTTTCTGCAATTTGTGTAAGTTACAACAATTTTTTTTTTTTTACACTGATATTCACAGATGGCATTGGGACCTGTGGTGGTGTGCATTCACCCTTCTTAATATAAGAATGCGTTGATGAAGGAAAAACTGCATAAGCTATATGAGGATTGTGTTAGAGGGATTGTTATCTTTAGACTAGGATTTGGCAGATTGTGCCGTATTATCAGGGAGCTGTTCGCATTACTTTTTCTTTTTTGCATTCCTTCTCTTTGTTTCTCAAGTTTAGTCAGTTTGTCTGTCTTCGCCGTGCTCCTTGGCAGGCATTCCCTGTGTCCAAAGCTGAACTTGCTGTCTCTAAGTCGAGGTGCGGTTTTGCTGCGAGACGTTTTTAACGCTGGGTCAGATATGACCAGCTGCCTTTCTCTACGAGATTTTTGCATTTGTTTCGTGGGGCATTTGAATCTTGTAGGCAGAATGTTGAATGGGCACGAAATACCGGCCCCGTGGCAGCAGTGATTGGTGGTTGTATTTATAATATGTGCATGAGTTTACAGAACTAGGCAGCATTTGAGTAGCCATGGCAATGACCTCCAAGTTGATTGAGTCATGCAGGTCTCGTGTCAGGACTGAATTGATAATGATAATTTGCCTAAAATACGTGTACAGTATATAGCAAATGAAGCAGGGGTGTTAGAACTGGCCATTTTGGCTAGGCTGTTATGAGGGCTTTTTTTTTTTCCCCTTCAGTCACTACTGCAATATAAGTTAAATAGGTGGACAGACCCCTTTGTTCCTGACATGGTGCCAATCTTTTCTTTACTGAACTTGATTATTACAGTCGAGTTGTTTCATAAAAGATGAATACCTTCAAGATCACTGCAAGAGAGGCAGTCACCAAAAAACTGTCAGTGCTATTTTTAAGAGAGTCTTACTTCTTGGAACTCCTCGGCTTAGCCTTTTGGCCGGCTGCTTTATGTGTACATTTTAGGTGCATAATCTCTTCAGCCAGCATACTTTTAAAGTTTTGAAGTGGATGTTTCATGTAGCAAAAAGAAATCTGCACAAATTTAGCACAATTTTTTGTAACCTTCCTGAGAAAAATTTTTCTTTAGTTAATACCTCATTTGCACAGTGGCTTCATTCTGAAAGCCTTTTTGTCTGAAAGTGGCAGCCTAACCCATAGCTGAAGTACTATGAGGTATTTTTGGACACTTTGACGTACAAGTTTACACAGAGAGCAAGACGGAGCACGTGCGAAATCATAACAGACAATTCTTGTAGTGCGCCTGTCTTAGCTTGTTGGCACGCCTTGCATGGGCAGGATGTGCGACTGCACATTTTCTGCTTTGTTGTACAATGCTATTTTTCTTTTTTTATTATTTCAGGTAGGATGCACGCACGTGTGTGTGTTGTTTATTGCATGCTGCTCAAAAATTGAAATGCAAGAGCCTTTTGTTCATGAAGAATACGAATGCATTGCATAGTGGAGTCGGTACCATCGAAACGACAGTAAACGTTGAGCAAACGCTTGCCGGCGACCTGCCTTGGCTGCAGAGGACCCTTTCCTTGATGACAGGCAGTGAGGCCGAGGCCCAAGTATGGAGGAGGTGGTGACATCCCGTTGCAGTGTGGTGTTGAAGCCCAGAGGGCGTGACATTGTGGAGAGAGAGGGAGATCGACTACTTTATACAAATAATAATTGTCTTATGGAGCGGGGATACTAATGAATTTGTCATTGCAGATATCAGCCCACTTATACCCAAGATGGAATCTGACCTAACAAAAGAGATTGTGGAAGGGTCGGTGATCAGTGTCTAAATCAATGGTGTTTTTCCTCGCAGTTTCCAAGAAGCCCTTTTATTTTTGTCCAATGTTTCTAAATGCTGTGGTCTTTTAGACCATGCACAAAAATGGAAGTCTTTGTAATGGAAGACATTAAAAAAATGTTTCTAGCCAAGCTGTTTCCTGTTTGTATAAAAAAACTGCTGGCGACTTCGCATTGCTAACCACCAAATTTTGTGTGAAAGCAGGTTTTTGCAGGTGGACTACACCACATACCTGAAAGCGCGTTGCCTTTCCTTTTGATGAAGACTACGACCATGTGCAATGCACAGCGCGAGAGTGTGCTGCTGTTTAACACGAGGCGCGATCGGCTGCAGCAATAGCATAGTGATGTCATGCAGTGGATAGCGAAACTGATCTGTTCACGCCACAGTGGGCTCGAAACCCATTTGTGGTAATATTTATTTCTCCAGGTTGGCCAAGGTCACCCTCATTCACTGTCTCATTTATTTTCTGCCATTTCCCCCATTGTATGACTAACTTCAAAGGCTTCACCACACACCAGCATTTTCCAGGTTAGGAGGCCGACAATGCTTTCGCACTAAAAAAACTTGCTTTCCACTAGTCATCTTGACTGGCTGTGTTGGCAGAGTAACTGCTTTAGGCTGCAGGTGTTTTAAAGCAGTGGAGATACCAAATTGCCGGTGCATGTGTTTTCCTTCGGATGGCGCACAATACATTAGGAAACATGCATCACCACTTTAAATTAGTTTGGTAAATAATTCAGATTGAATCTCTTTTGCAGTAAATTCTGATCTTGGGTTCAGTTGTAATATTGGCTATGATCAAAGCATATCTGTGGCCATGTGAGCCATGCACGGTGTGCAATGCAATACCTGTTCACTTGCTGTCTGGCTTCTGGGGCAGGCTAAAGTTTTAATGGAGAAGGTGAGCTGGGCAGTGCGAGCTACCTCAGGTCCTCGGTTGGAAAACTATGAATAAAACAATAATGAATGTGGAGAACTGAAAAAAGAACTTTGGAAAGAAAATCGTAAACTTAGGAGGAAATGGAAAATTTGAAAAGCACCATCAAAATCAATAGTGTGGGCCTGTCCCCTAAAGCTCTGAACCCAAACAAACCTGGGTTCCCAAAAATGGCATCAAAGAAATTAAGGATATGATCATACAGATGAAGGCAGAATTTGAGAGGAAAGTTTGCAGATGCCTGCAGTAAATGCAACTGTCCATCCAGCAGTTGCAGCTCAACAGGCGGTAGGCATAGAGCAAAATGAAATAGCGGCCCTGAAACAGGAAAAAAACCCTGATCAAAATGACATCCTGAACTAGATGGACAGTAATAATCAAAAGAACAAATTGATAATTTGGCAGTGGAACTGCAGAGGATTTAGGAAAGAACAGGCCACATTACAGCAATATGCAAATAGTGTTGATCTCAAACCTGTAGGAATAGCACGGCAGGAGACCAATGCGGACACGAAGCTAATTGGATACAGTACCTTTCATCTTCACCCAAGCACATGCATAGTATTAGTGCGCAAAAAATATAGGGCACAGATCATTGATCTGTAAGTGGAGGGAGTACAATATACTTGCATAGAAATGCTACCACTTCGAAGAGAAGGCAAGAGTACTTGGACCGCAAATACCTACAGCAGTCCGAGGTTCGAGAGAATTAAGCCAAAATTACAGCTGATGGAGGTCCACTGCTAATTTCATGGTACTTCAACGACACAAGCTACCTATGGGGCTACTCGTATGAGATTGCAAAGGGAAAACACTTGCAGATGCAATCACGAATGAAACGCTAATGATCCTAACGGACCCAAGTGGGCCTACTAGAGTGGGCAATAGTGTCTGTAGGGACACTAGCCCAGATTTGACTCTAGGAAAAAATCTAAGACATAGAGCCTAGGAGAATTTGAAGAACTTGGGAAGCGATCACTATCCTGTAGACTATAGGAGAGTGCAACAAGAGCAGCAGGATTAGGACGGCAGCGAGAATTAGAAATTGGGATAAAGCTGGGGAGTGTAGGAGTGAAGAGGAGGAGCTCGGGATTGAAGACTGAAGAAGCATGGGCGTAAATGCTTTTGGAGCATGTGGAAACTCGCTCCAAGAAGATTAACACATCAGAGTACTCTCGGGCCATTGTCCCGCATTTATTGCATCCATGGTAAGCGAAAATAAGTCGAGGAGGCAGACGCTAAACAGGAAATTAAATAAAAAAACAGCAGTGCTTACGGAACGCACGGAGCAGTATGCCTCGAATTTAGCCAAGGCTAACTGGCACAACCGCTGCAACTCTTTCAATGCCAGTCTTAACCTCACAATAACCTGGTCCATATTGAGATGCCTGATGGACCCATGAAAGAGCAAACAGAGCACAAAGCAAATCTGTTAAATACCTTACACAACTTCAAGGGGAGCGAAATGGAGCTCATTGCAAAACTTAGAAGGAAATGCGCACAATCGTAGGGTGTCGGTCTGGAAATGGAAGACTACACGGCCACACAGAATAAGGAAATGGACAAGGAGACCACAGCCTGGGAGGTGCGTGCCGCACGCGTGGACCTGAGGAGTGCTACCTGCCCAGGCGGAGATCGGGTGACCACCAAAATGCTAACTCGGACGACAAGTCGTTGGAGGGTATCATGCTGGTCGGAAGGAAAAATTCCTGAGGAATGGAAGACGGCAGAAGTTCTGGTTTACTCCGAAACCCGGTAAAAAGATCAGTATCGAGAATTTGAGGCCAGTATCGATAACTCGTCATGGAAAGCCACCGCGCGTCGCCCAGTCGCATCGGCCTCGCGCCATACATGGACCAGGCAAAATAGGCCTTGGCGTGTCTTGAACAGTGTCTTCGACACGCCGCTGTTGCGAATAACAACGAAATAATGCGGTGTGGACAATTCGGTGGCGGGAATGGTTCAGCAGATGTGTGAAGAAAATGTGTTTGCAGTGGTTTGAAAAATGGCCAAGCAGTCGTTAGTGTGGTCACTTGCTAGCTAGCAACCTTGCTCTTGCAGAGCATGACCTGTAATTTTTTCCAGAGCCCTCCACTACGACACCTCTTTCTCCTTTCACTCCCTCCTTTTCCTCACGGCGCGGTTGAGGTTTCCACTAAGAATTGAGACGAGATGTCTCTAAACCTATCGCGAAGAGCCGTCAACGAGAGACTGGTTGACCGCCTATCAAATGGAAATTGGTTTGTGAGGAAAGGAAATGGCGCAGTATGTCTCGCATCTCGGTGGACACCCGAAATGCGCCTGTCGTGTTGTGTTCGTGTGCCTCTTTGGTCCTTGTTGTTTTCGCGCCGTCCTGACATCATCAAAAAGCTATGCACCAACTAGCCCAAACCAAAGTACTTCTTGAGCATAAGGGAAAGGAGGAAGGTGGGAGTGAAAGGAGAACGAGGTGGCATGGTGAAAGTTTCCGGAATAATATCGACCACGTGGGTATCTTTAACGTGCGCTGACATCCTTGCGTGATATTTGTGAAAGCTATCCCTGCTAGAATCACGCTACGCCACCTCCTCCCCTTTGCCAACTTCCCGTAACATTATCGTAATGTTTCGGTGCTACCAGGGATGGTTGATCGCGAGTGGTTGGTCATCAAATGAACGCTGCGGCTTATTGCTGCAGTGCCGCGTGTCTGCCGAAACGTTGTCAGCGCTAATGCATGCAAACCACATCTATCTCTCTCAACTGCCACGTACCTCAAATCGCGGTTGACGAGTCCGCTCCCTGGGTGGGTGGACTCCTCAATAGCGCTTTGAGGTACGTGGCGTTCATTTGGAGACCAACCTCCCGCGATCAACTATTAATTTAACCGCCACCTGGCAGGGTTGGCGCGTTGCCTATCCAGTCTGCGGAACGCACTCAACGTTACAGACGCCAAGCCGCGTCTACTTGACCGATACGTCACAGCTTTCGCTCTTTAAGCAGGTTCAGCTGTAGTTAAACCGCAGCTCAAAGCGCGATTGAGGAGTCCACTCACCCAGGGAGCAACTCATGCGCCCTTCCTTTCCTCAAAAATCACCGGATTTTTGAACGAACGCCGTCGGCAGCCTAAAGAAAGAGCAAAAAAAAAGGAAAGTTGTTTTGGGGGAATGGAATAGGCTCAGTATCTGGTTCACATCTCGGCGGACACCTGAACCGCGCCGTAAAGGAAGGGATAAAGGAGGGAGGGAACGAAGAAAGAGAAAGTTGAAAGTGAAGAAATTGAAACCCTACACATACGCTCCAACATTTGTTTTGGGGAATCATTTCTAGAGAAGAAATTAAATCAGTCTCGAAACTTTACGGACAAAGGTTGTATGTTTATGCAGATTGCACAGCCTTCTTTGCTTCTGCAGCAGACATTCATGCCATATATCGTTCATTCCAGGCTTACCTCAATGCACTCGAGGTTTGTCTGGATACAATAAATTTGGTATTAAATGCGCACAAAAGCACTGTGCTAGTTTTAAAACCAACATGCCTTTATATATCTCGTTATACTATAGCATTCCTCAGGTGGAATCTTTGAGGTATCTAGGCGTTATTTATGATGCCAGTATGGATTGGCGGCCCCCATCAAGACTAACGTTTAGAAAGGTGAGCGTGCACTAGGTAGGCTACTACGAATAATAGAAAATTTGGCATGCGCCGGGACTTGCTTGTACTTCTTTACAAAGCCTATGTCAGACCCATTTTGGAATTTGGCTGCATACCCTTTCCTGGCTCCCCTAAATATATATATATATATGCTTCATCCGTTGCTGTTAGAAGGACGCGCACTGCGCCTCTGCTTAGTCTCCCTCAATCATTGTCCACCTGAGTTCTGTACCTGGAGGCTAGTATTTCCGACCTTAACTCCCGTTTTCACCTTTTAACTGTTAGGACTTTTTTTGCGGGCATTTGAGTTGGCTCCTGGTGCGGCTACAGCTATTTTCGTCACCCACCCAGCCCTCTTTCTCACTCCTCATTGTCCAAGGTTCCGCCTCCCTCAAGTTGTTTTTACTCAGAACCTTTTATCGAACATTGATGTGGATCTCAATTTTTGTATGCAGAGTTGGTTGGGCAACGTCCCCTGTGGATATTGCTTTTGATTATATTTTCCCACCTAATGCGAAGTATCTGCCTGCAAGGGCATTGGCTGGACTCCTCTCTGATCACCTTGCCCATTTCCCGCATCATACATGCGTCTGGGGCCGGCCAGAAGTCAGCGGTTGGTATTTTTTCAGTCTCTCTCATGGAGCTTTTCGGTTCGAGTCCCGGATTACAAAACCATATTTCTAGTATTTCTAGCAGAGTTTATGGCTCTTGGGCTGGCTGCTTTGAAAATTCCAAGCGTTTCATAGGTGATATTTCTGTCAGATTGTATCTCTGTTTTGTTGGCACTGGAGTACACACGAAACGCTTTTTTGAGACGCTCGCTTAAGTTTTTTCATTCCTGGATGGGGGAAAGAGGTGCGCTTCGTTTGGATTCCAGGTCACTGCGGTATTTTACAAAATGAAGCAGCAGACTTTTTGGCAAAGTAAGCTCTAAATGCACCTGTTGCCAGTACCGTCCCTAATCTTGTTCTTTTAGGAACGACTCGTTTTCAGCGTTTTCAGTTTATAACCGCCACGTGCAACGATCCCTACTCTCTACTGTTGACTACCAACATCTCATGTACCCATGAAAGGCTCGTGCGTGTAAACCCGGCAGTGTGACGTAGCGATGACACTCATGCGGTGCAGGATTCCCCTGCTTGTGGTGAGGTCGAGACATTGGAGCATTTCCTACTCTCTTGCCGGAGGTTTGCCCATCAGAGGAGAGAACACCTAGAAATTCCCATTACGAAGTTAGGTCTCACTTTGCCGGTCCCGCTCCTCCTCTCTTTCGGCACGAGCGCCAGAGGTTTTGCATTGCATCAGGTTTGCGAATACCTCCACAATTGCATAACAGCTGCCGGCAGATTCAGTTGCTAATTGCTTCCAAAATTTCCGCATTTAAAATATCGTTTCGGAATTTTCATATATTCAATTCTCAGATATTCTCTCCCGACATTTTGTTTATTTTCCTTTCCTTTTTAATTACTCTGATATTTAATCCAAGGCACAATCATTATCTTGGCACCAGTCTGCCGTCTTCTTGTGGCTCTCCTCACTAAACCCTGGCCAATCCCCCGTCGTTGGTATATGTGCCATGTCACGAAGGAAACAACAACAACAACACACTCTCGCGCTGTCTATTGCGTATCGTCGTTTTCATCAACTAACACTACCATCGAATATACACTTTTGCGCTGTGCATTGTACGTCGTCGTCTTCAACTAATATTGAGTCCTCTCGAACTAATACCACCGCCATACCTGCCGGCGACCCAGAAAAGCAAAACCATGAGCCAACAAGGCTAAACAGATGCTTTCGCACGTCTAGTCGGTTTAACTACGTTAAAACCATATACCACAGTTTTGGTGTTTACCACTGAGAAGAAAATCACGTTGCCTGGTCACTTTTGGTAACGGTGCTCTATGGGAAGCATTTTCGCCGACCAAAAAGTTTAAGGGACACTGAGGAGAACCCTATCAAATTTTTTTCGTAAGCAAAATCTGATAGTTCGGCATTTCATGGCTTTGTTGCCGCTTGTCCGGCAGCGAAAGATGCATTTATTTCAAAGAAATTTGGATTCGAAGTTGAAAAAGTTTTTCCCGCCTCTCCGGTTCAAACTCGAAAACTCTTATGACGACACGGAGAACTCTTATGACGTCACAGGACGGAGTAACGTGAAACGTGACGTAAACGGAGACTCCGTGATTTTTGGAGGCTAGCGGTGCGGTCTAGCAGCTGCCGAAATGAAAGCTACCGCCGCCGCCCGTTGAAGGCATCTATCGGGAGTCGTTACCGTCGCTCTGTTTGCGTTTGCACCGGCGTCTTGCCAGCGTTGCGATGGATCCCGTTCCCGAACCCGACGAAGTACTTCTCGCAAAATCTCCGGCCTGCATTTCAGCGACCTCAGCCCCACAGAGCGTGCGATGTTTTTGAGGGAGCACGGTTAGGTTAGGCGCCGGCGGGTCGTTTCCCCCTTCCTCAGTGGGCAGCCGTTGCAAACTAAATATCATAATCCCAGTGCGGGGAGTCGCGAGGCGCCAGGACAAGGTCGGCGCGTTGCGCCCATCGGAGGCTGGCCAGGGCATTGGGGCCAACGAATTGGGATTCATTGAACGGCGCGGTTGCACGGGGCAGCAGGCGGCGTCGAGGTCTCCCACGGTTGAAAGGGACAAGTTATTTATTTATTTTATTGCCACAAAAAACGGATAGGTGCTCAAGGGCGGTCGCGTTTAAAGTGGGCGCCTTGAAACTAAAGCCGACGCACGACGCTTCAACGGCTTCCGCTAGATCCAACGGGTCCACTGGATCGGGCTCTCGTCCAATTGCATGTACCTTCAGATGTGTACTGCGAATGGATCAAATTAGCCGAGAGCTTGAAAAGAACAGCTCCGCCCAACTGCCAAAGTTATTGAATTACGTCACAACGCGCACCTCGCGCGGAGCCGATTTAGTCTGGCCGGGCCGGCGGTGGCTGACGCACTCGGCGCGAAATAGAGACGTGCTCCAAGTCTCCCCGCCATTGCGGTCAGAGTGCGCCGAAGCCGCCGAACGCGTCGGCGGTCAAGCGCAGGGTCTCGCTTTGGCCGACGTGACTTCGCCGTGCAGCGCGCGCGCGCGCCTCGCCGCAGCATAAACGCGCCTTAACAGAACCTGCGCTTAACCGCTAACCAATGTATTCGGTGGCGGCATCTATGGGAGCCACTGAAACCGCCCGCCCACTCACTGAATAAAAAAGAAATCCTGTGCCCAGGTTCGGAACCTGGGCCGTTGGCGTTTGAGGCGGAGACGCTACCACTCCGCCACGACAGCTTAAGTAGCGATTATCAATAAAGGCGCATCTAGTGAATGCACTCTTCCGATGCAGAAATCTCCAAGCTTTCGCTACGTATATCCTGACCTAACAGCTGGGCCATCAGCACTTTTTCTGAACTGCCTTGTACCTTGTCTCCCTTCCCTAATAAACGATTTCCATTAAGTAGTTTGAAGTTGACCGGCACAGCCGGGCATGTTTCGCCGGGCGAGCGTGCGAAGACAAGTGCTGCCTGCCTTGTACGATCACCGACCATAGTGCCATCATAGTTTTTCACCGACCGTGGCGATCATCTGACAAGCCTTAACAGGCTCCTTCAAAGGTTCACTAGCACTTGAAGCGGCACTTGGAGTTCCTCTGCTGTTCGGCGCTTGTAAATCGAAGCGCGTCA
The DNA here is from genome assembly GCF_052857255.1 of Amblyomma americanum. Lineage (NCBI taxonomy): Eukaryota > Metazoa > Arthropoda > Arachnida > Ixodida > Ixodidae > Amblyomma > Amblyomma americanum. The sequence goes on along the minus strand of NC_135505.1, from coordinate 117,312,188 downwards.
AAAACAATACCACGGGGCACGCAAAGCTCATAGAAAGCGAAGCGCCTTAACAAATCGAAACTCTCCTGGCCGCCTGTGCTGCCGCCAAGCATCGGTTTTATTTGCTTCCAACATTCAGGTTGTCTTTTGTCTGCCTTCTTTATGTGATAAAAGTGCACTATCGGTTTTAAAACAAAGCTTACTTCAATATTGAACTGCGCAATCTTCCTTTCTCAGCCTCAGAGATTCGCAAAACATGTAGGAAGGAAAATTCCTCCAAGGTGGCGTCTCTTGTCCTACGACGTCACCACGCTTGTACTTGCGAGTTTGGCCTGTGGCGGCGATACCTGTATTTTGGTTCTTGCTATTTTCTTCCTTACAAGAGCTTTGTTATCTGTAAGAGCGGCGTTTTTGTGATCAGGAGCTGGTATTCTATCGATACAAGCCAACTTCAATTTCTCCTCAGTGTCCCTTTAACGACCCGCCGCGGTGGCTCAGTGGTTAGGGCGCTCGACTACTGATCCGGAGTTCCCGGGTTCGAACCCCACCGCGGCGGCTGCGTTTTTATGGAGGAAAAACGCTAAGGCGCCCGTGTGCTGTGCTTTGTCAGTGCACGTTAAAGATCCCCAGGTGGTCGAAATTATTCCGGAGCCCTCCACTACGGCACCTATTTCTCTCTTTCTTCTTTCACTCCCTCCTTTATCCCTTCCCTTACGGCGCGGTTCAGGTGTCCAACGATATATGAGACAAATACTGCGCCATTTCCTTTCCACCAAAAACCAATTATTAATTATTATTATTGTCCCTTTAACGCGGGATTTTTGTTGGTTATAAAGTATGCGCCGGCGAAGCTGTTGGCCATAAAGTTCTGAAATCCGAGTACATTGCAGCTTTGACTGTAAATTGCATTTTACGCATATCCGTGTAGTCAGTGTGGAAGCCCTGCACGTCGCCTCAGATTCCACTCGTATACCACTTGCCGGAATGCAACTATCGATGGGTCGCCAGTTAGATAGAAGTAGGCTGTTGCAACTAAGCCCTCTCCGGCTTTCAGTCGGTGCTAGAGCACACATTTCTTTCCCACAGCCCCTGAGGCTAGTACTTACGGCGACCGCAACGGTCCCCCTCTGTACCAACGCTCCGCTCCGTGTCACGACTTTCCATTTAAATCAATTCCGCGCCGCGATGCAATGGGGTGGCGCTGCGATCGTCATGCGCCGTCGCAGCAGTAGTGAACAAACAGAACAAACATCATCCTCGTTGTTGCTGAATGACTGGGGACTTCCCGTGAGCCCTGCGGAATCACTTTCGCCCGCAGACCAACATACAAACGCTCGTGACGTCCACATACGTAGAACACTGATCGTGCCACGGATGGTCGAAATCGCTCCCGCTTTCCAAGACATACCCAGTGGAGGCGGGAGTGAAAGGGGGGGGGGTGCGAAGGAAGGTGGACTAACTACGGTCATCTACTCCACCATTGATTCGATGCCTGCTTGGGAGACCGTACGCAGGAAAGCTGTAGGTCGTAATTTGCCTTCACTTTGAGGAGATACCCACGGCGGGATCGTTCCGATGATCTCTAGATAGAGGCATGCACATAGGAGTTCGCGTTGTCGTGCGGATGCCACGACTTCTAAGCGATACGCATGTCTGTCCGGCGTATTCACCCCAAGGCGCGCACGGCACCCACTGCTGCGGTTCTCATGAATGAATGCTGCTGACTGCTCGTGCGTAGTACACGTGTACGCGTCGCACTTACGCGGTTGTAGCGTAGTCGTGAGCACGCGTCGTGTCTCAGGTTAAGTGGACACCCATGTGGACCCACCCTGCGGTGCAGCAGTCGGGTCTCTGCGCACAAAAAGGGCGGATGTACTTTGGGCGCCTCCACTCTTCCGTAGTGTGCGACCATTAGATGAACCTTACCACCGGGCTTGTCTCACGACCTCTGAATCCGTCTTCTTCAGTTTGCTAAATGCGTTTTTATTTGGCTCGTACGCGATATCGAGAAACGGCGATTGAATACTGCTACTCGCTTTCTGCTTTTAATCTTAATGCGCATCGAAGCAACTCATCGCGAAGGGGCACCGCTGATGGGGAGTTGAAAAATTGGAGCGGAAGCTTATTAGCGAACTTCGAGGGACGGTTGGGTGCTGGGACCACCCAAAGAGCCGAGGGTGCTTGTGTGTGCGGCGTTCTGCTGCAGTGAGCCAGTACGAGTGCGCCGTGTTCTCTAGTTGATGGCTTCGAAGCTGCATGGTGTACTTTTACAACAGCAGAGATTTTCTCGCGGGGTTAGAGGTGTTGGTGTATTTGTATTTTGTAACACCAAACTCTCGTTTGATTCTGAAACTAACGTTTGATTCGGAAACACTAGCGCTAAGGACCGCCGCGGTGGCTCAGTGGTTAGGGTGCTCGACTACTGATCTGGAGTTCCCGGGCTCGAACCCGACCGCGGCGGCCGCGCTTTTATGGAGGAAAAACGCTAAGACGCCCGTGTGCTGTGCAATGTCAGTGCACGTTAAAGATCCCCAGGTGGTCGAAATTATTCCGGAGACCTCCACTACAGCACCTCTTTCTTCCTTTCTTCTTTCACTCCCTCCTTTATTCCTTCTCTTACGGCGCGGTTCAGCTGTCCAACGATATATGAGACAGATACTGCGCCATTTCCTTTCCCCCAAAAAACCAGTTATTATTAGTAGCGCTAAGGCGCCCGTGTGCTGTGCGATATCAGTGCACGTTAAAGATCCCCAGGTGGTCGAAATTATTCCGGAGCCCTCCACTACGGCACCTCTTTCTTCCTTTCTTCTTTCACTCCCTCCTTTATCCCCTCCCTTGCGGCGCGGTTCAGGTGCTTTCCCCAAAACCAGTTATTATTATTATTATTATTCTGAACCACTAGGCACATGTAAACTGCATATGTCAACAGCATACAAATCTTGACATATACGCTAACTGGTAATGCCGGACACTGCCTTTCGAGCCCTTTCTGACTTTGGTACCCTTTCAGCTCTGTTGCTTCGTGCAAATAAAGCACTGCTCTTAAATATATAGCGCTCTTTGTATAGCAGTAGTCAGCGGCAATATAAAAAAACACTTCACATTCAAAATGAAAATAAAGACTGGTTTTGGGGGAAAGGGAATGGCGCAGTATCTGTCTCACATATCGGAGGACACCTGAACCGCACCGTAAGGGAAGGGATAAAGAAGGGACAGATATAAGAAAGGAAGAAAGAGTTGGGCTCCGGAATAATTTCGACCATTTGGGGATCTTTAACGTGCACTGACATTGCACATCACACTGGCGCCTTTGCGCTTCGCCTCCATCGAAACGCTGCCGCCGCGGTCGGGTTCGAAACCGGGAACTCCGAATCAGTAGCTGAGAGCCTCAACATCCGTATTGTTTTTACAACTGCGTAGCGCTAGAAGAAGAAATAGGCTTGGGCAGGGCATGTAACGTGAAGGCAGGATAACCGATGGTCGTTAATAGTAACGTACTGGATATCAACGGAAGGCAAGCGTAGCAGCGGGCGGCAGAAAGTTAGGTGGGCGGACGAGATAAAGAAGTTCGCGGGGATAATATGGCTGCGGCTGGCGTAGGACCGGTTTAAATTGGAGAGATATGGGAGAGGCCTTTGTCCTACAGTGACAGTAGTCAGGCTGATGATGATGATGGAGCTAGAAGACACAATACGGGGAACATTGTTCCAGAGGTGAACTACACAGTGAAGGAACAAAAAGTTTGCTTCTTACTAATACACAGAGAGTAAACTCGTTTGTTATGTGATTATCAGATGTTCCTTTCATATTGTTTGACTTTGACTTCCCTATAGTATTGATCAGCAATGCTGCCGGTTTTCCGGTTCGTCGATGGCCTTCCGCCCTCTCTCCCGCCTCAGGGGTTTCCCACAGGGCATCGCATCTTCGTGCCGCCATCGCACACATCCTTCCGCCGTACACCACAACGCATCCTCAAAGTTTCCCATCGCCTTCACGGCTTCGACCTAATGAGTGTTGCCCGTCTATCAAACCATGGCAGCGCGCTGCTGTTCTTGGCCTCCCCGCGGGCTCATTTCCAATTTTCCACTCGGTCTGACGCGCGCGCACCCTGAAGCGGAAAATGTCTGTGACAACCTCCCCTCCCTCTCCCATTACAAAAAAGAAAGAAAGGAAGGAAAGAAAGAACAGAAATAGAGAGAGAGAGGAGGAAGCGAAAGGAAGATTGAAACAGCGAAAGAAACAAAGGAAAGTAGGAGAGAATGAAAGAAAGGAATAAAGAAAAGGAATATCTTTCGCCGTTTAGGCTTACGGTTCGGGAGCGGATGCTCTGTGAATTAGGAAACGAAAATAGAAACAGAGAAGGTAATAAAGAAAGAGGAAAAGTGACGCTAAGCGTAGCTGCCACTATCCTGCATCCGAACAACCGGCCCGGCCCGTCGTGATGGCCCGTGAAGTCTGGTAAATGCCTGTCTGCAAAACCCTTCGACGTGGTGGCGGAAACAAGAGGTAAACGAAGCCAAGTGTTTTTCTTTCTTCTTTCCCCTTTTCTCTTTCGTTTCTTTCTCTTCTTTCTTCTCTTCTTTTTCAGAAAATCCCCGCCGCAGTCAGTGTGTGTCTGTGTGCCGGTAGTTGTACTCGCCAAAGCCGGTAAGTTACCTACAAGGTGTGGAGCTTTTAGGATACAAAAGAAATAATTCACAGGGACACCTGATTACCCTTTGTGTTGGTAATGTGATAGCATTAGAAGACCGGAAGTGAAGTTACTTCCGGTCTTGTAACGTCACTTCTCTCCAGGCAATAGGGGAATCTTATCACCGAAGAGCTTTTTACCGATAAGGCTTTTAATGTTGTCACATTTAAGTACTAAGTTTCCGATGTGGAAGTGCACCTCTTGTCCGGTGTTTTGGGAGCCGTGCAAGCTGGAAGGGCTGGAACATACCTTTAAGGTTGTACGACTTACCGATTATTTAGAATATACCAGCCGAGTGTACTTATTGTCATTGGAGTTATGTTCACTAATTACATTCCGTATCTTCGGATACCCCTACGCCTAAACACTTCAGTCCGTCAATTGCGGTGCACAAAGTATCACCCCGCTCGAGTGCGAAGCAATAGAAGCAAAAAAGTGAAAGGTCAACCGGAAGTGCGCCAAGTTTGCAACCGTGCGCTGGAAAAAGCGAGCGCAGGTAATTTATTCAGTTCTTTTACCTGCTAAGCATAGACCGTTGCAGTAGGGAGGGGAAAAATGTAGACAACGTGATAACGAACATGTAACTGAAAAGAAAGAGGAGAAAGAAAGAGAGCTCGGAAAAGTATGAGGAAGATAAAAATTGGAGGACGCTTAAGCTTCGCCTTTAAGAGTGGAACGCGACAGCGTGTTGCAGCACTGCCAGGGAGTCCACGGAACGCCATCGCCCGTTCGGCGCGACGCCTTGCCCGTTAGACGAATCGCTCTGCTATTTCGGTGAAACGGACGCGCGGAGCGGCAAACCACGTAGAAGCGCTGCCAGGCGCCTTGCCGAAACGCGTGGGACTCAAGTTGCAGCCGTAGTTCTTCGGCACATCGTTCTCGACAAACCCGATGCCACGAACGCCAGCATAGACTCCGCGCCGAACGAACGGGCAGCAAGCCGCAAGCTTCGTGGTGAACGCGCTTTGGATGTGCGCTGCGTTGTTCGCCGCTCACTGCGTGATTCCTGCGTGCCCGCACGGCCCTACTGCGCCCGAACGAGACGAGCGAGAGGCGCTGCCGTCGCGCGCTATCTGTTGGGGCTGTGGCGTACATTGCGAGGAGGAGGAGGGGGGACGAGGAGGGGAGAGGAGGGATTTTGCGCTCACGGCCAACGCCGCCGACGTCGACGACACCGGCTTTTCTGCGACACGTGGCCCTTAACGCTATCGCGTTAAAACGCCCTTCAAGAGCTTTGCATAAACTCCGAAGGCATGCGCATTAGAAATGCACGGAGAGACTACAAAGAGAGAGAGAGAGAGAGAGAAGTGTAAGGAAGACATTGCGCTCACGAATGTGCGGAGATCAGAAAAACAATGGCACACAAACCGAGGAAACACAAGAGTGGCTTATAAGAGATGTCCGCGTCCCCAGCTATGATTGGGTGGGGTTAGGCTAAGCTTCAAAATGAATACATTCTAAAGTATAGGGGTCGACACCGCCACCACCTATAGCTCAGTTGGTACGGAGCACCGTACGCGACGTACGAAGGTCGTGCGATCGGATTCCACCGGCCGCAGGTGCTTGTCTGTACAACTTTCTGCGCTATCACTTCGCATCTAAGGTGATTAATTAACTGATTTCTTTATTCGATGATCACCAGCGTAAAATTAGTTGCAAAATTTCTATATGCTTTCCTTTGCTTCAAAGTATATTGGATTGATACATATATAGAGAGGCGACTATCGATAATTGAGACTCGAAGGGTGGTGAAAAGTTTTTCAAACTGAGTGAAGTTCAAATTAAGCGGAGCCTTTTTAACACACGCGGTGTTTGCGGTACAAAGGCGCCCGTTCGTATAAGATTACCGCTGTGGCTCAGTGGCTATGGCCTTCGGCTGCTGACCCTAAAGACGCGGGTTCGACCCCGGCCACGGCGGTCGAACTTCGATGGAGGCGAATTTGTACAGGCCAATGTACTGTGCGATGTAAGTGCACGTTGAAGAACCCCAGGTGGTGGAAATTTCCGGAGCCCTTCACTACGACGTCCCTCAGCCTGAGTCGCCTTGGGACTTTAGACCCCCACAAAATAAAAACTATAAAACATTTCGTATAAGCAGGTAGTTCGAATTAAGCGAATTGGAAATAACTGCGCGTACACTTTTAAAAAGGCCCTTGTCTACCATATTCTGGTCTGTTCATGTGTCTAGGAGAGTGTTGCCCAAATGGGATATCGCAGATCCTCCCCGCGTTCGCAGGTCATGCCGGCAAGTAAAGTATGCTTTCTTTGGGGTTTCCGACGCCGAGCGGTTGCGATTCTTGCCTCCTCCAAAAACGCCCCCCCCCCCCCCCCCCCCCCCCTTCTCCTCCAGTCTGCCGCCACGATCTCCGGTCTACGCCGAGTTAACCCCGGATGAACGTGACCCTCGGTCGAGCGGCCGATTGCCCTTTGATCGGAGCCGCAGATGAAAGGAAGCCGCCGATGTGCTCTCAACATATAGCGCGCATGTATCGGCGCGTACATGCATTGACCGTCGTGCTGTTCTGAGTTGAGGTGGGGGGGATGCAGAGAGGGGCGAGCCGCTCACACACTACTGTTAGCCAAACCGCCTACCGATAATTGTAGTACGGAGTGGCGCCGCTGGTATTTCAGTTTAACGCGGCGTCGAGAGGGGGCGCTATGGGGTGTCTGCGTGGTCTCCATCGGCGACAAGCTTTTAAATTTTGAAACATGATCATTTGGGCAGCGTTTTTCATTTTACTTAAATGCATTACCAATAACACTTAGAACACGGTTCGAGCCGCAGCATCTGCTAAAAGCCTGTGATTAAGCTTTAAAAAAAAGTTATTTTTTTCCGAGGCGTTTCTCTTGCCTTATAGGACAGTGCTTTAAGCGATTTTCGCGACCTATAAAGAGAGTGTGCGTGTGGGGAAGGAGAGTCAGTCGAATTGTTATACTTCACCAAGGCGACGAAACTTCGAGGCTAGCGAAAAAGCTTGAAATAAGTTAAGGACGGCGCAGATAGCGGTGGAAAAGAAAATGATAAGTAAACGCTAGGAAATAAACAAAAATTGGCGGTAGTTTAGCTCTGGTAAAACCTGGAGTGACGCGATAGCTACAGCTGGCCGAGTGGAACTTGCTCAGTTCAACTGCAAAGACAGTCTTTCGCCGCTCCGTTTCGCTGGGGGTTCCTTCTTCATCTTCGTCCCACTTGACACGGCGCATGCGCACAGCTGTGGCAGCTCGGAGCAGCTGCTCCGCACCATTTGACGAAACACGTGACAGCGTGGCGGCGCAGCCACGGGGTGGTGGCTCTGCCGCCGCCACGCTGAAGGCTCGAAATGCTACCGTAATGTAGCTGTCGCTACAAAAAAAATTTACCAGGCGACCATCAAAGATGTTGCGAATTTTAGGCCTTGCTGGTTTGCCTAACCCCACCTCCCGATGATGTTACTAACGGATAAGGCAGTTAAGCTTACAGCTACTACTGACATTGTAAGCACGTTTTAGACTCTGTCGTTGACCGGAAGGGTTGCCGTTGGATTGACACTCGAATTTCAAGGTGCCCAGGTAGCAACGAAACTTTACATTGACGTTACGCTTTGTTTTGACCAAACGCTAATATATTGTTCTGTTGTTCTTTTTTTCTAGCGACTGTGAAACGTCACAAATAAGCTTGGGAATAACATTTTCCCAAACGTAATGAAACATTCATGCAACTTTCGCTGAAATCTTAAAGTGACCGTGCAAGATGAGAAATCCACCAAATGGCAGTAGACAGCTTCAATCAACACCCCGTAATTAGCAACGATGGGGACACTTGGGCACTACAATGCAGGACTACGAATACATGCGGCTCATACACTCACCTTCTAATAGATACGATGGCTGCAGGCTTATATCGCCATCCGAGAAGGGTGTCCTGTTAGTGTGCGAGACGGTAGCATTCAGTTTTGTGGATTTTGGGGTTTTAGCGATCCGAAGCCACAGGTCTTAATGAACTCCGTAGTGGAGAGATCCGGATTAATATAGACCTCCCGGGGTTCTTTAACATCTGCTGATATAGTACAGCACATAGGCGTTTTTATTTCGCCTCCATCGAAAAACGGTCACAGCGGCCGGAAGTGAACCAGCAACCTTGGCATCAGCAGCTGAAAGGCCAAGCCACTGAGCCACCGCGGCTGGCCGATTTTTTGTAATGAAATGTTAGGAGTGTGCATGCACTCTTTATACCAGGCATAATCTCACAGACATAACTGCCAAATTTTGCTTGTCCAATAAGATCGTTACAGTACGAACAGTGGAAAATTTCTGACTCGCAATGCTCGATACATATTGGGAATGTGGTTTTATAGTCCTGATTTCAATATAAAAATACATTTATAAAGTTTCTCCTGCTTTCTGGTTATGATCAGAAAATTAGATTAACATTTAGAACACAGCATTGCATGATGTATAGGTAGAACGTTAAACATTACTGTACAGCGTATAAACTAATTATAATCTGAATATTAAATTATATTTATAATTTTTATGCTGCTTCATTGTGACGATGAGAACAATAAATTAACATTTAGAACACAGCACTGAATTATGTATAGTTCGAACTTTAAGCTAACTTACTATGCAGTATATAACGTCATACGATAATATTTAACATTAACATAATGTTACAATGTAACATATACAAAAAAGAAATGAAGAAGCTGTCACTAACCATTGTCGAGGAAAGAACATATACTTCGAAATGCGTGCGGGTTTCTTGTTCACAATCAGCAGGACAGGAGCGGTGGCGTATTTATATGCAATAATATGACGTAAGATCTGGCGAGATGCTTGGCGTGGGGACTTCGTTTTGTTTAAAGTTTCTTGCCCAGTATGGATGAATAGGAATTCGAGAAGTATGCGTATCGTCCGGTTCCCTTCTTTGAATAAGGCAGAAGCGTCGCTCTAGTCAGTCCTGGGGCCAGTGTGGTGTGCGTGGCCCGCGAGCACATTAGTGGCATGCTTGTTGTTTTTCCTATCACGTTGATGATCCTTCTTGCGTCTCGAGAAAGTTCTTGTCCCACCCATGTAAGCATGATTGCAGTCCAGGCATGGTACCCTTGTAGATTAACCCTAGAAAGTATTCATAAGGTTATCGAGTCAGTCCTGGGGCCAGTGTCGTGTGCGTGGCCCGCGAGCACATTAGTTTCATGCTTGTTGTTTTTCCTATCACGTTGATGATCCTTCTTGCGTCTCGAGAAAGTTCCTGTCCCACCCATGTAAGCATGATTGCAGTCCAGGCATGGTACCCTTGTAGATTAACCCTAGAAAGTATTCATAAGGTTATCGAGTCAGTCCTGGGGCCAGTGTCGTGTGCGTAGCCCGCGAGTACATTAGTGGCATACTTGTTGTTTTTCATATCACGTTGATGATCCTTCTTGCGTCTCGAGAAAGTTCCTGTCCCACCCATGAAGCATGATATTAGTCCAGGCATGGTGGCATGGTACCCTTGTAGATAAATCCTAGAAAGTATTCAGCAGGTTACCGGCCTTTAGCATTCATTATCTGGTTCCGCAGGTTGTTCGACGTCACGTGGGCCATAGCAAGTCGTATCTTTAAACCACGAGACAGCACTCCGCTGATCCCTTATAAAAGTGCTCTATACTGTCTATAGGCTTCTTATAGGCTCTATTGCCTTCCTACCCACTACTGACACCTTTGTCGTGCGACAGAACCCACGATACGAGGCTCTGTCGCACAACACAACGCACGACAAGAACATTTGCCGCACGACAGAAACACGACAGAAAATCCTGTAGTGCTTTTTGATGTAGATATTTCCTTTTCTCAGTTCATAGTCTTTAGACAACAGTCTACTAAAATTTTTTGCCATAACTCTATAGATTGTCTATAGTATGTTTATAGTGTTTGTATTGCCTATAGACTAGTCGATAGGATTTATCTATAGAAAGAATATAGGCTTTATAGACAAACAAGTGTAGAGAGTCGGTAGACTGTCTAAAGAAATTTTTGTGAGCGATATGCCCAACACGTATATAATGGGATGCCAGCTCGTGCGCGAAAAGTCATACGATCAGCCGTACGCGCCGGATGCTGGCGCCGGATCTTCGTTACGAAGTGGCTCGGATAACAGTTGGCCTAAAGTTCCCCGAAGCACTCTTTTTAACTCATTTGGCAGATCAGTGGCTGCTTCTTCGTGTCTTCGCATCACCATGCCTGACTAGACGAATTTCCGTCGAATTCTCGACTACTGTGTAGCGTTTAACGATACTGCAACTTGCAGAACAGTTTTCTGACTTTATTGTAATGTTTGTTGATATATGGGTGTCTCTTGCACCTGGTGTAGTGACGCAAAACTATCGATACTTTTCAAAGGCAATTTTCTATCAGCCGCCGCCGTGGCTTAGTGGTTATAGCGCTCGGCTGCTGACCCGAAAGACGCGGGTTCGATCCCGGCCGCGGCGGTCGAATATCGACGGAGGCAAAATTCTAGAGGCCCGTGTACTGTGTGATGTCAGTGCACGTTAAAAAAACTCCAGGGGGTTGAAATTTTCGGAGCCCTTCACTACGGCGTCCTTCGTAGCCTGAGTCGCTTTGGGACCCAATAACCAACCAATTTTCTATCGAACTATCGGTGGTAAAAAAACTATGGATAGTACTATCGGAAGCACTGTCGATAGTACTTTCGATGGTATTATCGTTAGTACTTTCGATACTTAGTAGCATCGATAGTGTAAAATCAACCGCGCAAACTTACAGCAGCATAAAGTTGGTTTCCCGAGTGCGTGGTATGGAGGTGGGAATAACTATGACAGGACTCTCCACTCTCGCAGTGCGAGAGCAGCTATCGATACTATCGACAATACTGTCGATACTATCTATAATGTTATCTATAGTCAATTTACCAATAGTTTTGCATCACTAGTTCGGTGGCTTCGGTTTCAACGGCGTGCACTTCCTCATCGTGGCGTGGTTATCTCATTTTCTCAGTATGACGAGCTCGCTCGTTAGCGTCCTCTCACAACTGTCGCGTCCTCCTCTCCGCTGCACGAATTCCTTGCCTGCGTTCGCACCGTCGTTCGTGAGATTCCTGTTGCGAGTACTGGTTCGGGAAACCCACCACCTCTGACGCGGTAGCGAGCAACTAAGTGACGCTCACGAGCCACGGGCCACGTGACGCTGGTTTCACTAGAACTCACATCTTCAGTTCTCGCCAGACTATGCGAGGTTGTGACCGACGATTGGAGAGCGAATGTGACTTCTATATTAGTCATACCGCTGCTTATAACGACGGTATTAAATGTTCATTCACGAGGTCCCCCTTCAGCTTTATTCTGGGACCTCCTTCTGCATTATATATTTGTGTATAACAACCCATGTGTTGAATAAAAACGTGATTCTGGTTCTGAAAGAACAGAAATAATTGTTAGGAGATGTGCTGGTGATTTTCGTTTGTCTGGTCTTAACGCGTTAGATATAAAAGAACAGAGGTACTTGCTTCCATAGGGATTATTGGGTGAATAAAAAAAATATTCGTGGAGGTGCTGGGTATCGATCCCAGTACCTCTCGCATGCTAAGCGAGCGCTCTACCATCTGAGCTACACCCCCGTTTTTTTTTCTTTATTGCCTGGCTTTGACCCATAACATTTACACAAAAAACACTCAACAAAAACACAAAACGCTATGTACATACGACACTGTCGTGGTCAGCCATCATGAGTCTGGCTTCGTCATACTAAAATTCACGAAGCATACAGAGCGGCTCTAGCCTCGAGAGCCACTCGGGAGGCTCCTCAGCTGCTTTCTGGATGGCCAGAAAGCAGTCCATTCTTTCCCGAAAATAAATTCGGGCAGGTCGTGCGTCTTTGTCACAATAATAGCCTGCCATTCTGGAGCGCCATATACTGTGGAGGCCCAAGAGCATTATGAGATCAAATGGTACCCCATCCTCATTGCCTGTGCTTAAATAACGAATTCCCTGCGCGTCAAGTGGTAGCTCTTTCTTTATTGTCCTTTGTAACACATCCCAAAAATAAACCCCTTCCCAGCAATGCAAAAAAACATGGTCTATTGTTTCGGGCTGTTTACAAATTAAGCAGTTCGATCCCCACGGTAAAAAGAAATCCTTTCCTTCCAAAAACTTTTTAACTGGGAGTGTCCCGGTGTGTAATTTAAAAAAGAAGGTCTTTACTCCTGGTGGCACCTGCATTTTCTTTACCCTTTTTAAAACATCAGCTCCAGGACGGTGTGCCGTTAAACGGCACAATGTACGGGGGTGTAGCTCACCAGCTCAGG